>NC_058385.1:53933333-54281250 GCF_018350175.1 Felis catus | reverse complement strand
AGCATAACATAAAGACTTGTTAAGTCACTATGTTGTTCACCTCAAGCTAATAGAACATTAGATGTTAAACTGTACTTCAATTAAAAAAAAAAAAGGTAAAACTCTCACCAAAATAATAAAATACCTAGGAATAAATGTAACTAAAGAGGTGAAAGACCTGTACTCTAAAAACTATAGAACACTGATGAAAGAAATTGAAGAAAACACAAAGAAATGGAAATATACACCATGCTTATAGATTGGAAGAATTTAGATTGTTAAAATGTCCATAATACTCAAAGTAATCTAGATATTCAGTGAAATACCTATCAAAGTACCAATAGCATTTTTCTTACAGAACTAGAACAAAAAAATCCTGAAATTTGTATGATTCACAAAATACTACTAATAGCCCAGGTATTCTTGAGAAAGAACAAAGCTAGAGGTGTCACAATCCCAGATTTCAAACTATGCTACACAAAGCCATAGTAATCAAAACAGTATGGTACTGGCACAAAAATAGATACATAAATTAGTAGAACAGAATAGAGAGTCCAGAAATAAACCCAAGCTGATCTTGTCAATTAATACATGACAAATTATATGACAAATAGGGAATATGTATATTCTCTATACAATGGGGAAAATTAATAAATGGTGCTGGGAAAACTACATTGTAAAAGAATGAAACTAGACCATTTTTTTTACACCATACACAAAAAACTCAAAATGAATTAAACATGTAAATATAAGATCTGAAGCCATTCAACTCCCAAAAGAAAACATAGGCAGTAAAGGCTTATGTATCAGCCTTAGCAATATTTTCCTCAATCTGTCTCCTCAGGCAAGAGAAACAATAGCAAAAGTAAACAATTGGGAGTACATCAAACTAAAAATCTTTTGCATGGCAAAGGAAATCATCAGCGAAATGAAAGGTCACTTACTGAGTTGGAGAAGATATTTGTAAATGATATATCCAATAAGGGATTGATATCCAAAATATATAAAGAGCTCCTAGAACCCAACACCAAAAAACTAATGTTTTAAAAACTGGGCAGAGGACCTGAACATTTTTCTAAAGAAAACACACAGACGACTAAGGTACCTATGAAACAACCTCATGAACCAAGCTCTGCTACCTTCAGACTTTTCTTCTACAGCTTCTTTACCTCTCTCAGCCTTCAAAGAATTGCAGAGAGTTAAGAGTCTCCCTAGGCTTTGGCTTCAGGGAATGCTGAGGCCGGTTTCATCTTCTATCTGTACCACTAAAACTTTCTATCAGTTAAGGTTGCTTTGCTTTCTTATCACTGGTATGTTCACTTGAGTACCACTTTTAATTTCCTTCAAGAACTTTTCCTTTGCATTCACAACTTGGCTAACCATTTGGGGCAAGAGGCCTAGCTTTTGGCCTTTCTCAGCCTTTAAGATGCCTTACTATTAATTAAGTTCATCTTGTATGGGTGAGGTTTGTGGCACCCCAGAACAATTACAATAGTTAACATCAAAGATCACCAATCACAGATGATGATAACAAATACAGTAATAATAAAAAAGTTTGACATGTTAAGAATTACCAAAAGGTGACTTAAGAGACACTGAGCAAATGCTGTTGGAAAAATGGCGCCAATAGACTTGCTCAGCACAGGGTTGCCACAAACTTTCGTTGTAAAAACAAAAAGAGTTGCATCTGTGAAGCACAAAACGAGCTATGCTGTACTGTATGCCATATTCAAAGAGAACTTTCTCCAGTGTTAATAAAAAGAAATGATGCATCAATAATTTATACCTTTCCTGTAGAACTTACCTCATTTCCTTTTATGTTCTTTGAGATGACTCTGGGTAAGATACTTAGCCCCTATCTTATTCTATAAATATGATGATAATAATAGTACTTATTTCACAATTATTATAATGAGTAAAATATATTTCAAGCCACCTACACAGGGGTTGGCACTTAGAAAGACCTTAGTAAATGCAAATATCCTTTATTACCATTCTAGGCATCTTCTATACATTCTGCCTTAAATATTATAGTCATCCCAAATTAAACAAATGAAATGAGCAACGTTAATGGGGAAAACACGGCAACTTTAGAGTGATCTTCATGGAGGTCATAAAGCATTTAAACAATTTTATGCCTGAGAAATTTGTGAATAGCTATTAAAAAAAACCTGACTCTGTGTTAATCTAGCATATTTAATTTAGAGACAAATTTCTAAAATCTTGCACCATTTCAAAAATAAGAAATGCAAAATTCATTATTCTGTTTGTCATTGTATTGCCAAATAAATTATATTTTATCTATAATTCTAACTGTAGGCCCATCACTTTCAATTTTATACTTTCCTATAATGCACATATTTCAGTAGTTTGTAGATCTGCCGATAAAAAGTGAACAAGTTATTCTTGAAATAAGCTTTGGATGCTTTAAATATACTCAAAACCAAGTTTCTGGAAGTTTTAAAATCAAGATTAACTAGTCTGATGATACTAACTGCAAATAATAGTATACTGTAAGACAAAACATACCCTTTAGATGAAGTAAATAATTTAGAATTCTTCTCTGTGTAGTAAGAGATTGTATAATATTCATTTTACTTAATAAATTCCAGCCTGCCTAGTATTCCCCAAGGTAAGTAGGTCATGCCACTAAAAAAAAAAAAAAAAAATGCCACTAAAAGATGTTTGATCCCTCCTCAGTTGGTCAGTGGCCATGATAGGAAAATAGGCTTATAATTCTATTCAAAGGTTGCAAACTAAGAGTAGCTAAAGGAATTGTGTATAAACGGTGATTTAGGATAACACCTAAAAAAGTCTGGTTTCACTTTCTCATGATAGTAGTAGAATCTCTTGATAATTATTTATGCTTTTCAATATTTTATTTAAATCTAATTTAGTTAACATATAGTGTAATAATTGTATCAGGAGAAAAATTTAGTGATCCACCACTTAAATACAACACCCAGTGCTCATCCCAAGTGCCTTCCCTAATGCCCATCACCCATTTAGCCCATCCTCCCTACTCAGTATTCCTCTAGCAACCTCAGTTTGTTTTCTGTATTTAGGAGTCTCTTATGGTTTGCCTTCCTCTCTTTTATTTTTTCTTCCCTTCCCCTGTGTTCATTTGTTTTGTTTCTTAAATTCCACATATGAGTGAAATCATATATTTGTCTTTCTCTGATTGACTTATTTCACTTATCATAATATACTCAGTTCCATCCACATTGTTGCAGATGGCAAGATTTCAATTCTTTTTGATCGCTGAGTAATATTCCATTGTATGCTTTTTCCTACTTTTTCTTGCCTTACTTCAATAGCTTGGATTTCCAGCATGATACTGACTAGGAGTAATGAGGGCAAATACCCTTTCCTCTTAGCAGTCTTAGTGGGGAGGAGCATTTTGTCTTTTACCATAAAGTACAGTGTTAATTCTAGGTTCCTCAGGGAGGCAGTTGCCTTTAATTTCTAGTTTGCCAAGCATTTTTATCATAAATGGAGGCTAAAATATTTTTCTTCGGTCTGTTGGTAATGCTGAATTTCACTGATTGATAATTTGAATGATGAATCAGCCCTGAATTCCCAAGACACACTATATTTGGTCATGATGTATTATCCTTTTTACTTATTACTGGATTTGATTTACTAATATTTTACTGAGATTTTTTGCATTACATTCATCAGGAATAATAGTTTCTCTTTTCTTGTCATATCTTTGGCTCTCAGAGTAATGCTGGCCTCATAAAATAAGTTGAGAGTTGTTCCTTTCTTTTGTTTCCTGGAACAGTTTGATATTGTTTCTTTGGTAAAACACACCAGTGAAGCATTCTAGGTCTGGAGATTTCTTTGTTGGAAGGTTTTTAACAATAAATTCAATCCTGTTAACAGATACAGGACTACTGAGGTTATCTATTTCTCCTTGAGTGAAATGTAATGCTTGTCTTTCAAGGAATTTAACTTAAATTATCAAATATATGAAAGAGTTGCTCATACTACTTCATTTTTTCTTTTCTAATATAACCTGTAATGCTATAAAATTCCCTCTAAACATTGTTTTAGTTGCATCTCACATGTACTATGCTTCATTTTCATTCAGTACAAAATTTCCTAATCTCCTTTGTGAGGTCCACTATGACTCATGGGTTATTCAGAAACATGTTGTTTAATTTCCAGATTATTTGTGGATTTTCCAAATTTTTCTTTTTTACTAATATCTAATTTTTTAAAATGTTTATTTATTTTGAGAGAGCATGTGTGAGTGGGGAAGGGCTGAGAGAGAAGGAAAGAGAACCTCAAGCATGCCCTGCACTGTCAGTACAGAGTCTGATGTGGGGCTTGAACTCATGAACTGAGAGATTGTGACCTGGGTGAAAATCAAGAGTCAGATGCTTAAGCAACTGAGCCACCCAAGTGCCCCTACTAATATCTAATTTAATTCTGTTATGCTCAGAGAACATTGTGTTTATGATTCTTATTTTTTAAATGTGTTTTTTATAGGACAGAATATGGTCTATTTTGGTGAATGTTCCATATCTCTTCTAGGATTCCAATCAGATGTGTGTTAGACTGTTTAATATTGCCTGACAGCATTTAGATGCCTAGTTTTTTGTTTTTAATCCCTGCCCCATCCCCCACTTTGGTTTAGGTTCTACTAATTTTTAATAACCTATTTTCAAAGTCACTAATTCTTTTTCCATAGAGTATACTGATGAGTTTGTTGAAGCCTTTTTCTCTTGCTGTGTTTTTTTTCCCCTAGGATTTTTTTTTTCACCCTTTGCAGTTTCTCTCTGCTCTAATTCTGCATTTATTTATGTACATAACTCATCTCTTCCATTAAACTCTTTAAAATCCCATAGTTATTTTAAGTTCCTTGTCTTGTAGTTCCAAAATATAGATCATCTGAATCTGGTTACCTGGTCTGCTTTGTTTCTTGACAGTGGGATGTTTTTACTTTCTTCATTTTTTTGTGCCTTACAATTTTTGATTGAATACTGGATGTGAGAGCAGTAGAGACTGAGTAAATAGTATTTATGCCTGGGAGTGGACATACTTCTGCTGGGTCATTAATGTGGGTGGTTATGACAGGAGAGTTGTAAAAAGGCTGATCTAACCTTGAGTTTTGTTGTTATGGTTACCCTCAGTGCATCCCTCGCTTCAAATTCCCCTAGTGTTAAGTTACACTCTGGTGGAGGCTGAGTTGATGGAAGATTTTCCCCAACTCTCCTAATTTGCCCTAAGCTTTGGGCTTTCACTGTACATCTGCCTCTCAGAGAGAATCTCTCTATGCTCTTACTCCTTCTCTAGTGGTAGACTGCTGTTGTCACTTACTTGGTGCTTCCCAGCCTGATTGGGGGGTGGGGGGTGTTGCACGGATGAGGGGTTCAGACTCTTGGCTCAGCCTCAGTCCTGGGCCATGTGTTCTTGGGTTTCAGGGCTTGGGACTTTTTAGTGATACTGTCCTTCCTCTAGAAAATTTGTAATAGTCTAGGCCCAGGATGATTTAATTTCTCCTCCAGGCACAGAGATGGTGTTTTTAAAAATTTTAATTTTTTTTCGCCTCATCTGCAACAGGTCGTCTTCTGAGCCGTTGGGATGCTAAGATTTAATGCTCTCTCCCAATGGTTTAAGACTTTTGACACTTACAGAAAAAAATCCAAGAAGGACATTCTGATTTTTCCACAGAGAAAGACACTTCCTTCCTAAAACTCGGTACCATCAGAGCAGCTCCCTTTCTCCTGGTCTTTTTTGCTAGGAACTGGTCAAGGATCATAAGAAAATGTGTAAATCCAAAGAATTCTATACTTGCTGTCCCACACTAGGCTTTTGGCAATTTGTTAGTTGAATTCTCAATTATGCAGTTCTTTCTTCTTTCTATGCTCAGATGGAACAGTTCTCCTAGCCCATCTCCTTGGTGACACCTGGTTTTCCTCAGATTTCAAGCTAGTTGGTTTCCTTGTAACCTCAGCTCTCTGATGAATTTTTTAAAAGTAATGATTCTACAAATTACCCAGCCTTTTCTTGTTACATTTGGAGTGACATTATTTCTAGCTTTCTTCATCCTAGGCAGAATCTGGAATTCCTTTGCTTACTATCAATAAACATGCCTAAAAAGCCTAGAACTTCAACTTATAATCAGTAAATTAGTGATGGTTCATTATTCACAAGAGGTTCCATATACACAAGTAGGCAAATTGTGTACTGTAAAACTCCATTCCTCTGACCTATGCTAAAAAAAAAAAAATCAAGGGTGGGCATCTCAGAGGCAACCGTCTTTTATCCAAGATTAAAGTGTTTTCTTGAACAGGTGCTTCCCATACTGGATGCTGGCTGGCCAAAACAATAAAATAATCTTGTTTGGGAAGTCTAAATGCCAAAATGAACAATAAACACAATTATTCAGCCAACAGAAGGGCAAAAGACATACCCAGAGAGAATAAAGTAAGTAGAAACCATGGTAGGAGGTAGAAAGTGACTGAGGTGGATACAGGTATGAGTAGCAGAAGGAAAGAAGATGGTGATATGATCACAATGAGACCACAGTGAAGTACAGAACAAGGGACATTTGGTTCTCAAGAGATAAGTAGATTACATGTTCATCAAAACTAGGTACTATTTTCTAAACAACATTCCACTTCTCCTTTAGACCTGACTTGCCAGTGCATTTGTTTGTAGAATGACCCAGTTCTTCATGAGATCTGATTGTTTCCACTGTTCCCTATGATCTTCACATATGTTCACGTTAAACATCCACCTCAAGATAATTCCAGAGGTTTTCTCTGTTCCCTGCAAACTCTAAAAATCCACACTACATAATTTTACCCAAAAGCAAAACAAATCAGTATTAAGGTTACAAACTAAAGTAACTAGTTTTGCTAAGTGAATTAAGTAAATGAAATGAAGTGTGATAACTAAAAACGTACACTTAAAATCAAGTGCACTTTTGTATGATCCTATAGAAAAAAAAGCATCAACATAAGAAAATGCAGAAAAACAAAAATATCTGAAGCAGACAAAATGGGGAAAGTGAAACATTATCCATTTACCTGGCATGGGCAAATAACTTGTAAGAGTCAAGAGTAAGATGCTCTAAGTTTCCCTGGATAGTCAGGAACAGGTACCACAAAGCCCACGGTCACAATTTGGTATCCAAGAGCAAAATGGGACAGCAAATAAGAAAGAAGGAAAGGATGGCTGCTTTGGGCAAATGCTGACAAAAGAAGTAGCCCCCAATAGCTTATTAGCAGTGGAAGGAAGGAACAAAAACAAACCACGCATAACCAGAAAATACGTTTTTAAAATGGAGAAGGCTGAGGTTACTTAGTGTAGTGTTAAAGAACTCTACTCATTTCAGATGTCTCTAAGGGTATTATCATAGACATATACATTAATGTTTACCCTGATGACATTCAACCATCAATAAAATGTTACTTTCTCTTCAGAATGTTCTATGTAAGATGCACAAATAATAAATTTTAGCAAGATTTCATTTTAAAAAGGCTTGAAACATAGTCTTAGCACCTAGAAGAACTCATTTACACTAGACAATTTACTAATTTGGAAAACTCATTCTTTGCTAATGCCAAATTTATTGCCTTAAAAAAAAATCCTAAACCCATAAACTGGCCAATAAAATACAATTCCACATTCCTTCTATTTTCATGTTTATTAAAGAAAAGATTGTGTTTATCTTTAAAGTACTAGTGAAAACGACAATTAGAGTAAAATATTCTCTAGAGAAAATTTTGAAATGCATTTCAAGTAGTCAATTGATACTTTTTTTTTCTTTGTAGAACACTTAGCAATTAAAGACTTTTGAAGATTAAATGTCAAAGTAAAGACATTTAAAGAACCTCTAATAACTGCTATTGCCAAATTAAATTAAAAATGAGTATCAAGAAAAAGATTCTGTCTGTTCAGAAACAGAGTATTTTTATGAGGCCAGACTGAAAAGTTAATGACCTGAAACTTTAATTCCAAAGCTTATTATTGAATTCAGAATTCAAGCATTCTGTACATAGAATAAATTGCTAAAATTTACACTGTTCTTACTATGCATTAAGTATTGGGTTGATATGCATCTACAACTGTATAAAGAAAAACAATTCCCTGGGTTTCTTCTTTACTCTCACAATGCTACCACACAGAACATTACTGATACCAGATGTGTGGGTTTTCCACACATCAAGTAGTTTTCTGAGACTAGTAGGATATCCTACACAATCTACTTGCAGGTAGTGTCACATCCCACAGGCTGAGGCCTCACTCCCGCAAGACTCTCCCAAACTCCCACTTCAGCTGCCAGTCACAAATCCCAGGTTCATCTATACCTGTGACTGGCCATACATCAGGGTTTCAACAACCCTCTCCTTGGGTTCTATAGTTTGCCAAGACAGTTAACAAAATGCACATTGACCAGTTTATTATAAAAAATACAATAAAGGATTATAATGAACATCCAGATGAAAGAGATGCATAATGCAAACTATAGAGGAAGGTCACAAAACCTCCATTCCCTCACCAGACATGCCATCTTCCTAGTACTTCCATGTGTTCAGCAACTCAGAAGCTCTATGAAGCCTGTACTTTTGGGACTTTTGTGAAGGTTTCATCACACAGGCATGATCAGTCATGATCCTATCCTAAAGGTTGGGAGGTGGAGCTGAAAGTTCCAAGCTCCTAATCATGGTGTGGTCTTTCTGGCAAACACCCCCTATCCTGAAGCCATCCAGGAGCCCACCAAGAGTCATCTCGTTAGAACAAAAGACACTCCTATAACTTAGAGTCAAATACCAAGGGGTTAGGAGCTATGTGTCAGGAACCTGGATCAAAGATCAAATATTACAACAAAAGATGTTCCTAGTGTTCTTCTCACTTAGGAAATTATAAGAGTTTCAGAAACTGTGTGCCAGGACCCAGAGGCAGAACACAATATATACATATTTTCTATTATTTTACCAACTACCTTATTTAATCTTCACTACTTAAGAATTAGGAATATGATCCCATTTTATAGAAGAGGAAGCTCAAACTTAAGAGGTGAAGAGATTTAAGTTAGGAAGCTAGTAAGTGGCAACTGGGATTTCAGTTCAGATGTGCTTCCAAACCCATGTTCTTAATCACCACCACAGCATGTTCTCCCAAAGCCCATTTTATTTTATTTTTTAAGTGTATTGATTTATTTTGAGATACAGCATAAGTGGGGGAGGGACAGAGAGAGGAGGAGAACCCCAAGCAGGCTCCGTGTGCCAGCGTAGAGCCCTGTGCAAATCAAAACCACAGGGAATCATCACCTCACACCAGTGAGAATGGCCAGTATGAAAAAGAAGTAAGTGTTGGTGAGGATGTGGAGAAAAGGGAACGCTTTTGCACTCCTTGTTGGAATGTACATTGGTGAAACCATTATGCAAAATACAAGAATGGAGGTTCCTCAAAAAATTAGAAATAGAAATAACCACATAATCCAGTTATTCCACTTTTGGGTATTTATTCAAAGGAAGTAAAAACACAAAATCAAAAAAAGTACTAACCCCCATGCTTATGGTAGCATTATTTATGATAGTCAAGAGCCAACATAGGAGAACAATATGTGTACATTGATGGATCAATGGATTTTAAAAATATGTATATACATACAATGGGATACTTTTTATCCATGAAAAAGAAGGAAATCTTGCCATTTGTGACAACATAGATGCATTTTGATGGCATTATGCTAAGTGAAATAAGTCAGACAAATATATGATCTCATATATGGAATCTCTAAAAACAAAACAAATGAACAAACAACAATAGATTCCTAAATACAGAGAACTGATGATTGACAGAGGGAATGGGGGTTAGAAGATAGACAAAATAGGTGAAGGGGATTAAGAAGTACACACAGGGATCAAAAGTACAGCATAGGGAATAATATAGTCAATCAAATTATAACAACTTTGGTGACTTTTGTAACTAATCATGGTGAGCATTTTGTAATGTATATGATTGTTGGGTCACTGTGTCATATACCTAAAATTAATATTGTATTATATGTCAACTATGCTTCAATTAAAAATAAATAATAATAATTACTATAAAATGGGCTTTTGCAGGGGTGGGGGTGCCTACCTGGCTCAGTTGGTTAAGCATCCGATTCTTATTGGTTTCGCCTCAGGTCATGATCTCACAGTTCATGGGTCCAAGCCTGCCATGTTGGGCTCCATGCTGACAGTGTTGAGCCTTCTTGGGGTTCTCACCCTCTCTCCTCCCACCGACCCTCACCCCTCTCCCCCATTCACTCACTCTCAAAATAAACAAAAGAAAAATATTTTAATGGGATTTTGGGATGCCTAGGTGGCTCCTTTGGTTGAGGGTCCAGCTCTTGATTGCAGCTCAGGTCACAATCTCATAGTTTGGTGGGTTCAAGCCCCACATCAGACTCTGCACTGACAGTGCAGAGCCTGCTCGGGATTCTCTGTCTCCCTCTCTCTCTGCCCCTCCCTCCCACTCGTGCTCACTCTTTCTCTCAAAAATAAACAAAATGTAGTACTTTGACTCTAATGGAGATATGTATAAAGTAAGTGAGAGTGGAAGAGAAGAAATATTTAAGTCAGAATAAGGGGCCCATTTTTTTTTATCCCAAGAAAAACGTACCAGTTTTAAGTGTTTCAATGTTATATAAACAAAGCTGCAGTAAACATCGTTGTAGGTGTATTTACATAAAAAACATGTATAGTCTGTGAACACTGTCTGCTATCCTCTTCCTCTTCTGAGGAAGACAAAAGTTCTATCCCCAGGCACTGCTGGGGCAAAAGAAATTGGGTTGCTCTGTCACAGAATTCTCCTGTGACCAGGAGCCTATGCCTGCTCAGCTGTACCAATAAATCCTCTTCCTGGAGAGCCACTTCACAGTTTTCCCTACTGAATACAGGTCAGGTCTCTCTCATTGGAACCCAACATTTTATTCTCCAGTCTTCCCTGAAACTCATGAAAGCAATTCAATATTTATCAAGTACTATGCATGTTTTCTACATTTGATGTGATTTTTGTTGGTGTGGTATTTAGGCATTTTTAACTGATGATAACATTTCTAGACAGAATATCATTTCACCAATTTTCATTAAAAGAAGTATTCCTATAGGTAGAATTCAAATATGAATCTCAATCCGATGGTTTTGTATTAAAAATGAATTCCTTTAGTCATGAGTATTGCAATAAAAATTATTAGCATAGTAAACATTCTTGACATTGATACTGAAATTAAACAGTACATCAACTTAAATAATTTGTAAACAGATTTGAGTTTGATCTCAGCTTTGTGGTTTTTCTTTGTAGCCTAGAACAAGTTCTCAAACTCTCCATGTTCTTTTATCTCTTAAGTGCAGATAATAACAAGCGTGTTGATTGTTGAATATTTATAACATGCCTTGTATATATAGCACATGCTCATAAATCTTAGCTATCATTGTACTTAGTAATTGTTACAAGTTCCCATTTGTGAACTTCATATTTGTAATTCTGTGGTTTAAAAAGTATTCTGCCTATAAATGAGTGTTTTATATTGTGTTTTAAACTAGGATACTAAGAGTTAAGAGGCAGCATAGTGTAGTGGTTAGGAACATAGATGCTGGGTTCAGTCTCAGCTCCACAACTTATTACCAGGTTGACCTTGGGCAAGTGACTTTGCTGAACTTTAAAATGGATATAACAGTAGCACATTTCTCCCAGGGGCATTTCTGAAGAGGTAATCAAACTGCCTGTATAAACAGTTTAGAAAACTTGCTGACATATAGAGCTGTGTGTCAGTTATTGGCATCATCATTATTAATTTGTTGAGTAAATTATTTTTTGTCACTATTTTAGGTGAATCTTGGAAGCAACCAGTACCTTTTCTCTGTCATAGTGGATCCTAAAGAAATGCCCTGCTTCTGTTTACGCCATGATGTTGATGCCCTACTCTGGCAACCACACTCCAGCAAACAAGATGATATGTGGGAGCACATTGCAACTTTCAATGCTTTAGGTATAAAGCAAGCTCTTTGACAGCATTTTCCATTATGTCAGAAAGTAGGGTCATTTTTTTTTAAGTTCATTTCTTTTTTCTTTTTCTTTTTCTTTTTTTTTTTTAATTTGATCTGTCTTAATTACCTTTGGATTGATTTGTGCTGTATTTGGTTGCTTTTACTATAGTTGATGAATGTTAGTACTTTTGGAACAGAACCAATCTATTTTTATGCTTGTACAGAAGATCAGCACAGAATAGAAATCAAAGTGGTTATCTCACCACTTGATTCTTCTAATCAGTCATTTGTTTATTCCAAATAAGCTATGTGGTATTAGAATATGAACAGTGGGTTTGACAATACCCTACATGGAACTTGTATTCATGTTTCTTCAGAGTAATCATCAAAAACATAGAATTGCTCTAAGGAAATGCATTTTAAAACTAGGGCTTGAAAAATGTTAAGATACATAATTGTAGACTTACGCAATAATTGATTTTATGTCAAACTATATTAGTATTGTATGGGAGAAGTTTTTTTATATAAATTAGGCACAGTTACTGCTTTATTGAGTGATTATTTTAAACTGGGAACAGGAAGTAAAATTATATATTCTGAATACAACCTTAATTATAGAGGAGATTGGTCAATTATCCTTTATAGTTAATAATGTAGGCTGCTAAGCTGGTTAATTCAGACTCCAAATGGATTTTTATGACCTGAAATAAAGAGTTTTATTGAAAAATTTGAATATAAAATTTCTGGCCTCTATATAATTCCTCTTTTTTAATTCTGAATCTTTTTTCAGTAAGGAAATCTCTGTCACATAATTTTTATATGCTTAGATTCTCCATTTGTATCCCTAAGTCTGTTTAGAATTCTGCTTAAGTTAAATCAACATTACATTTGATATGTAGTCTCATTATATACATTGTTAATTTTCTCAAGGTTAGCCCAGAGAGCTAATTCTAAAATACTCAGATATCTACATCCTCTTCACTGTTTCCTCTTCAAACCCTGTTTAATGATAAAACCAATATTGATCTTCCTGTGCTCTACCTAGAGTTCCTTTGCTCGTTATTTGATGAGATCACTTTATGTTAGTATTCTGTTTTTATCCCACATGTTATAACATTCAGTAACCATGTCCCAGTCTGAAAATCCTAATTTATACTTCAGAACATAAATACCCTTTTAACCTGTAAAAATAATTTTTTTAAAAGACAAGAATAAGATTTTACAGAGTTTAATTAGTTTTCAAGGGATGTTCTAATTAAGTTTTTAAAATTAGATGCTTAAATTTTCATTCCAACTTGTAGTGATCTCAAGGTTCTACTTCTGGGAGCTGAAGTACAACAAAATCCTGTTACACTGTGGGCACTGGTGTATAAAAATACCACTAACATAATAGAAATAATAAGAGAATGCATTGTCACATTAGCATTTTTAGGCTTGGGGGCTATGTTATGAACACACTCCTGAAATAACTTTATAGTGGTATCCTATAAATATTTTCCCATTTATTTGATAAAAAAGATTCTGTAATGCCACATCTGTGATTGATGAGCTTAATTATTTGGCATTTAAAGATAGTTTGACATGTTTTTAGTCCTTTTGATTTTTAGATTTTTAGTGTCCTAATTATTCACAGAAATAAGGAACTATATTGTGTTTTTCTTAAAGAGATAAAACCCTACCTATTTTGTTCCTTAAGAATTAAAGCTCTATTTTGGCACCAATTGGGAGAAATTGTAAGTAGTCATTAACGGTTCAGAATTCAAACACTGTTGAATATTTATGGTGTATATTTTATTGAGGCATTTTAATTTATAATAAAAACTGGGAAATACTAAATGTGTAATCACATTTTCCTTCTTTTTAATATATGGGTTTTTATTTGTTTCATAACAGGCTACGTCCAAGCATCAAAGAGAGACAAAAAATTTTTTGCTTGTGCTCCAAACTACTCGTATGCAGCCCTGTGTGAGTGCCTTCGTCGAGTGTTCATCTACCGCCAGCCCACTCCCATGTCCACTGTACTTTACAACAGAAAGGAAGGCCGGCAAGTAGGGCAGGTTGCTAAGCAGCAAGTAGCAAGCCTAGAAACCAATGATCCTATTTTAGGCTTTCAAGCAACAAATGAGAGATTATTTGTTCTCACTACCAAAAACCTGTTTTTAATAAAAGTAAATACAGAGAATTGATCACCCCAACATGTTGGCTTTTCTGTACTGAGAAAAGTATTCAGTGGTAGCCAGAAAGCTTAGTAGTTATACTATAGCCTGTTAAGTTTTACTATGTTAAATAAATTATCTTATATGAATTTTTTATTTTTTAAAGGAAATTGGAAGTATATTCAAGAGATTATGATTCTATAAAAGCTATGGAATGAAGCTGCAAATTTAGAGAAAATTTACTTCTGTAAAAAATGTAAAGTATTAGAATGATTTTTTTAAAAACAGTCTGGAATTTCATCTTTTATATGAAAGATGTACAATTCAGTGTTTAAAAATAAAAATATTTATCACATACTCTTTGTTCATTGATAGTTTCTTCCTTCTGTACCTATAGAACTTTTGGATTACAGTTAAACTGTTGGTTCTTGTAAATACTCATTTAAGTGGACTGAATAGCTGAGGTAGAGGGGGGAAATAGAACAGAAGTACAGCAGGTCCAGTATTGTTAAAGTTTGCTGAAATACTAAGATTTGGGGTTTTTTTCCAAAAATTTTTTTCCATTTATTTAATTTTTATTCATTTGCTCTTCCAACAGGCATAGACAAAGAGAGATGATAAAGTTCCATAAAGTGTAGCTCTTAGCCATTGTTATACAACAAACCACCTCAAAACTCATTAAAACAAGACTGTTTGAAAATCTATGGTTCACTGATGTGGCTGTCTCTGTTCTGCATGGCTCCAGTAGGCTAGACTTGTCTTATTCCTGTGATAGAGCAGACATTGCAAGAGGGCAAGACTGATACACAAGAGCTTATCAAGCCTGTGTTTCCATCACATTTGCTCTTCTTCCATTGAACAAAGCAAGTCACATGGTCAAGTCTAGAGTCAGTGTGAGAGGGACTGCACAGGAATACAGCAGGAGGTATAATTCATTGGCACCATTTAATGTGACAGTCTGTCACACAAATTATGATTTATCCTGGTAGTTCTCCTTAAACTTCTACAGTCAAGAAAAATAACCCTGGGGCACCCAGATGGCTCAATCAAGTGTCCGACTTGAGCTCAGGTCATGATCTCACAGTTCTTGAGTCAAGTCCCACGTCGGGCTTTGTGCTGACAGCTTGAAACCTGGAGTCTGCATCAGATTCTGTGTCTCCCTCTCTCTCTGCCTCTCCCCTGCTCATGCTCTCTCTCTCAAAATAAACATTAAAAAAAAATAACCCTGTTTATACATTAAATATATTGTGTCATGAATTGTAGTTTTTCATTTCCTTGGATTTTTGGGGGTTTGCATTTACCTGGAAAATTGTTTACTTTGGAGGAAAAAGATGGATGCTACATAAAAAATTGGGGAAGTCCAGAGAACTGGTAATGAAAGCCAGAGTCCTAACAGTGCTCTTAGTATTTAGGAATGAGGTGGACTGGGTTTCGAGCATCATAAGGTCAGAACACAGAAAAACAAGACACAAAACTGTATTTCCAGAACTTTTCTGTGCTGTAGAACTTAATGACACCAAAGAGTATTGAGACAGTGAATTATTAAAAATTTTATTATGTGACAGGAGATTTAAATCTTTAAATTTTTCCCCAAGGATCATAAGTACCCTCTTAGGAAATATAAGAAAAATGCAGATTAATGTGCTCCTTAGTTAACCATATGGCTATGTGTGTATGTATGCATATACACACAAAGTTCCAGGTAGTAACAAATTTTCTTTTCTTCCTGTGATCTTTAACATAATGTTGAATTGGAAACTATCAGGATAAGTAGTCCTGATTTTTGCATCTTGACCTATCTTAAGAGAGTAATACATCCAGAGCAGTGATTCTAAGCTCTGATTTCTCGAAATGTTTTAAGAATCCCATAAGCCTATAAATCAACTGAAACAATTTTCTACACTTTAAAAAATAAACACACAAATAAGGCTCACCACAAGAGTCTCTTAATGATAGAGAACTATGGGTTGAAAGGGGGAGGTAGGTGAGAGATGGGCTGGATGAGTGATGGGTACTAAGGAGGGCACTTATGATGAGCACTATTGTATGCAAGTGATGAATCACTGAATTCTACTCCTGAAACCAATATTGTATGTTAACTAAAATTTAAAAAAATAATAAGGCATATGCTATAAGTCTATGGCATAATACAACTACCTCGTATTTTGTCGATTTTTATCGTAAATTATGAGCAGGAACTTATAGTAATAAAGTAGTACTTTATGTACTTTTCATATTAAGAGTCACTTAACAATATTCATTATTTCATACAAATCAAAACCACACTCAGATATCACCTCACGCCAAAGTGGCCAAAATGAACAAATCAGGAGACTATAGATGCTGGAGAGGATGTGGAGAAACGGGAACCCTCTTGCACTGTTGGTGGGAATGCAAATTGGTGCAGCCGCTCTGGAAAACAGTGTGGAGGTTCCTCAAAAAATTAAAAATAGACCTACCCTATGACCCAGCAATAGCACTGCTAGGAATTTACCCCAGGGATACAGGAGTACTGATGCATAGGGGCACTTGTACCCCAATGTTTATAGCAGCACTCTCAACAATAGCCAAATTATGGAAAGAGCCTAAATGTCCATCAACTGATGAATGGATAAAGAAATTGTGGTTTATATACACAATGGAGTACTACGTGGCAATGAGAAAGAATGAAATATGGCCCTTTGTAGCAACGTGGATGGAACTGGAGAGTGTGATGTTAAGTGAAATAAGCCATACAGAGAAAAACAGATACCCTATGTTTTTACTCTTATGTGGATCCTGAGAAACTTAACAGAAACCCATGGGGGAGGGGAAGGAAAAAAAGAGGTTAGAGTGGGGAGAGAGCCAAAGCATAAGAGGCTCTTAAAAACTGAGAACAAACTGAGGGTTGATGGGGGGTGGGAGGGAGGGGAGGGTGGGTGATGGGTATTGAGGAGGGCACCTTTTGGGATGAGCACTGGGTGTTGTATGGAAACCAATTTGACAATAAATTTCATATATTGAAAAAAATAATTAAAATTTAAAAAAATTTTAAAAACCCTATATTCTTTAAAAAAAAAATCATTATTTCAACATTTAGTAAGCATCAACTATATACCATAGCCTCATGTTTCCAATGTTGAGGATAATGCATTGCTAAGTATAAAGAGACAAAGAGTCTACCTTACAGAGTTTTCCAGGTAAAATTTCTCTTTGGAGGAAAAAAAAAAGTGGGAGGGGGTAGGTGGAGTAGTGGTTCTGTTAGAAGTCTGACCAAGTCTGGAACCCATACAAGAAGCAGGCAGAAGTGTTGCCAATAGGAAGGGGAGAAAGAGGATAAGGGAATTCAAAAATTAAGAATGGTAAAAACTGATGCTTTCAAGTAATACACAACTGTCAGGTTTCTGCATACAAATGAAATTACTATACAGATTAAATCACCATTGCACAGGCATTTCTAACATTTTATATGTGATTAAAGAGATAAAACAAATGGTAAGTTTATGTATGACAAATAATATAATAAAACTAGTATTGTACTAGTCATTGCTGATTACTGGAAGAATATTTTAATTACATCTTAGTACTAAGGGTGTCTTACCAAACAAGTAAATGTAATTTAGCTGGTAAAAATTATGCCTAATATTAGAATGTTGGAATAATAAATGAAAAATAACCCCTCTCAAATTAGTATGAAGGAATTATGAGCAAAAACAATGAAGATAAAAGGTAACCAATCAGGTACCAAGATACATTATGAAGTGGTAAACAAGTTGGTATATCATTGGATCCGTAAATAGACATATTTTTTTATTTACTTAAATGTGTATAATCTCAGACCCAGAAAACAAAAAATATGAGAGAAACTAAAGGATTATAAGATGTAAAATTTCTTTATGACCTGATTCTATAACAGTGGTAAAAGAAAACAGAGAAGATATTTGTCAACGCATAATAGAGAAGGGTTAAAATCTAGAAAAATCTAGAATGTCAAAACACTATTTTTTCATAATAAAAAAACTGCAAAATAGGGAAGCAGATAAAAGATATTGATAGCCAATTTACTTTTAAAAAGATGCTCAGTCTCCCAAGTAATCAGGGAAATTGGTAAAAAAATGTAAATTTTTAAAATACGACATATTGACCAAGGTGGGGGAAAATGGGAACTCTCCTACACTGTTGGTGGGAGTGTCAGTGGGTACCAAAGGACAGTTATAAATATGTATTCAAATAAATAGTGCATTTTCCATAATCCCAGAAATACTGGAAGACACTCAACATGTGCCCAGCGCAGTATATATAAGAATATGCATTGTGGTGATGTTTCTAATAAAAATTTGGAGAAATCTAAATTTCCATCTTAGGGAAGTAACTAAATTGTAATATTTTTACATTAGAATAGTATATATCAATGTTTATTAAAAGCTTGAAGTTACATCCCTCTTTATGGGTCTGAAAACTCCCTGACACCCAGTATGTAAGTAATACTTCTCCACTTTCTCATAGGAGAAAGATGCAGTTAAATTTTAACACCTGGGCAATTTACAACAGGATCTGTGTGTTTTCCAAAAGGATAGATATGCCCATGAGAACTCTTTCTTTGTTCATAAAAACGTATTTTTTGAATCGTTAATGTATATATTAAAGAGGGAAATATCCCTTAGTGCCTCAAAGGAAATAGGAAAGTTAAGATTGTATGTTGCCTTGTTTCCTAAGTTTCTGCCATGGGAAGGAAATAAAAAGAGCCAACCCCATGACTTTGCTTTGAACAAGTGTTTTGGGTTTAAAAGGAGGCAAGCCATGTTCCAAGAGAAGTCACTTGTGTTGGATCCATTACCAGCCACATCCATCTTGAGATTCTGTTCCACCTGTCCTTTCCTTCAGCAGACTAACCCAGGCATACAATATGACTGTGTCAGAATGTGACCGGCAAGATCAGTTGCACAAGTATTTATCAAGCCTCTGCTTGTGTCACATTTTCTCATATCATACTGGCCAAAGCAGATCACATAGCTTATCCCAGAGTTAGAGTGGAGTACCCTGCAAAGTTCCATGGCAGAGGACCTAGATATGAGGAAGGCGAAGAAATGGAACCATTTTTGAATTCTATTACATGTACCCCATACTATGTCCAAACAATGTAGATTTCTGGCCTTTTCCCCTCACTTCATGGCACACAGAAAATTATACTTATAGCACACTAGGGGTGCTCTTGGCCAGAAGTGACTTGGCTATCTAAGGACCAAGGGATTAAATATCTAGGTGACCTGTAACCTATTTGCAACACACTGATGTAAAGTCTAAGAGGTATGTGCATACTCTGAATGTCATTTATAATTAAGGGCTATACTCAATTGTCTTTAAAAAATTATTGAAAATTTTTATTTTAGAAAACTATACTGTGTCATTGATATCTAAAATGTATAATTATTACCATTTCAGATGTTCATACATGTCATTGCATGAGCTTTTGTTTTATTTATTGTTTAATGTTTATTCGTTTTTTGAGAGAGAGCGCAAGTGGGGATGGGCAGAGAGAGAGGGAGACACAGAATCTGAAGAAGGCTCGAGGCTCTGAGATGTCAGCAAAGAGCCTGACGTGGTGCTCAGACTCACGAACTGTGAGATCATGATCTGAGCTGAAGTTGGACACTTAACTGAGTCACCCAGGTGCCCCTGCATCAGCTTTTAAAGTGAACTTTTTTGACTTCTGGGGAAGATGGTAGCATAGGAGGATCCTAGGCTTACCTTGTTCCATGGACATACCTAGATAAAACCCACATCAGTGTAAATAACCCAGAAAATGACCCAAAGACTGGCAGAACAGACTGTCCTTAGCTAAATGTAAAGAAAAGGCCATATTGAAGAGGGTAGGAAGGGCAGAGACATGGTTCAGAGCCAAAGTGTTTAGGCAACTGTCCACAGGAGGGACACCATGGGCACAAAAGGCAAAAGGAGCAGGCCCTGCACCAGGCACCTCAGGCACAGGGGACCTGCACAGGCAAGATGAACACCCTAACATTTGACTTTGAAAACCAGAGGGGCTTAACTTTTGAAGTTCTTACAGTGAGGCTTAAAACCTGGAACTTTACAAATCATGAGCTCAGCTCTGAGAGCCAGAGAGTGACAGGAAACTGTCCCTGCCTTTGAAGAGGCAGTACCACAAACAGCCCCACTTAGATACAGCACAGAAACAGCAAATTGAAAGACTCCTGGGGGTACAGGAGGGAGATTTGTTTGCTAATCTTGAGGCCCATGCTGATGGGTAGTTCTCCAAGAAAAAAGGAGCTGGTGGGGGGGGGGGTCTCTCCTCTCACTCCCCACCCCCTCCCACAGCCTAGATACATGGACACCTGTGGGAATGAGCATAGCTTGAACACTTTCCACTTAGCTTGCTAACAGTATGCCCTGGACCTGCATACTTGTGCAGTTCTGCCCCCATCTCAGATTCCTCCCACAGCAAACCAGCACCAACCTAACACTGCATGACCCAAGCCCTGCATTCTCCTATGGACTTGCCCCCTCCAAAACACCCTTGGTATGAGTCCATCCAAAGATGCGTCACAAGCTTGGCAGTGTGCAAGCAGCCCCGGTGGGTCAGCACCACCATAAAGTGACTCCTGCTCAGGGAGAGGAAAAGATAACCACCACCACACACCCTTCCTGTGGTCCCAGCAGTGGACTGCAGGCCTCTCCTAACAATGACAACGTCTCAGGGACAACACCAGGAAGCACCCTGCAGTTCTGTGCTGCTACAGCTCTGGCAAATGCCTGGTCTGACCCTACTCAAGCCCAAAGCAGTCCCATACTGGCCCACTAACACAGGAACCAAACCCTGCCACAATAGACAAAGAGAGCCATTGCAGCTGACTGGACTAAAGGCAAATGCAACTCAGCCACAAGAGTAGGGTGCATGCAAAACACAGGATGACAACCCTGAACTGCCAGGTTCTGGTAAACAGGGAACACTGTAGTGCAGGACACTCCAAGACCTCTGCTTTGTAAGTCCAATATTTTCAAGAGCAGGAGACATAGCTGACTTTCCTAACACACAGAAATAGACCCAGAGTTAGGCAAAATGAGAAGACAGAGGAGTATGTCCCCAGTGAGGAAACAGGGGAAAAAAAGCACAGCAAGAGACTTAAATGAAATGGATATAAGTAATATACCTGATAAAGAATTTAAAGTAATAGTCACAATGCTATTCTCTGGACTGGAGTAAAGAATGGAGGGCTTCAGTGAGACTCTCAACAAAGAGATAGAAAGATGAAAAAAGAACCAATCAGAGATGAAGTACTCAATAAATAGTACTAGAGAAAAAAGAATGGATCAGCAACCTGGAGTACAGAGTAATAGAAAGCTATCCAGCTGAACAAGAGAGAGAAAAAAGAATAAAAAATGAAAAGAGATTAAGGGATCTCAACAACACCATTAAGCGTAGTAACTTTCCCATTATAGGGATTCCAGAAGAAGAAAGAGAAAAGAGGGCAGAAAATTTATTTTAAGAAATAATAGCTGTAAATTTCCCGATCTGGGGAAGGAAACAGAAATCTCAATCTTAGAGGCACAGAAAGCCCCCAATAAAATCAACCCAGGGAGGTCCATGCCAAGACACATAGTAATTAAAATGGCAAAAATGGTGATAAAGAGAGAATTTTAAAAGCAGGAAGAAAAAAGTTACATACAAGGGAAATCCCATAAGGCTATATCAGCTGATATTTCAGCAGAAAATTTGCAGACCAGAAGGGATTGTCCTGATATATTCCAAGTTATGAAAGAAAAAAACCTGCAACCAAGAATACTCTATCCAGCAAGGCTATCATTCAGAATAGGAGAGGTTTCTCAGACAAACAAAAGTGGAAGTAATTCATCACCACTAAACCAGTCTTACAAGAAATTTTAAAGGGGACTCTGGAAATGAAAGACCATAAGCAGGAGTAAGAAAATTAGAAAGCACAAAAGCAGGAAAATTAAGTATATCTATAAAAATCCATCAAGGGATTCACAAAATAAAATGATGTAGAGTATGACACTACATACTGGGGGAAGAGGAGTAAAAGTTTAGTGCTTTTAGAATGGTTCAAACTTAAGTGACCATCAAATTCATATAGACTGCTATGTGTATGAGATGTTATATATAAACATAATGGTAACCACAAATCAAAAACCAGTAATAGATACACAAAAAATAAAGATAAAGGAATCCAAGTAGATAACTGAAGGAAACCAGCAAACCATGAGAGAGAAGAGCAAGAACTAGAACATGGAAGAACTACAAAAACAACCATAAAACAAGTAACAAAATGGTGGTAAGTACATACTTATTAATAATTACTTTGCATGTTAATGAACTAAATGTTCCAATCAAAAGACAGAGGGTGATAGAATGGATAAAAAAGCAAGACCCATCTATCTATATGCTGCCTATGAAAAGACTCATTTCAGGCCTAAAGACACAAGCAGATTTAAAATGAAGAGGGTGGGAAAAGCATTTATCATGCAAATGGAAGTGAAAAGAAAGCTGGGGTAGCAATACTTATGTCAGACAAAATAGATTTTAATTTTTTTTTCAACGTTTATTTATTTTTGGGACAGAGAGAGACAGAGCATGAACGGGCGAGGGGCAGAGAGAGAGGGAGACACAGAAACGGAAACAGACTCCAGGCTCTGAGCCATCAGCCCAGATCCCGATGCGGGGCTCGAACTCACGGACCGCGAGATCGTGACCTGGCTGAAGTCGGACGCTTAACCGACTGCGCCACCCAGGCGCCCCCAGACAAAATAGATTTTAAAACAAAGATTATAACAAGAGACAGGGAAGGACATTACATAATCATAAAGGAAACAATCCAACAAAAAATATAACTATATATAAAATATATATATTATATACAATATACAAATATATGTGTAAATATTTATGCCCCCAATATGAGAGAACCCAAGTACATAAAGTAGCTAATAACAAAAATAAAGGAAGTAATCGATAGTAATAAAATAATAGTAGGGGAATTTAACACCTCACCTACATGAATAGATCATCCAAACAAAATCAACAAGAAAATAGGGGCTTTGAATGACACATTGGGCCAGATGAATTTAATGGATACATTCAAAACACTCCATCCTAAAACAGCAGAATACACAGTCTTTGCAAGTGCGCATGGAACAAACTGGATTATACATTGGTCCAAAACACAAGTCTCAACAGATTAAGAAAGATTAAAGTCATACTATGCATCTTTTCTGACCTAATCCTATAAACCTAGAAATCAACCACAAGAAAAAATCTGGGAAGAACACAACTACATTGAAGTTAAATAACATGAAGCAATGAATGAGGAAACCAAAAACTCAAAGAAGAAATAAAAAATAAATGGAGACAAATGAAAATGAAAACACATGGTCCAAAATCTTTGGGATGCAGAAAAAGCTGTTCTAAGAGGGAAATTTATAGTAATACAGGTCTACCTCAAGAAGCAAGAAAAATTTCACATAAAAAACCTAACCTTACACCTACAGGAGCTAGAAAAAGAACAAACAAAACCCAAAACCAATAGAAGGAAGGAAATATTAAAGATTAGAGCCAAAATAAATGGCAGAAACAATAACAAAATAGAACAGATTAATAAAACAAAGAGCTGGTTCTTAGGAAAGATCACCAAAATTGACAAAACTTTAGTCAGATTCAAAGAGAGAGTGAGAGACACTGAGAGAGACCAACCTCAAATAAACAAAATCCGAAATGCAAGAGGAGAAATAACTGACATTATAGAAATAAAGAATTATAAGAAAATACTATGAAATATTATATGCCAACAAATTGGACAACCAAAAGAAATGGATAAATTTTTAGAAACCTATAACCTACCAAATCAGGAAGAAACAGAAAATTTGAATATATTGATTATTAGGGATAAAATTGATGTAGTAATAAAAAAAATTGCCAACAAACAGTGGTCTAGGACCAGAGTGATTCACAGGTGAATTCTACCAGCCATTTAAATAAGAGTTAATATTTATTCTTCTCAAACTATCCCAAAAAATAGAAGAGGAAGAAAAGCTTCCAAATTCATTCTGTGAGGTCAGCATTATCCTGATAACCCAAACCAGATAAAAATATTACAAAAAATAAAAAAGCATAGAACTCTGATAAACACAGATGCAAAAGTCCTCAATAAAATACTAGCAAACCAAATCCAACAAACATTAAAAAAAAATAATAATCCACCATACTCAAGTGGTATTTATTCCTAGGATGCAAGGGTGGTTCAATATTTGCAAATCAATCAATGTTATACATCACATCAAAAGAGAAGGGATAAGGGGCGCCTGGGTGGCGCAGTCGGTTAAGCATCTGACTTCAGCCAGGTCACGATCTCGCGGTCCGTGAGTTCAAGCCCCGCGTCAGGCTCTGGGCTGATGGCTCGGAGCCTGGAGCCTGTTTCTGATTCTGTGTCTCCCTCTCTCTCTGCCCCTCCCCCGTTCATGCTCTCTCTCTGTCCCAAAAATAAATAAACGTTGAAAAAAAAATTAAAAAAAAAAAAGAGAAGGGATAAAAACCATAATCATTTCAATGATAAAGAAAACACATTCAACAAAGTACAGAAGGGATAAAACCCACAATAAACTAGGTTTAAAGGGAACCTACTTCAACATAATAAATAAAGGCCATATAAGAAAAACCCACAGCTAGCACTTTGCTCTATGGTGAAAAAATGAGAGATTTCCTCTTAAGATCAGGAATAAGACAAGGATGTCCACTCTCACCACTTCTATTTACCATAGTACTAGAAGTCCTAGCCACAGCAATCAAACAAAAAAAATAATAAAAGGCATAAAAATGGGTAAGGAAGAAATAAAACTTTCACAATTTGCAGATGACATGACACTACATATATACAAAATCCTAAAGACTCCATCAAAAACCTACTAGAACTGATAAACGAATTTAGTAACGTTGCAGGATACAAAATCCATATATAGAATTCATGGCATTTATATACACTAATAATGAAATAACCAAAAGAGAAATTAAGAATCCCTTTTACAATTGCACCACATATTAAAATACTTGGGAATAAACTTAAGCAAAGATGTGAAAAACTTGTACTCTGAAAACTAAAATACCAATGAAAGAAATTAAAGATGACACAAACAAATGGAAAGATATTCCATGCCTGTGGATTGGAAGAACAAATATTGTTAAAATGTCCACACTAACCAAAGGAATCCACACATTTAATGCAATTCCTGTCAAAAAATCAACAGCATTTTTCACAGAACTAGAATAAATAATACTAAAACTTGTATAGAACCACAAAAGACCCTGAATAACCAAAGCAATTTTGAAAAAGAACAAAACATGGTATCATAATTCCTGATTTCAAGATATACTACAAAGCTGCAGTAATCAAAGCAATACAGTACTGGCATAAAAGTAGACACATAGATCAGTAGAACAGAATAAAGACCCCAGAATGAAACCCGCAATTATATGGTCAATTAATCTTTGACAAAGGAGGCAAGAATATACAAAAGGAAGAAATCTCTTTAATAAATGGTGTTGGGAAAACTGGACAGCTATATGCAAAAGAATGAAACTGGACCACTTTCTTACACTGTACACAAAAATAAACTCAAAATGCATTAAAGACCTAAATGTGATACCTGAAACCATAAAAATCCTAGAAGAGAGATAGGTAGTAATTTCAATGATGTCAGCCATAGCAACATTTTTCTAGTTGTGCCTCCAGAGGCAAGAGAAACAAAAACAAAAATAAACTGTTGGGACTACATCAAAAGAAAATGTTTCTATGCATCAAAAGAAACAATCAACAAAACAATAATAGAAGATATTTGCAAACAACATGTTCAAAAAGAGGTTAGTATCCAAAATGTGTAACTCCACTAACACTCAACTCAACCAAAAATAACCCAAAAACTTCTCAATAACCCAATTAAAAAATGGGAAGATGGGGCAACTGGGTGGCTCAGTTGGTTAAGCATCTGAATTTGGCTCAGGTCATGATCTCATGGTTTGTGAGTTCAAGCCCCACATTGGGCTTTACACTAACAGTGTGGAGCCTGCTTGGGATTCTCTTTCTCTCCCTCTCTCTCTGCCCCTCCTCCACTCACACTTTCTCAAAATAAATAAACTTAAAAAATAAAAAATAAAAAATGGTAAGAAGACATGAAGAGATTTATCCAAAGATGACACAGATGGCCAACATGAAAAGATGCTCAACATCACTAATCATCAGGAAAATGCAAATCAAAACCACAACAAAGTATCACCTCACACCTATCAGAATGACTAGAATCAAAAACACAAGAAGCAAATGTTGGCAGGGTGTAGAATAAAAGGAATCTTTGTGCACTGGCGGTGAGAATGCAAACTGGTGCAGCCACTGTAGAAAATAGTATGGAGGTTCCTCAAAAAATTAAAAGCAGGTTACCATATGATCTAGTAATCCCATTACCGGGTATTTACCCAAAGAATACCAAAACACTAATTCAAAGATATATGCACCCCTATGTTTACTGTAGCATTATTTACAATACCAAACTATGGAAGCAACCCAAGTGTCCATCAATAGATAAATGGAGAAAGAAGTGGTGTGTGTGCCACACACACACACACACACACACACACACACACACACACACACACCATTATATATAACGGAATATTACTCAGCCATAAAGAAGAATGAAATCTGGATGGAAAATGGATGGATCTGGACAGTATAACGCTAAGTGAAATCAGTCAGTCATAAAAAGACAAATATATGATTTTACTTATGTGGAATTTAAGAAACAAAACAAATGAACAAAGAAAAAAGTTACAGACCAAAAAAACAGACTGTTAAAAACAGAAAACTGGTGGTTGGCAGGGGGAGGTGGGTGAGGGGATAGGTGAAATAGGTGAGGGGAACTAACAGTACACTTACCATGATGAACATGGAGTAATATACAGAACTGATGAATCACTCCATTGTACATCTAAAACTAACACAACACCATGTTAATTATACTGGAAATTTTAAACCTTATTGAAGTATGGTTTGTACACAATAAATTATGCTTATTTAACATGTACAATTGGATCCATTTTAATACATTTTGGTATAAATTATACATATGTAATAATATGTAATGTATATTACATGTGTATTCATATATACTTAGTGAAATAATCACTATAAAATAAATCTGGAGTGGCTATATTAATATCACACAAAATCAATTTTAGACCAAAGAATTATACCAAGGATAAAGAAGACCATTTCATGACAAGGGTCAGTTATGCAAGAGGACATAAAAAAATGTTTAAAGTTTATGTATCTAATAACAAAGCTTAAAGATACACAAAGCAAAGACTAATAAACTATAAGAATAAACAAAAAATCAATAATTACAGTGAAGATTGGAATACACTTCTTTTGGTCATTGATAAAAATAAGCAGGCAGAAAATCAACAAGGATATAGAAAATTCAAGTTAAGCTATCAACCAAGTTGACTTGATTGAAATTTATAAAAACATACTATCCAACAACAGAATACTCTTTTTTTATTTAAAAAAATTTTTTTAGCATTTATTTATTATTCAGAGAAGAGAGAGGCAGAGCATGAGCAGAGGAGGGGCCGAGAGATGGGGAGAATCTGAAACAGGCTCCAGGCTCTGAGGTGTCAGCACAGAGCCTGACGTGAGGCTTGAACCCACAAACCACAAGATCATGACCTAAGCCGAAGTCAGATGCTTAACCAATGGAGCCACCCAGGCGCCCCGAGTAATATTCTTAATCTTAATAAACATTCTTAAGTGCAAACATCATATTTATCAAGATAGACTGTGTTCTGGACCATAAAACAAAAGCCAATAAATCAACAAGTATCAAGACATGTCCTCTGAGCAAAATAGAATTAAATTAGAAATCAGTAACATAAAGCCCTTTAGAAAATCGCCAAATACTGTGAAATTACATACAGACTTGTAAATAATTCAAATAAAAAATATCAAGCAGTAATCAGAAAGTGTTCAAAATGAATATAAATGAGAACTATTAAAATTTGTGATGTTGTTATAGCAGTATTTAAAGGCAATTTGTAGCACTGAATGCTTTTGTTAGAAAAGAAGAAAGATCTCAAGTCAATGACCTTAGCTTCCAATTTCAAAAACTAGAAAAAGTGGAAGCTCAACCCAAAGTAAGTGGCAAAAAAGAAATAGTAATTATTAGATTATAAATCAATGAAATAGGAATCAAGAAAATCATTGAAACCAAAACTTGGCTCTTAGTAAGAATTGATAAAATTACCTGCAGCCAAGCTCATCAGGAAAAGAAAAAAGGAGGATAAAAATTACCAATATATTCTATTCCATTGGTCTATGTGTCTGTTTTTGTGCCAGTACCATGCTGTCTTGATGATTACAGCTTTGTAGTTGAGGCTAAAGTCTGGGATTGTGATGCCTCCTGCTTTGGTCTTCTTCAATATTACTTTGGCTATTCGGGGTCTTTTGTGGTTCCATACAAATTTTAGGATTGCTTGTTCTAGCTTCGAGAAGAATGCTGGTGCAATTTTGATTGATATTGCACTGAATGTGTAGATTGCTTTGGGTAGTATTGACATTTTAACAATATCCTTCCAATCCATGAGCATGGAATGTTTTTCCATTTCTTTGTATCTTCTTCAGTTTCCTTCATAAACCTTCTATAGTTTTCAGCATACAGATCTTTTACATCTTTGGTTAGGTTTATTCCTAGGTATTTTATGCTTCTCGGTAAAATTGTGAATGGGATCAGTTTCTTTATTTGTCTTTCTGTTGCTTCATTATTAGTGTATAAGAATGAAACTGATTTCTGTACATTAATTTTGTATCCTGCGACTTTGCTGAATTCATGTATCTGTTCTAGCAGATTTTGGTGGAGTCTATTGGGTTTTCCATGTATAATATGTCATCTGCAACAAGTGAAAGCTTGACTCCATTTTTGCCAACTCCAGAATTGGACCAACAAAAGTATAGCCAACTAATCTTTGACAAAGCAGGAAAGAATATCCAATGAAAAAAAGCCTCTTTAGCAAATGGTGCTGGGAGAACTGGACAGCAACATGCAGAAGAAGGATACTAGACCACTTTTTTATGCCATTCACAAAAATAAACTCAAAACGAATGAAGGACCTGAATGTGAGACAGGAAACCATCAAAACCTTAGAGAAGAAAGCAGGAGAAAACCTCTCTGACCTCAACCACACCAATTTCTTACTTGACACGTCTTAAAAGGCAAGGGAATTAAAAGCAAAAATGAACTATTGGGACCTCATCAAGATAAAAAGCTTCTGCACTGCAAAGGAAACAATCAACAAAACTAAAAGGCAGTCAACAGAATGGGAAAAGATATTTGCTAATGACATATCAGACAAGGGCTAGTATCCAAAATCTATAAAGAACTCACCAAACTCCACACCTGAAAAACAAATAATCCAGTGAAGAAATGGGCAGAAGACGTGAATAGACACTTCTCTACAGAAGACATCCAGATGGCCAACAGGCACATGAAAAGATGCTCAGCGTCACTCCTCATCAGGGAAATACAAATCAAAACCACACTCAGATATCACCTCATGCCAGTCAGAGTGGCTAAAATGAAAAATCAGGAGACTGTACATACTGGAGAGGATGTGGAGAAATGGGAACCCTCTTGCACTCTTGGTGGGAATGCAAACTGGTGCAGCCACTCTGGAAAACAGTGTGGAGGTTCCTCAAAAAATTAAAAATAGACCTACCCTATGACCCAGCAGTAGCACTGCTAGGAATTTACCCCAGGGATACAGGAGTGCTGATGCATAGGGGCACTTGTACCCCAATGTTTATAGCAGCACTTTCAACAATAGCCACATTATGGAAAAGCCTAACTGTCCATCAACTGATGAATGGATAAAGAAGTTGTGGTTTATATATACAATGGAACACTACTTGGCAATAAGAAAGAATGAAATCTGGCCTTTTGAGCAACTTGGGTGGAACTTGAGAGTGTTATGCTAAGTGAAATAAGTCATACAGAGAAAGATAGATACCCTATGTTTTCACTCTTATGTGGATCCTGAGAAACTTAACAGAAGACCATGGGGGAGGGTAAGGGGGAAAAAAGTTACAGAGAGGGAAGGAGGCAAACAATAAGAGACTCTTAAAAACTGAGAATAAACTGAGGGTTGATGGGGGGTGGGAGGGAGGGGAAAGTGGGTGATGGGCATTGAGGAGGGCACTTGTTGGGATGAGCACTGGGTGTTGTATGGAAACCAATTTGACAATAAATTTCATTAAAAAATTACCAATATAAAGGAATGAGAGAAGTGAAATTACTACAAATTCTACAGATATTTTAAAATATGAGAATATTATAAACAACTTTATTCCAATAATTGGAACAATTCATAAAACATGGACAAATTCTTTAAAAGACACAAGTGACCAAAGCTGAGTCAAGAAGCTTTATATCTATGTCTAAAATGAAACTTATAGTTAAGAATCTTCCCACAAAGACTCACAGACCAGATGGCACCACAAGTGAATTCTACCAAATATTTGAAGAAGTAATATCAATTCTACACAAACTTTTAGAAAATTGAAAAAGAGGGAATATTCCCCATCTATTTAAAAAATCCAGCATTATCCTGATACCAAAACCCAGCAGAGACAATACAATAAAACTATATAATAATATCCTTCATGAACATGAATGCAACAATTCTTATCACGATTTTAGCAACTTAAAGGATTATATAAAGGATATAAAAAGGATACTACATTATGGCCAGGTAGAGATTATCTGAGCAATGAAAGTTTGGTTTTAGATTTTAAATACACCTCAATGAAATTTACCATATCAATGGACTAAAAAAACTAACAAACATAAGATCTTATCTGTAGGTATTTAAAAAGTTTTGGATAAAATCTAACATTCTCCTGAAAAACTTACAGCAAACTGGAAATAAAAGGGAAATTCTTCAACCTGATACAGGTAACATAATACTTTATGGTGAAAGACTTAGCACTTTCCCCACTGCTGCACTCCCCTATCCTTCCCACCAAGATCAGAAACAGGGTAAGAATGTCTGCTGTCACCACTTCTATTCAAAATTGTACTACCAGGTTCTAATTTGTACACGCAGGCAAGAAAAATAAAAGACATCCAGATTTGAAAAGAAGTAAAGCTGTCTTTCTCCACATTTAACATGATCATTTGTGTTGAAAATCCTTTGGAATTTATAAATAAATACAAAATAAAAACAAACTACTACAACTGTTAGTTTATTAAAGTTGCAGGAAACAATATCAATATACAAAACTCAACTATTTCCATATTCTACCAACCAACAATCAGAAACTGATGTAAAAACAGTAGCCCAGTTAGTTGTGGTGAGATGTTTCCACAGGTTTATCTATAGACTTGATTCAATCAATCAAACAGTCCTAACATGCTTTTTTCTTTTTAGGTAAAATATGGTACAAAGGACCTAGAATACCAAAAAGAATAAAAAAGTCTTAAACCACCAGATTTTAAGGTTTATTATAAAGCTATAGTAATCAAGACAATGGACAACATGGTATTGGCATCAAAACAGATGAAGTGCTTGATAAAATGGAGAGTCCAAGTACAGATGTAGATATATGGACATACATGATCAATTGAATTTAGACAAAAATATGAAGGCAATTCACTGGAGAAAGGATAATTTCATCTCCCAAAATGGTGTTGGAACAATTGGATATCTATTTTCACCTTTTTATTAGAGTGAATAATGGTTACCCAAAGGTATCAGGTAATAATCCCTGAAACCTATAAATATTACCATATAAAGAAAAAATGATGATGTTAAAGATTTTACATGGAGAGATTATCCTGGATATCTAGGTGGACCCTAAATCCAATGACAGTGCCTTTATAAGAAAGAGATAGAGGGAGATTATAAACACAGAGAAGAGGTTATGTGAAGATGCACACCAAAATTGGAGTGATGTCCACAAGTTAAGTATCCTGACAGCCACCAGAAGCTAGAAAAGGCAAATAATGGATTCTCCTCCAGATCATGCAAAGAGAGTATGGCCTTCCTGACATGTTGATTTTTAATTTCTGACCTCAGATCTATGAGAATATATGTTTCTATAATTTTAAGTCACCAATTTTGTGGTAATTTATTATAGTGGTCATAAGAAACAGCCTTGTACCAAAATTAAAATGGATCATAGATTTAAAATTTACACTTTAACTTTGTAACTTCTAGAAAATAAAAGAAAATCTTTGTAACATGAGGCTAGGCAAAGATTTCTTGCTTAGGACACCAAAAAGGAAGATCCATTGAAGAGAAAATTGATTAATTGAACTTTAAGAAATTACGTTCTTTGTAAGATTTAGAATGAAAGACAAGCCACAGACTGGGAAAAACTTTTGTAAATCACTTATCTAATAAAGGACTAGTATCCAAAGTTATAAATAACTCACTCAAACTCATCAAAAATCGGTAAGAAAATAATCAAACGAGGAGCACCTGGGTGGCTCAGTCGGTTAAGCGTCCAACTCTTGGTTTTATCTCAGGCCATGGTCTCATGATTTCGTGGGTTGAAGCCCCAAGTCAGCTGACACAGAGCCTGCTTGGGATTCTCTCCCTCTCTATCTGCCTCTCCCCCACTTGCTCTGTCTCTCTCAAAAACAAATAAATAAACTTAAAAAAAATAATCAAATGAATAAATGTTTTTAAATGGGCCAAAGTATTAAACAGACATCACATCAAAGGAGATATGGGAGTAGTAAGTATGCAAATGAAAAGATACTCAACATTATTACTTGTTAGAAAATTGCAAAATGAAAATGTAATAAGATATGACTACATAGCTATTGAAATGCCTCAAATTTAAGACTGACCATATCTAGCATTGGCAAGGAGTAACTGGAATTCTCATACACTGTTGACTGGAATTGTGAAATGGAAAATCACTTTGGAAAATAGGCAATTTTCTAGAATGTTAAACATATCTACCTCATGGTTGAACCATTTCACTTACCCATTCTCTTACCCAAGAGAAATGAAAGTATATTCCCATGCAAAGACTTCTACATGGCCAAATAATTTGTAATAGTCAAACCTGAGAATAAACCAAATGTCCATCACAGATGAATAAATTCACTGTGAGATATCTATGCAATAGACTGTGACATGGTAATAAAAAACTATTGATATAATTAACATGGATGAATCAGAAAATAATTATGCTGAGTGAAACAAGCCAAAGTATGTACTAAATTACTTAATTTGTATAAAATTCTATAAAGTGCCAACAAATTTATATTGATAAGAAACAGATCAGAGGTTGCTAAGTGGGAGGGGTTAAAGGAAGATTATAAAGGGTCATAAGGAAACATTTTGAGGTAGTAGATGTGTTGTCTTAATTGTGATAGTTTTATGAGGGAATATGTAAGTCAAACTTTATTCAAGAGTATGCTTTAAATGTGCAGTTTATATCAATGAATTATGTCCATAATGCTATTAAAATTTTAAGAATTAGGTTTTGAATTTTATCAAAATGTCATTCTATTGGTATAATCATGTTTTTTACTCTATTCTTTTATTAATAACTTGTATTGCAATAGCATTTTAGTACACGTTTCCTATATTTTGGGCATCAGTATCCATGCCCCTTTATTTTGGTAGCTATCCCGTAATTTCTTTCTGAAACCATGTGCTTGTATGTCACTGGCTCCATTCTTAGCACCATCACTTGAAGCTAAACTAATCAGTACTTTGCCATGCACTGGTTATGGTGATTGGCTCATAAAAGGACACCTGATTCATTCAGAACCAATGATTCACGATGAGCATTTACTGTAACTTCTGGCACAAAGACATGCTGCTGGATGGGAGAATAAAGCGATATAAACAGAACCAAATTTGTCACTATAGTAAGTTGGGAATGTCTCAAAATATGGGACCAACAGAGGGATGGAGCTAAGAGGCTGTGTGAGAGAAAATAGACCCTGATTATATCATCTAGTGTACCTAGTAGTGCATAAAGCTAGATCTATTCTTGGATGTTTGGGTAATTTGAGTCATAAGTTATCTTTTTGCCTAAGACTTTTGGTCAAAAAAAGCCTGATTCCAAGATGAGAAATTCTTTTAATATGTAACTATGCTCTTCACATTGAGATTTTATTCTAGATTTTTACATCTGAGTTTATGGATGATAGTTAAATTATGTTTTTATCAACAGCAGCAGTAAATATGGGTATGTAAATAAATTACAAGTGCTTTTGAAAAGGGGAAATTTTTTCCATGTCAAAATAGTTCTGCTACTCCCCTCAAAAATGTATATTTATGAACATAAATTTAGACAACAACTTATTTGGTACTAGGGAGGGAAGATAAAAGATTTATGAGATCCTTCAATTCTGAAACTATATTTTCTGACTTTGCCATTTTTTCCATGTTCCCACACTACAAATTTACTCTAAATGGGAGAAAAATCTGTAGAATATTGTATTTTTAAGCCATTTAAATGTTTTCTATAATTATTTTTTTAATTTGAAATTCATTTTAATGTTTGCTAAAATATCCAATAAAGGTATTTATTTCTGGAAAAATGGTACCAGGGGAATATTGAAGAAGATTGAATATATTCTTGACATTAAAACAAATATTGCTCTTTTAACTGCCATGTGTATTTCCCCCAGGAAAAATATGGTTTGGCATGCAATGTTAATTCAGTCACTGAAATTATGAAACGAACAACTCTGAAATAAATGTTATTCTTCTCTGGTCCTTTACTCAAAAGCACATATGTTTTCAGTGTTTTTCTCTGTCTGCAAATACATACCTTGCTAAAGGAAAAAAGAATGAGGATATCTTAATGGAAGTACAAGGTAATAAAAGTATGAAGTGTATCCTCTAATGTTGGTATAATAGATTTTACTGGTACTTCGGGAACCCAGTTGGAACCAGGTAGGAGGAAAAACAACTGAGAAATCAAGAATGGCAAACAAAACAGAGAGCTAAAAGGAAAACAGCCTGGCAGTTCCTTAAAAGGTTAAGCACAGAATTACCATAGGACCCACCAATCCCAAGCCTGGGTATAAACCCAAAAGAAATAAAAACTAGTACATAAATATTCATAGTAGCATTACTCATAATAGTCAAAAGTATAACAAATGGATGGATGGATAAATATGTGATAGATCCATACAATGGGATATTATTTGGCAACAAAAAGGCATACATACTACAGCATGTATGAACTTTGAAAATATGCTATGTTTTTGAGTAACTTTGCTAAGTGTCAAAGATGATCAAAATGTGAACACAGATCTTCAAGTTTTGTTTAGTAAAATAAACATGATTTAGGGAGTTGGCTTTTCTCCAATACCTACTCTGTAAAATGGGGACAATAATACATTCCCCACAGAGTTGTGATGATTATAGATTATATAGAGTGCCTAATTATCCATATATGCTGGTTTCCTCAAAAGGCTTTATAGTGTCTTAAAGAATACACAACTGATAAATAAATAATTACAACAGCATGATATTGGATGTTAGATAAGTTTTTTCCCCTATAATTGGCTTCTAAGCTCACAGAAAGAGAATAAAGATTGTTAAACAGGTTACTTGTAGCCTTGAGGAACCAGCTGTTGAGGGCACCAGGGCTTGCTGAGAGGCCAGTGTTCCCAGAACCTATACTACCAGCATTCATACTCCTACTACCTCCAGGTAATTTTAGAGAACTTAGATGGAAAGAGAAATTTCCCAGTTGGAGAAGGGAGAGAGAGAGAATGCCTGACAAATTTTCCTCCCTAAGGAGATGCTGAGAATTCCTTGTAAAGCTTGGAGGTATCAAAGAAGAATAATTGCATTTGTTTTCTAGTCAGATTTCTGCTTAGCTATCCGGGTTTTCCACCTGTCCTTTGCTATTGGAACAGGGTAAAGAGCAGTGTAGACAGATGATTTAGTGGTGGGATACCAGTGAGGAAAAGGGACAAGAACTGAACTGAGCTCCTGATGCCTAAGAGGCATGGAGAAAGGTTCTCTTCATGGCTGTAGGCACTAGTGTTAGGAGCAAAGAGAATCAATGAGATTGGAAGCCAGAGATTCTCCAAGGACAGACACAGTACGTGACATTGAAGCACTGTATCTGAGAGCAGCTGCAAAGTGGGTGCAGTTATATGGGAGTAAGGTAGACTATCTCACAGGGGCAACTGGTAAAACCAGAAAGCTTGATTCTAAAAGTCTCAGGGATGAGGGGAGATGGAATGAAGTTGGCTAGATATTTGCATGTTAGTAATAGCAGCAATAGATCATGATATAGTGGTTCAGCACCTGGCTACTGCAACCAGACTGCTTAGATTCATACACTCAAGATTAGGGGCAAGTTGTAGAAGGAACACATCGTCTTTAAGTTGGGAGATCCTGTGCTAGAGGTCCAACCTTTTAAATTTCTTTGAAAACTTTCTGTAAGTTAAGGACAGAAAATTCTTTCAAAAACAACAAATAAACCCCTTGGGATATTGAAATAGAAGATAGACTAACAACACTATGTTAAATTTACACATTCATCTAAATTACAGGTTGGAATCTTTGCCTTAAAGTACATAGGAGCCACAGGCATTTCAAAAATCTATTTCTTAAAGGTAATAACAATATTACAGCTAATATGTAAATAGCACCTACTATGTACCAGCCATTGTTCTAGTACTTTACATATTAACTCTTTTCTCGTAACAATCCTATTATTCTACTAAAGAGGAAACTAGGACATGGAATTTAAATAACCTGCCTTAGTTATATAGCAGTAAGTGGCAGAGCCTGGATTTGAACCGAGGCAGTATGGACTCTAGGGAGCTCTTAACCACTTTTTAAATCTGCTTTACGTGCACAGGTAGTGAATTGTTCACATACTTCTTGATGATGGTGGTGGTGGTGGTGATTTCTTGTCATATATGTCCCAAGTCTCTAGAATTTTAAACAGATGGAATTTTGGACATAATCATATTTCTCAATTATTGCTTTTATTTTATTGCTTGGTTAACTTTTCTTGGGGTTATCTGTATTCAATATCTTCAGATACAGAGGCTTTGGGAAAGTGAGTAATTAAACATATTTAAGTCAAAAAATAAATTAAAAATGTTTAATCAATGAGAAAATTTGGTTTACGATTTTAGAAATTCATGATTTCACCCCATGCTTGTTGCAGTGGGTCTAGATAATTTCACTTGTGGTTTCCATACCATTGCTTTTGAATTTCTTCCAGGTGCATGCTTTTTAATGGTTTCCCCAGTGATCTGACAAATGGCCAGCCCCAGCTGTATGATAATTCCTAATGAGGCCTAACAGGGTTATTAAAGTTTGGGATGATGAGAAGAAAAACTACTATCCAACTGTTTCTGAAAAACCTTCATTAAGCAATCCTTCTTGCATAGTTTTTTTATTCTCTTTTCTCCAGGTTTTGGCTCCCCATCTCCCCCCTATTTTAACCTTGAGTATTTTAGTTCTCAAGGAATAATTTCAATCTATGTTGAATACTGGGCTAAAGGTACTGATTTAATTACCCAAAGACCATGTTTTACAAAGATAGCAGCCACCTAAGCCCCCAGATTTACCCAGCATCCATGAGTCATTAAGAAAGCAGGAGAGCCTGTTGACCTATTTGTCAAATCTGCCCACTGCAGAGTCGGAGGCAGTGACAGATTTTCGAAAGGAGTGAACTTCTTTGTAGCAATTTAACTAGTGGTTTCTACAACATTCCTGGTAGGACTCTGGAATGATGACTCCTAAGAATTGACTCATTGTAGGTAGCTAAAGAAAGCAGTACAACTCATCTGTCCCTTAGCAAGTGTTCTCACTTTGGTGTTAACCAGCATTGATCCTCGGTCTGAAGGCAAGCATACTAACTTTTTAAACTGATGTGAAATTAGAAACTGCAGTCAGTTATTGTCATCAAAAACCAAATATAATGGGTTGAGTTGGAAATGTAACTTTTAATAAATAAGAAAATTCAACATTGCCATAAGCATTGTAAGTGGTTTAAAGAGAGGCTTTGGCAACTGTACTCCTTAATTTTCTCTAAGAACTATATTTAAAATCATATTTTAAAAACAATTATATATTGATATTATTTTGCTTTTTCCTTCACTCAGATGGAAATAATAATTTTGTAAGTACACTAGCATATATTCATACAATAAAATACTATGAAGATATTAAATATTATTATGAAGAACTTTTATTCACATGGGAAAATGCTTATGGTCTAAAGTGAAGTGAATAATGTAGAATATGAAATTGGGTATGATTTATTACCTCAAATATCCAAAACCTTACTTTTTAAAAAGAAATTAGCAGAAAATGTTATACAATATGTTAAAATCCTAGCTGGCATCAGACTTTGGAAGAGAATTTTATTAAGAAGTTATCCTAATAAGACATTTGGAAACACCAGCAGTTTTCATGGAGCTAGAACAAATAATTCTAAAATTTGTATGAAACCAGAAAAGACCCCAAATTGCCAAAGTAATGTTGGAAAGGAAAAGCAAAGTAGGAGTCCTTATAATTCTGGACTTCAAGCTGTATTACAAACTATGGTACTGGCATAAAAAACAGGCATATAGATCAATGGAATAGAATAGAGAACCCAGCATTGAACCCACAAATGTATGACCAACTAATCTTCAACAAAGCAGAAAAGAATATCCAATTGAAAAAAGACAGTCTCCTCAGCAAATGTTGGGAAAACTGCACACCAACATGCAGAAGAATGCAACTGGACAACTTTCTTACACCATGCACAAAAATAAATTGAAAATGGATGAAAGACCTAAAGGTGAGACAGGAAACCATGAAAATCCTAGAGGAGAAAGCAGGCAAAAATTCTCTGACCTCAGTTGGAGAAACTTCTTACTAGACACACCTCCTGAAGCAAGGGAAACAAAAGCAAAAATAAATGACTGGGACTTCATCAAGATAAAAAACTCCACAGTGAAGGAGACAATCAACAGCTCTAAAAGGCAACTGACAGAATGACAGAAGATATTTGCAAATGGCATATTGCATAAGGGTTAGTGTCCAAAATCTATAAATAACTTATCAAACTCAACACCACAAAAATAAATAATCTGGTTAAGAAATGGGCAGAAGAAATAAACAGACATTTCTCCAAAGAAGACATACAAATGGCTAACAGACACCATGAAAAAATGCTCAACATCACTCACCATCATGGAAATACAAATCAAAACCACAATGAGATACCACCTCACCCCCGTCAGAATGGCTAAAATTAAAACTCAGGAAACAACAAATGTTGGTGAGAATGCAGAAACAGGAATCCTCTTGCACTGTTGGTGGGAGTGCAAACTGGTGCAGCCCCTCTGGAAAACAGTATAAAGTTTTTCTCAAAAAGTTAAAAATAGGACTACCCCACCACCCAGCAATTGCATTACTAGGTATTTATCCAAAGGTTACAAAAATACTGTTTTGATGGGACACGTGTACCCTGATCTTTATCTGCACTATCAACAATAACCAAACTGTGGAAAGAACCCAAATGTTCACTGACTGATGAATGGATAAAGAAGATGTGATATGTATGTAAGATGGAATATTGCTCAGTCATCAAAAAGAATGAAATCTTGTCATTTGCAATGACACGGACAGAAATAGAGTATATTATGCTAAGCAAAATAAGTCAGAGAGACAATTACATATGATGTTACTCATATGTTCACTAAGATGAACATAGAGGAAGGGAAGAAAAATAAGATAAAAACAGAAAGGGAGGCAAACCATAAGAGGCTCAACTATAGAGAACAAACTGAGGATTGCTGGGAGGAGGTGGGTGGGGATGGGCTAAATGGTTGATGGGTATTAAGGAGGGCACTTGTGAGGAGCACTGGGTGTTACGTGAAAGTGAAGAATCACTAAATTCTACCCATAAAAACCAACACTACATTATGTTAACTAACTTTAATTTAAATAAAATCTTGGAAGAAAAATACAGGTTTCTAGGTGAATCAATTACAGTTGAAAACCACAGATCTAACAGACAACAGGAACCACTGAAATTTTTTACCATTGTCTGGTATACATTAAATTAGTAACAAAAATGTACAAATGAATGAATGTTGACACTATACCACCAGATCCCCTTGTTATATGGGTTATAAAGTTTTGTTCATGTTTTATTTTAAAAAAAAAGACATTCGAAGTGAAGTTGAATAAGTGAGATGTAAAGGCAACAGATTGTGATTAATAAATCTCCATGTACAGGGAAATGGATTTAATTTTCTTAGTATTACTAATGAGAAAGGGAAAAAGGAGAAAGAAAAGGGTAGGAGATGGGAGAGAATGAAATGATGTTAAAAGGCAATGAGATATGCAACATGGCTGTGCCTCAGGACACAGCCTTCATCAAACCTGTAGTGCAGTCTTCTAAACTCACAAATGTGATTTTTAGAGAGGTTGTTGATAGAAGAGGCTGTCATGTGCTGGGGTTTGTTCATGGAGTGATACATGAAATATGCAGGATGTTGGGCCCCCATCAATGCTGGGTCCCCATTGCAGGAGTGGTGGAGATAATGTAAACTTTGCAGGAATTGACTAATGTCTTTGGAGGGGTTGTGTATGGTTTTGGTTTTCATAAGTGATGGATTCAGAACAGAGTTGGAGGATGGTTAGGAAATTTCACTCACATTAGAATCACCAGCTTTATACCCACATTAAAAACTATTTTAAGCAAGGAATTTGATTGTAAGTGACAGAAGCACTTGTTGAAAGGGTTTGAGCTGCATGAATCTGGGACCTGGGAGCTTGAAGGAGAATTTAAACACCACTGATGCACATGCTTTATTGATTCTCTATTGCTAGTGTATCAGCTTCATTCTCTCCTGATGCTCACTGAATTTCTCCATCTGCTATAATGTGACTGTCAACACTTTACAGTATTATATCCTAACAGCTTTGTGATTAGCTTAAGTTGGAAAAAATCAGCTGATGGCGCAGATGGGCTTGACTTGATTTGTGTGCTCATCTTTGTGTGTGTGTGTGTGTGTGTGTGTGTGTGTGTGCGCGTGCGCAATCATCTCTTATTAATCACTGTGGCCAAATGAGCAAGTTTCTCTAATGGTTCAGTTGTGGAGTAGGGATTCGGCCTGATACTAGATTAGAGGAGGCCAAACAGAGCCCATAGGAGGATTCAGAGCCTAGCTGGTCTCCACAATACAAACAAGCAAGCAATAAAACACCCAAGTACAAAGAGTACAAAGAGCCGTAAATCAGGAATTTTAAACACTGTCATATGGCTCCAGGGGAAATAGCTATAACCGTGGATTGTCTGAGGCCTACTAACCCTTCGGGCTATAAAGATCAGAATGTGTGGATGCCGGTTGTACAATCATCCAAGAACAGTTTTCCACATTACTCAATCTTTAGATCCATACGAGATCACGTTCTAATTTGGACTGACAACCAGAAGATCATGTAATACGCATTTAATAAGTACAAAGGAAATCTCCTAAATAAATAAACAAGAAAACAAATAACAAAACCAATAAGCTTCCCTAGCAATTCCATAATTCTTGAGGGAGTCCTTATCTCTCTGCAAGACGGCTAATCTTCCTTCCTTCCCCCTTACCGCTTCTCAGACTCCATAAAAACCACTTCTCCTGTGCCCTTCTACATGTCTTTGGGTTTTGCTCTTTGCTGGCAGCAGCTTATCAGATAAACTCATCTGTGCTAATGTGTGACTTCACCCAGGTAACAGGGCTTATTGTTGACTACAAAGGATAAATCTACCTTGTATCCAAACCGTCCCCCTGGGCCAAATTACTTTCCTCTAAAATGCCAGTGTATTTTTCATTAAATTGCTTTCAAATCCTTCAGGTTATTAGGTTTATGGCAGCCCCATTAAGCAGAACAATAATGATTTATGTAAGCAGTTAAGCCAGAATCTTTGTTCTGTTCAATAAAAAGGTTCACGGGTCTGCTGCTGGGTTCTTAGGTCCTGTAGCCTTGCATTGTAAGATTGTTACTCTATGACTTAGATGATCTCCCTATTTTGTTTCCCAAAAGCCTATCAGCCCTCGTGGAACTGTTAATCAGAATTCACAGCATAGAAAACATGGCTGTGATGTTCAAGTCACTGCCTACCAAGCTGCAGGGCCCTTGAATCAGGAGAGAGACACCTTATAAAACTTCCAGATCTACCCCTTTATGGGCCTTGTGATTTAGCGTCTCTCTTTTTTTTCTTTTCTTTTTAAATTATTATTATTATTTTTATTTCAAAACAATTTTCTTAAATGTCTATGCACCCCTGAGAGACAGAGAGAGATAGAAAGTGAGTGGGGGAACAGCAGAGAGAGAAGGAGACACAGGATCCAAAGCAGGTTCCAGGCTTCTAACTGTTACCACAGAGCCTAATGCGGGTCTCAAACCCACGAACTGCCAGATCACGGCCCAAGCCGAAGTTGGCCACTTAATCAACTGAGCCACCCAGATGCCCCTATTATTTTTTTTTAAGTATAATTTATTGTCAAGTTAGCTAACATACAATGTATACAGTGTGTGCTTGGCTTCAGGAGTAGATTCCCATGATTCATCACTTACATAGAACACCCAATGTTCATTTCAACAAGAGCTCTCCTCAGTGCCCATCACCCATTTCCCACTCTCTCCCGCCCCTCCCCCAACACCCTCAGTTTGTTCTCTGTATTTAAGTCTCTTATGGTTTGCTTCCATCTCTGTTTGACACTATTTTTTCCCCTTCCCTTCCCCCATGGTCTTCTGTTAAGTTCTCAAATTCCACATAGAAGTGAACATGTATGATATCTGTCTTTGACTGACTTATTTCATGCAGAATACCCTCCAGTTCCATCCATGTTGTTGCAAATGACAAGATTTCATTCTTTTTCATTGCTAAGTAGTATTCCATTGTATATATAAACTACATCTTCTTTATCCATTCATCAGTTGATGGACATTGGGTTCTTTCCATACTTTGGCTATTCTTGAAAGCGCTGCTATAAACATTGGGGTACATGTGCCCCCTATGAGTCAGCATTCCTGTATCCCTTGGGTAAATTCCTAGTAGTGCTATTGCTGGGTCGTAGGGTAATTCTATTTTTAATTTTTTGAGAAAACTCCACACTGTTTTCCAGGGTGGCTGCCCAGTTTGCATTCCCACCAACAGTGCAAAAGCGTTCCCATTTCTCCACATTTTTGCCAACATCTATTGTTTCCTGAGTTGTTATTTTGGCCACTCTGACTGGTGTGAGGTGGTATCACAGTGTGGTTTTCACTTTTATTTCCCTGCTGATGAGTGATGTTGAACATCTTTTCACGTGTCTGTTGGCCAGCTGGGTGTCTTCTTTGGAAAAGTGTCTATTCATGTCTTTTGCCTATTTCTTCACTTGATTGTTTTTTGGGTGTTGAGTTTGATAAGTTCTTTATAGATTTTGGATACTAACCCTTTATCCTATATGTCATTTACAAATATCTTCTCCCATTCTGTCAGTTGCCTTTTATATTTGTTGATTGTTTCCTTTGCAGTGCAGAAGTTTTATTTCCCTGGTCTTTGGAGAGGTGTTGAATAAGAAGTTGCTGTGGCTGAGGTCAAGGAGGTTGTTGCCAGTTTTCTCCCCTAGGGTTTTGATGGTTTCCTGCCTCACATTTAGATCTTTCATCCATTTTTTTATTTTTGTGTATGGTGTAAGGTATGGTCCAGTTTCATTCTTCTGCATGTTGCTGTCCAGTTCTCCCAGCACCGTTTGCTAAAGAGACTGTCTTTTTTCATTGGATGATGTTTGATTTCATTCCATTGGTCTATGTATCTGTTTTTGTGCCAATACCATACTGTCTTGATGATTACAGCTTTGTAGTAGAGGCTAAAGTCCAGGATTGTGATGCCTCCCATTTGGTTTTCTTTTTTAGCATTACTTTGCCTTTTGGGGTCTTCTGTGGTTCCATATAAATTTTAGGATTGTTTTTTCTAGCTCTGAAAAGAATGCTGGTGCAATTTTGATTTGGATTGCATTGAATATGTAGTTTGCTTTGGGTAGTATTGACATTTTAACAGTATTTGTTTTCCTATCTATGAGCATGGAATGTTTTTCCATTTCTTTGAGGCTTCTTCAGTTCTTGCATAAGTTTTCTATAGTTTTCAGCATACATATCTTTTACATATTTGGTTAGGTTTATTCCTGGGTAAATTATGGTTCTTGGTGCAATTGTAAATGGGATTGCTTTCTTGATTTCTCTTTCTGTTGCCTCATTATTGTTCTATGGAAATGCAACCTATTTCTGTACACTGGTTTTATATCTTGCAACTTTGCTGAACTCATATGAGTTCTAGCAGCTTTTTGGTGGAGTCTTTCAGGTTTTCCATGTAGAGTTTCATATCATCTGCAAAAAGTGAAAGTTTGACTTCTTTCCCAGTTTTGATGCTTTGTATTTCATTTTGTTGTCTGATTGCTGAGGCTAGAACTTCCAACACTATGTTAAACAACAGTGGTGAGAGTGGACATCCCTGTCAGTTTCCTGATCTCAAAGGGAAAGCGCTCAGTTTTTCTCCATTGAGGATGATAGTAGCTGTGGGCTTTTCATATATGGCTTTTGTGATGTTAAGGTATGTTCCTTCTATCCCAATTTTCTTGAGGGTTTTTATTAATAAAAGATGCTGTATTTTGTCAAATGCTTTTTCTGCATCTATTGACAGGATCATGTTCTTATCCTTTCTTCTATTAATATGATGTATCACATTGGTTGATTTGCGAATATTGAACCACCCCTACATCCCAGGAATGAATCCCACTTGATCATGGTGAATAATTCTTTTAATATTCTGTTGGATTTGATTTGCTAGTATCTTGTTGAGAATTTTTGCATCCATGTTCATCAGGGATATTGGCCTATAATTCTCCTTTTTAGTGGGGTCTCTGGTTTGGGAATCAAGGTAATGCTGGCTTCATAGAATGAGTCTGGAAGCTTTCCTTCCCTCTTTATTTTTTGGAACAGCTTGAGAAAAGTATGTATTAACTCTGCTTTAAATGTCTGATAGAATTCCCCTGGGAAGCCATCTGGCCCAGGACTACTATTTATTGGGAGATTTTGGTAACTGATTCAATTTCTTCAATAGTTATGGGACTGTTAAAATTTTCTATTTCTTCTCATTTGAGTTTTGGTAGTGTGTGGGTGTCTAGGAATTTGTCCATTTCTTCCAGGTTGTCCAGTTTGTTGGCATATAATTTTTCAAAGCATTCTCTAATTGTTTGTATTTCTGTGGTGTTAGTTGTGACCTCTTGCCTTTCATTCGTGATTTTATCTATTTGTATTCTCTCTCTTCTTTTTGAGAAGTCTGGCTAGGAGTTTATCAATTTTGTTTATTCTTTCAAAAAACCAGCTCTTAGATTCATTGATCTGTTCTACTGTTTGTTTGTGTTTTTAATTCTATATTGTTTATTTCTGCTGGCTTTGGGGTTTCCTTTGCTGCTCTATTTCCAGTTCCTTTAGGTGTGAAGTTATGTTTTGTTTTTGGGATTTTTCTTATTTCTTGAGATAGGTCTGGATTGCAATGTATTTTCCTCTTAGGACTGCTTTTGCTGCATCCCAAAGGATTTGAACTCTTGTGTTTTTATTTTCATTTGCTTCCATATATTTTTAAATTTCTTCTTCAATTGCTTGGTTGACCCATTCATTATTTAGTAGGATGTTATTTAACCTCCATGCATTTGGAGGCTTTCCAAATTTTTCTTGTTGTTGATTCCAAGTTTCATAGTGTGTTATTTGCAAATATGCATGGTATGATCTCAAATTTTTTATATTTATTGAGAGGTGTTTTGTGACTCAGTATGTGATCTATCTAAGGGAATATTCCATGTGCACTCAAGAAAAATGTATATTCTGCTGCTTTGGGATGAAAAATTCTGAATATATCTGTCAAGTCCATCTGGTCCAGTGTATCATTCAAGGCCATTATTTCTTTATTGATTTTCTGCTTAGATGCTATATTCTGCCTAGATTACTATATTCTTATCAATAAGATTGCTTAGGTTTGTGATTAATTGATTTATATACTTGTGCTTTCAAGTTGGGGGAAGAAACATTTACATTTGTTAGCTCTTCTTGATAAATAGACTCCATAATTATGATATAATGTAATTCTTCATCTCTTGTTACAGCCTTTAGTTTAAAATCTAGTTTGTCTGATATAAGTATGGCTACTCCAGCTTTCTTTTGACTTACAGTAGCATGACAGACAGATCTTCCAGAGATGAAAAATCCCCTCACTTTCAATCTGAAGGTGTCCTTAGGTCTAAAAGGAGTCTCTTGCAGATAGCACATAGATGGATCTTGGTTTTTTACCTATCCTGATACCCTATGTCTTTTGATTGTGGCATTTAGCACATTACATTCAGATTTATTATTAAAAGATATGGATTTAGTGTCATTGTGTTTATCTGTACTTCTCATCCTTGTGGTGATGTCTCTGGTCCTTTGTAGTCTTTTCAGCATTCCACTCAGAGACCCCCTTAGAGATTCTTGCAGGGCTGGTTTAGTGGTCACAAACACCTTCAGTTTTTGTCTGGGAAAGCCTTTATCTCTCCTCTATTCTGAATGACAGCCTTGCTGGATAAAAGATTCTTGGCTGCATATTTTTTCTAATCAGCACATTGAATATTTTCTGCCACTCCTTTCTGGCCTGCCAAGTTTCACTGGACAGGTCTGCTACTACCCTTACGTGTCTACCCTTGTAGGTTAAGGCCTGTTTGTCCCTAGCTGCTTTCAGAATTCTGTCTTTATCTTTGTATTTTGCTAGTTTCACTATGATCTGCCATGGAGATCTACTCCTGTTAAATCTGAAGGCAGTTCTCTGTGCCTCCTGGATTTGGAGGTCCTTTTCCTTCCCCAGATTAGGGAAGATCTCAACTATAATTTGTTTAAGTAAACCTCTTACCCCTTTCTCTCTTCTTCTTCTTCTTCTGGAACTCTTCTGGAACCTATGTTATGGATATTATTATGTTTCATTGAATCACTTAGTTCTCTAATTCTCCCTTCATGGTGTAGTGTATCTTTTTCTCGACTTCATCATTTTCCATAATTTTATCTTCTATTTTCCTTATTCTCCCCTCTGCTTCCTCCATCCTTGCTATCACTACATCTAGTTTACTTTGTACTTCATTTACAACATTTCTTAATTTGTCATGATCACTGCAACAATAGATTCTCTGCTGTCTATGTTTTTCAAGCCTTTTTATGACTATTAATCTAAATTCTTGATCAGATATATTGTTTACATCTGTTTTGAGCAATTCTCTAGCTGTCACTTCTTCCTGGAATTTCTTCTGAGGTGAATTCTTCTGTTTCATCATTTTCACTGGCTGTCTTTTACATCTTTTAATAGCTTGCTATGTGTCCTATACCTGTGAGCACTACTATTTTAAAAAGGGGTCAAATACTCTCCAGGGCCTGGTCCTTCAGAAGGCGCTTTTGGAGTATGTTGTGTGCTCTCTGTTGTGACTTTGGTTGCTCTTTCTCCCTACTTGTAGTGGTGATTGGGACCTTCCACCAGGTGTGCTTTAATTTGTTTGTTGAAGTAACCCTGAAAAAACTTTAAAAAGGTATGGTGGGGTGGAAGAAGACTTATCCCATACAAAGAGAGAAAAGACAGGGGCAGGGAAAAAGAAAAGGTAAAAACAATGACCAGGCAGAGAGTCAGAGAAACTATACTGCTTAATCCAGACAGAGAGAGAGAGAGAGAGAGGAAAATAATGAAGGAGATACAGAAGAAGTGTAAAAGAATAGATATAAAATGTCTGCTGAAACAAACCAAAAACCAGAATAACCAGAATAGAGAAGGATCAAATCAGAAAATGCAAAACTGCTGGACCAAAAATCTGATGGTGCTTTGGAACCAGTGGCTGTGCTGGTCTAGAGGAGGGGCTGTCTGGTTCAGTCAGTGTCAATCTTGCTCTGTTAGATATGCAGTTACCAGGCATGGAGGGGTGTGGTTTGGTGTAGGTGGGTCCTGCCTCCACTGTGGTTCCCTTGTGCATTCCCAGAAGCCCCACCCTGTTGCTGACGGGGAGAAAAATGGTGACACCCCAGTCTCTCCTCCCTGGTCTAGTGTCCCAAACCACTCTGTTCAGTCAGTCCTCACAGTGCTGTGTGGGCACAAGCTGGCTGGTTTGTTCCACTCCCCAGTCTCCCGCACCCCCTAGGCACTTGTCTGGGTTTCAAACCCTTATGCCTTAAAGGATCCCATTCCACGTGCCCTGGTTCAGGGGTGTTGCTACTCTGCCCAGCCAACAAAGGGCCTCTGGCTGACAGGCACCTACAGGGTCTTTTGTTGTTGGGGCCACTATATACCTTCTTCCCAGAGCACTGAAGGAAGAGGACTGCTCTCTGAGCTTGTTCCCGAGACTGGGGCTGGCTCCCTCCCTCTCCAGGTGCATGTACAGGGTGGTAGGCCCTAGTCCAGAGAAAGTCCTGCAACTCTGGATCGTGTTAGAAATTGGTTCTTTCCTTTTTTCCCATACCCTGGCCCATGGTCTGGGGAGGTCTTTTTCTTGTCCAAATACAGTCCTACACTTCCACAGCCTCTCTTCCTCTTCCTTTTGTCTCTCCACAGAAGGGTATCCTTTCCCTCTGTGCCTACACAACCTGTTTTATCTCTCCCAATTCGCAATAATGCACCTATGGCTCACCAAATTGTCCCCATGGGCCCCTGGATATGTTTTGGTCACTCTGTAACCTGGATTCCTGGAATTCCAAGACTTCTGGCCTCAATACTACTGTGTTTGAGGGAGGAGGGAACTTCAGGTCCCCCTACTTCTCTGCCATGTTGACTTCTCCCCTGGGTCTCTCTCTTAATGAACTTAAGTTTCACAGCTGTAAGGTGGGTAACAATACCTCACTGAGTGTTGTACAAATTAAATACTGAATGAACCACTCTACCAGGCTGGAGTGTTTCCAGCCTCAGTTCCATTTCTTGCCTTCCCGACACTTTGCTCTTATGTTGCAAGTGTGTGGATTTCTGTAGTCTGCATTTCCTTAGGTTCCCAGATTCCAGCGGGGAATCAGCCAATGGGGAACACTGATTTGGGATCAGAGGTATACTAAGAGAGGAGCCAAGGTATTTTCCTGTCTTCTCTGCCTTGCGTGATATTATCTGGTACATTCTGTCTCCTTCATTGCCCCATTTCCTGATGGTTAGAAATACCATGGTGTTAGCTTCTTCCATGTGATCCCTGGCCCCTGGGATTTGGTAATTCCACCTCCTCTCTCTCCCCTTAGCCTATGAGTATTAATCCTAGTTTTTTTTTTGTTTTTTTTTGTTTTTTGCTTTAGGAATCTCTGCCTTGCCTTAGTATGCCCTGTTTACCTTCTCAGCTCTTCAGTGCCCATGTAGCCAATTCCCTGCATTAAATTAAATCTTTTACAAGTTCAGGTGGCTCTGTTTCCTGCTTAGTCCCTAACTGATATGACCCCATAACATTGTAATAGTACATATTAAGTATTTGCTTTGCTTTGTTGAGATTGCTTAAACTTGTACTTTAGGATGAGATTGCTAAAGAAACCCAGAGCTGGACAGCAGGTAAAAAGTAAAAACAGATTCCATTCAGGAATTACTGGAGTAGGGAAAAAGAGACCTCAGCATAAAATTGGGGTCAGTTCCAAATACAGCCTTGTCAGTGGAGATTTATACCCAAGGAGCAATGCAGGGATCAGTGAATGTAAATTAAGAGGGAAACATCAGGAGGAGGGAGGGAACCCTAACAGGATTCTTGCTAAAGGCAAGACAAATTAATCAGACGTCAAGGATTGGGGGTGAGGAATTTCATCAGATATCAAGATGATCAGATATCAAGAAAGGGAGAGGAGTAGCTCTGTAAACTGCCTTAGAGAGACCTGGGAAGATGGCGGCATAAGAGGATGCTAGGCTCACTTCGTCCTGCTGATCACTTAGATTCCATCCACATCTGCCTAAATAACCCAGAAAACCACCAGAAGACTAGCAGAACAGACTCTCCGGAGCCAAACGTAGACAAGAGACCCACAGAAGAGGGTAGGAAGGGTGGAGAGGCGGTTCATGCTACATAGACTGGTGAGAGGGAGCTGGGGCAGTGGAGGGGCAGCCCGCCCAGCAAGGCAGAGCCCCCAAAATCTGGCTGGCAAAAGCAGAGGGGCCGGACTCTGTGAGTTCTGACAGCCAGTGGGACTTAACATCTGGAATGTTAAAAGTCAACAGCTCTGCTCTCAGAGTGGGGAGGGTGAGAGGACGCCAGGAGCGAGGGTTGTTGAGCCCCGGAAGACAGAGCTCAGTTCAGCAGGGGAACAAAGGTGCTGGCCAGCACCATTTCCCTCTCCCACCCCTCAGCCGAAATTCCAAAGGGAACCAGTTTCCCTCACTAAACTTGCTTGCACCACTCAAATGCCCAAAGCTGTGCTTCTGTGGATCTGTCTTTCTGAAGGGCCTGCCTCCCTCCCGATGCTGCAGGGTCCCTCTCACGGGGGGCTACCGACAGCAAAGCTAGCTAAGTCTGCCCCTCCCACCCCTGTGCACCTTGTGGATCCATCCCAGCTAATATGCTCTTGGCCAGATCCCATCAAAGCAGCACCACGAACCTAGAAGTGTGCAAGTAGCCCAGACAGGGGCCACACCACTCTGCAGTGAGTCCTGCCCCTGGGAGAGGTACACACCAGTCTGACTGTGGTCCCAGCAGTGGGCTGGGGCAGACATCCGGTCTGACTGCGGCCCCACCCATCCAATACAAGTTACTCCAGACAGCACAGGGGAAGTGCCCTATAGTTTGGAGCTACTGCAGGGACTGAATGAATGATGAAATGGAAGAATTCTCCTCAAAAGAAACTCCAAGAAGTAGCGACAGCTAACGAATTGATCAAAAATGATTTAAGCAATATAACAGAACAAGAATTTAGAATAATGGTCATAAAATTAATCGCTGGGCTTGAAAAAAGCATAGAGGACAGCAGAGAATCTATTGCTACAGAGATCAAGGGACTAAGAAATAGTCATGAGGAGCTAAAAAAATGCTAAAATGAGGTGCAAAATAAAATGGAGGTGACCACAGCTCGGATTGAAGAGGCAGAGGAGAGAATAGGTGAATTAGAACACAAAATTATGGAAAAAGAGGAAGCTGAGAAAAAGAGATAAAAAAATCCAGGGGTATGAGGGGAGAATTAGAGAACTAAGTGATGCAATCAAATGGAACAATATCCGTATCCTAGGAATTCCAGAAGAAGAGAGAGAGAAAGGGGCTGAAGGTATACTTGAACAAATTATAGTTGAGAAATTCCCTGATCTGGAGAAGGAAAAGCCATTGAAATCCAAGAAGCATAGAGAACTCCCTTCAGACATAACTTGAATCGATCTTCTGCATGACATATCATAGTGAAACTGGCAAAATACAAGGATAAAGAAAAAATTTGGAAAGCAGCTAGGGATAAACAGGCTCTAACTTATAAAAGGAGACCAATAGGACTAGTGGCAGACCTATCTACTGAAACTTGGCAGGACAGAAAGGAATGGCAGGAAATCTTCAATATGATGAACAGAAAAAACATGCAGTCAAGAATCCTTTATCCAGCAAGTCTGTCATTTAGAATAGAAGGAGAGATAAAGGTCTTCCCAAACAAAAACTGAAGGAATTCATCACCACTAAACCAGCCCTACAAGAGATCCTAAGGAGGATTCTGTGAGTGAAATGTTGCAAGGACCACAAAGTACCAGAGACATCACTGCAAGCATGAAACCTACAGACATCACAATGACTCTAAACCCATATCTTTCTATAATAACACTGAATGTAAATGGACTAAATGCTCCAACCAAAAGACATAGGGTATCAAAATGGATATAAAAAAAAAAAAACAAGATCCATCTATTTGCTGTCTACAAGAGACTCATTTTACACAGAGGACACCTTCAGATTGAAAGTGAGGGGATGCAGAATTATTTATCATGATACTGGAAGTCAAAAGAAAGCTGGAGTAGCCATACTTATATCAGACAAACTAGACTTTAAATTAAAGGCTGTAACAAGAGATGAAGAAGGGCATTATATAATAATTACAGAGTCTATCCATCAGGAAGAGCTAACAATTATAAATGTCTACGTGCCAAATATGGGAGCCCCCAAATATATAAAACAATTAATCACAAACATAAGCAACCTTATTGATAAGAATGTGGTAATTGCAGGGGACTTTAACACTCCACTTACAGAAATGGATAGATCATCTAGACACATGGTCAATAAAGAAACAAGGGCCCTGAATGACACATTGGATCAGGTGGACTTGACAGATATATTTAGAACTCTGCATACCAAAGCAACAGAATATACTTTCTTCTCAAGTGCACATGGAACATTCTCCAAGATAGATCACATACTGGGTCACAAAACAGCCCTTAATAAGTATAAAAATACTGAGATCATACCATGCACACTTTCAGACCACAACGCTATGAAGCTTGAAATCAACCACAGGAAAAAGTCTGGAAAACCTCCAAAGGCATGGAGGTTAAAGAACACCCTACTAAAGAATGAATGGGTCAACCAGGCAATTAGAGAAGAAATTAAAAAATATATGGAAACAAATGAAAATGAAAATACAACAATCCAAACGCTTTGGGATGGAGCGAAGGCAGTCCTGAGAGGAAAATACATTGCAATCCAGGCCTATCTCAAGAAACAAGAAAAATCCCAAATACAAAATCTAACAGCACACCTAAAGGAAATAGAAGCAGAACAGCAAAGACACCCCAAACCCAGCAGAAGAGAAATAATAAAGATCAGAGCAGAAACAAACATACAGAATCTAAAAAAACTGTAGAGCAGATCAATGAAACCAAGAGTTGGTTTTTTGAAAAAATAAAATTGATAAGCCTCTAGCCAGGCTTCTCAAAAAGAAAAGGGAAAGGACCTAATAGATAAAATCATGAATGAAAATGGAAGTATTACAACCAATCCCTCAGAAATACAATCAATTATCAGGGAATATTATGAGAAATTATATGCCAACAAACTGGACAATCTGGAAGAAATGGACAAATTCCTAAGCACCCACACACCAAAACTCAAACAGAAGAAATAGAAAACTTGAACAGACCCATAATCAGCAAAGAAATTGAATCAGTTATCAAAAATCTCCCAACAAATAAGAGTCCAGGACCAGATTGCTTTCCAGGGGAATTCTACCAGACGTTTAAAGCTGAGATGATACCTATCCTTCTAAGCTGTTACAAAAAATAGAAAGGCAAGGAAAACTTCCAGACTCATTCTATGAAGCCAGTATTACTTTGATTCCTAAACCAGACAGAGACCCAGTAAAAAAAAGTACTGGCCAATATCCCTGATGAATATGGATGCAAAAATTCTCAATAAGATACTAGCAAATCAAATTCAACAGCATATAAAAAGAATTATTCAATATAATCAAGTGGGATTCATTCCTGGGATGCAGGCCTGGTTCAACATTCGCAAATCAATCAATGTGATACATCAAATTAATAAAAGAAAAGATAAGAACCATATGATCCTGTCAATCGATGCAGAAAAAGCATTTGACAAAATTCAGCATCCTTTCTTAATAAAAACCCTTGAGAAAGTCGGGATAGGAGGAACATACTTAAACATCATAAAAGCCTTTATGAAAAGCCCACAGCTAATGTCATCCTCAACGGGGAAAAACTGAGAGCTTTCCCCCTGAAATCAGGAAGATGACAGGGATGTCCACTCACCGCTGTTGCTTAACATAGTGTTGGAAGTTCTAGCATCAGCAATCAGACAACAAAAGGAAATCAAAGGCATCAAAATTGGCGAAGATGAAGTCAAGCTTTCACTTTTTGCAGATGACATGATATTATACATGGAAAACCCAACAGACTCCACCAAAAATCTGCTAGAACTGATACATGAATTCAGCAAAGTCGCAGGATACAAAATTAATGTACAGAAATCAGTTGCATTCTTATACACTACTAATGAAGCAACAGAAAGACAAAGAAACTGATCCCATTCACAATTGCACCAAGAATCATAAAATACCTAGGAATAAATCTAACCAAAGATGTAAAAGATCTATATGGTGAAAAGCATAGAAAGCTTATGAAGGAGGGGTCCCTGGGTGGCTCAGTTGGTTAAGTGTCCGACTTCAGCTCAGGTCATGATCTCGCCGTCTGTGAGTTCGAGCCCCGTGTTGGGCTCTGTGCTGACAGCTCGGAGCCTAGAGCCTGCTTCGGATTTTGTGTCACCCTCTCTCTCCACCCCTCCCCTGCTCATGCTCTCTGTCTCAAAAATAAATAAAAACATTAAAAAACAATTTTAAAAAAAGAGAAAACTTATAAAGGAAATTGAAGAAGATACAAAGAAATGGAAAAGCATTCCATGCTCATGGGTTAGATGAATAAATATTGTTAAAATGTCAATACTTCCCAAAGCAATGTACACATTCAGTGTAATCCCAATAAAAATTGCACCAGCATTCTTCTCAAAGTTAGAACAAGCAACCCTAAAATTTGTATGGAACCACAAAAGACCCCAAATAGCCAAAGTAGTATTGAAGAAGACCAAAGCGGGAGGCATCACAATCCCAGAATTTAGCCTCTACTACAAAGCTGTAGTCATCAAGACAGCATGGTATTGGCACAAAAACAGATACACAGACCAATGGAATAGAATAGAAACCCCAGAATTAGATTCACAAACGTATGGCCAACTCATCTTTGACAAAGCAGGAAAGAATATCCAATGAAAAAAAGACAGTCTCTTTAACAAATGGTGCTGGAGAACTGGACAGCAACATGCAAAAGAATGATACTATACCACTTTCTTACACCATTCAAAAAACAAACTCAAAATGGATGAAGGAACTGAATGTGAGACAGGAAACCATCCAAACCCTAGAGAAGAAAGCAGGAAAAAACCTCTCTGACCTCAGCTGCAGAAATTTCTTACTTGACACATCTTCAAAGGCAAGGGAATTAAAAGCAAAAGTTAACTATTGGGACCTCATCAAGATAAAAAGCTTCTGCACAGCAAAGGAAACAATCAACAAAACTAAAAGGCAACTGACAGAATGGGAAAGATATTTGCAAATGAAATCAGACAAAGGGCTAGTTTCCAAAATCTATAAAGAACTCACCAAACTCCACACCTGAAAAACAAATAATCCAGTGAAAAAATCAGCAGAAGCCATGAATAGACACTTCTCTAAAGAAGACATCCAGATGCCCACAGGCACATGAAAAGATGCTCAACGTCACTCCTCATCAGGGAAATACAAATCAAAACCACACTGAGATACCACCTCATGTCAGTCAGAGTGACTAAAATGAACAAATCGGGAGACTATAGATGCTGGAGAGGATGTGGAGAAACGGGAACCCTCTTGCACTGTTGGTGGGAATGCAAACTGGTGCAGCCTCTCTGGAAAACAGTGTGGAGGTTCCTCAAAAAATTAAAAAAATAGACCTACCCTATGACCAGCAATAGCATTGCTAGGAATTTACCCCAGAGATACAGGAGTACTGATGCATAGGGGCACTTGTACCCCAATGTTTATAGCAGCACTTTCAACAATAGCCAAACTATGGAAAGAGCCTAACTGTCCATCAACTGATGAATGGATAAAGAAGTTGTGGTTTATATACACAATGGAATGCTACCTGGCAATGAGAAAGAATGAAATATGGTCTTTTGTAGCAACGTGGATGAAACTGGAGAGTGTTATGCTAAGTGAAATAAGTCTTACAGAGAAAGACAGATACCATATGTTTTCACTCTTATGTGGATCCTGAGAAACTTAACAGAAGACCATGGGGGAGGGGAAAGGGGTAAAAAAAAGTTACAGAGAGGGAGGAAGCCAAAGCACAAGAGACTCTTAAAAACCGAGAATAAACTGAGGGTTGATGGGGGGTGGGAGGGAGGGGAGGGTCGGTGATGGGCATTGAGGAGGACACCAGTTGGGATGAGCACTGGGTATTGTACAGAAACAAATTTGACAACAAATTTCATATTAAAAAATAATAAACTGCCTTAGCAAGATTCTTTCTACAACTAAGTGATGCAGGACTGACAAAGATGAACATCAAGATCAAGGCCTAGGGAGCTTGGAGGAGCCTGACTAAAGTTAGTCAAGAAGAGAGTCCCTGTCAATTTCTAAATATATTTCACTAATCAGTATAAAGAAGTAATATTTATGATACCATAAAGGATATAGTAGCATGTTAATAAAACAATTTCAAATCCCTGCTTGTTATACCTTTATTCCAAAGGTCTGGAAACCAAGAGATAATAACCAGAGGAGCAAAAACAGTATACATACTATTTCTTTTAATATATATTAGTGGTATTAAATATCATCTCCCTGAATGTAACATTAAGAGTATTTCCTTTAGCCATAAAATGACCAATATTGTGTGGGCTTAAAACATTTTTTTAAGTAGGCTCCACATCCAGTGTCGAGCCCAGTGCAGGGCTTGAACTCACAACCCTGAGATCAAGAATCAGATGCTTAAACAACAAAGTCACCTAGTCACCCCTATTCTGTAGGCTTCATTCATTACTTGTATGAGAATTTAGAGACTGAAGAACTAATCCCTATATTACTGTAGCAGAGATGCTAAATAATCAAATAACACACAATTTCTCCTTTGGCTGATTATCCATCCCCATCTTGCTGGTAGCATCATCATAGCAATAGGACAGGAACCTGTCAGAATGCTTCATTATCATCCCCCAAAAGCTGCTTCACTTGGTCTCAGTTAATGGCATCAATGACCACCCAAGCTCCTCAGACAGCTACCTCATGATCCTCAGACCTTTCTCATGATCTTACTCCCACATTCAATTCACTTTTGGATCTCTACAAAAAGCATTTAGTCCCCATAGCCATGATCTCAGACCAGTCATGATCTCAATCTGGACACTATTGATATTCTGGACTGGATGATATTTTTGTCATGGGGGCTGTCTAGTGCATTGCAGGAGGTTTAACAGCATCCCTGGCCTCTACTCACTGGATGTCAGTATCACTCCTTGCATAGTGTAAATGAAAAATGTTTCTGGATATTGCCATTTTGTCACCAATAAGACCCCTACTCCCGACTCCTCTTCTTCACAGGAACGTTAATCTAATCTTTTAGAGGCAAACAACAGGAAAAGCTCCATCTGGCCAGTTTGAGTTCAACCATCGGCTCACACCTGCACAGATGGACCATGAAGTGTCCAACAGTTACCTCTACCCATTATAATGTTAAAATCTCCGGCCCAAGAAGGAGCACAAACCTCACTAACATAATATGTGATGAATGTATAGGCATGTTTCCTAAATATATATACATGATCATATAACCACCTCTACATATGATGACAAAACCTCCCTTTCTGAATACTCATCATAACCCTAAATAAAAGGAACCCACTCATCCTGCCTGGGAGATTCACAGCTTTGGCTGTTATTCCCTAAGATCACCTTACTTGCTGCAAATAAAGTTTCCTTTGTGTGACAACTCCACCTGGTATAGTTTCTACCTGTAACTCATCAAGGAGCAAACTCGTGTTAGTTTGGTTACAAAATGTCCTGGGGTGTTGGAGGGCAATTTTACCCCCATTTAAGAGTCCCTGTCTTAGACTAGAGTCTGGAGACTATTGTGGTAGCCTTTTATCTGCGATCTCTCTTACCTCCTGTTTTTGTGTAATCTAGTTTAATGTCATATGAGAAATTTTACAGCAGATAAAGCCTTTTGCAAAGTAGCTTCTAGCTCTTCGCAGCTTAATCTCCTGCTTCCACGTACCGGGCTCTTAAGCTCCAGTCACCCTGAAAACCACTCTATCAATACTCCAGATCCTTGTAGGCCTCAGTACTTTTGCAGAGGTGGTTTCTTTGGTCAGGTATGTATGGTATGCCTTTCTTTGGAGAGAACTCCTATGCATCCCTAAATACTTAAGTGAGATGCTCTGTTACCATTTCCTGATGTCCTCAGGTACAATTACTAACTGTCTCTAATAAGTGGGCTCTATATTTGTTTTTTTTTTAAATTATTCTTATATTAATTTAAGTGGACCGAATTGGTCACAAGCTGTTAAAACCTGAGCTTCTTCCTTCATAGTTTTGGACTTGAGAATGAACACATCATATCAAGTTTCTCTCTGGTGGCTAAAGGTGGACCCTATACAACTTGGAAGCTTTTCTTAGATAGCTGATCTAGAAGGAGAGAAAATAATGGTAAAGAAGTACAAGGAGAGAAAATATCAATTCCTAATGAAGTTCAGGAGTCCAGTTCCAATATTCCTGAAACCCAACATGGTGGTGTGATCCCCCAACATCCTCATAATACATTCTCCTTTAGGCTTTTGATGGCTTGAGTTCAGCTTCTATTACTTGCTAGCAAGTGTCCTACTTAAGACACTGGCAGGGCTACTACATCACAAAAGGTAAGAAAAAAAATACCCCCCCCCCAAAAAAAAACCAAAAAAACCCATTTGTTACTAGTCTCAAAACAATGATCAAGACAGCATTTAAGACAGTGACTAAGTAAGGTCCCTTTCTGGTCTTCCCAGGCATATTCAGGCAAAGGAGAGAATTTGAATTTTTACTTCAGATACTCATTCTTATAAAATTAGAAGATACAAAAAAAATTGTGTCTTCAAATTCTTCACTACTCAGCTTATGAAGTATCAAATTTTGATTTTGTAAAATTTTAAACATTTAACGTCACTGGTTTCTCTGTTGTATCTTTTATTCTTCTCAATTTCTTTCAATAAATCTGGCCTATTTCCTCAAGTTGCAACAAACAAAGATTTTTCAACAAAGAATACATAATTTTTTAAGCTCCTTCCACTTTTGTGGATGATTTGGTAACTACAAAATATTTGAATTACTTTCAGCTTTAGTAAAGATAAACATGCATATTTCAGAAGAAGTATATTTTCAATTGAAAAGTCACACTGAAGAAATAGGACATGTACCCAAAATAATCAAAACTAGTAAAGAAAAAAAAAATACAGTGCTCCTCTTGACCCCAATCTGTGTGTTGCCAAATGAAGTACTAGATTAAAAACAATTTTGAGGTACTTAATTCACCTACAGTTGGCTCTTGATAGGCCTTTTCTTTATTGCCCAGATAGCAGAGACTGCATATTGCTTACCTTTTATTCTCAAAGTTGAGTACACTGCCTGTCAAATCATAGATGTTTAATAAATGGTGGTCGAATAAAGAAAAACATCCTAGGCTTCTGCCACCTATAATGTTGGTCTTTGTCAAAGTTATAGTCATTATCACTCTATTAGTCAGAGGCCATTTCAGAAAACAGAACCTATATTAGGTATTTCAAACAGAGGGGATTTAATACAAAGAAATAGTTACATGAGTGATAGAAGGTGGAAGCACAGCAAGGGGATGCTGAAGTAAGCTGGAGGTGATAGCTCCAGGAAGAAACCATTCCACCATTGCCCCCTAGCGCTGATGAAATAGTCGGGCTAGGGGTTAACAGTTGGAGTAACAGTTGGGGTTACCTTGCAGGTCACAGCAGAGTCCCTGAGGACCAAAAGAGGGGCTGAAGAGTGTCTCTGACTCAGGTAGTGTTAAAGGAAACTGGAAACGAGAGCAACTACTACTACTAAAGCAATGCTGACAGGTGTTCTCCATTTGTCCCTCCTTTCAATCTCCTTAGAGTACAGTGTTTTTCAATTAGGCATGATTTTATTTCCTAGAAGATATTTGCAACTTCCGGAGACATTTTTGGTTGTCACACTGGGGTGGAAAATGTTATTGACATCTAATGGTAGAGACCAGTGAACCTCAAGTAAACAACGTGGAGTTCCTCTGCTCTGGCCAGGCAGTGGAAGTCCCCCATCACAATGTTACCCAACACAGGAGAAGGATGTCACCAAGATGGTGACATAGGTCATTCCTGACGTTGCTCTCACCTCACAAGAAACATAACTCACAACTATCCATGGAAAAGACACCACAGAAAATCCTAGAACATAGGGGTGAGGCTGAAGTATCTCCACTCCCCCACCATCCTGGCACCACAGAGGCAAAGATAGGCTGGTGCAGAACCACATAATTCTCCCATGAGCCTATGTTCCTCCAGTGGGAAAAGAGAATCCAGGGTGGACATCCAGCTTCCTCAGCATTGTGGGTCACTTATTGGGACCCCAACTCTGGTCCTGTTAGACAGGGCTTGTGGAGGAATCTGTAGGGCTTGACCACTGGGAATCTCATTGTGATGGAGACAGGGAGAGAAGTTTGCAATAACCAGCACTCAGATCATGGAAGACAGAATTCCTACCTGCAGTGTTCAAGTAGTAGTGCCAATCAGCAGTTTTGTCCATCTGCAGAGACAAGATGGTGGTGCAGTATGACCAGGAAACTTGGTAGGTGCAGGTCTGCCTGATTTGGGGTCTCAGATGAAGAGTCTTGATAGCCGTTGAGCCTGGTCTGTTCCTGCTAAGGCAGGGGAGCTGCGTCATAGTCCTAGACCCACAGCTGAGGGTAGCTACATACGCCAACTGCATAGTCATAGTCTGGCCCACTGCTGAGTATATCTTCCAGCCCTAACTGACCAAAAAGCCTGGTTGGAACACCTAGAAGCTGTGTAGTTCAGCAACGCTTGGCTAAAGAGTTCAGCAAGCAGAGCTAAAGGTCCCCAGAGCAGAGCCCAGTCACATAGATTGGCCAGGAAACTGGAGGAGCAGGTTGGCTTGAGTTAAGACGACAAACAACCTTTTAGAACTTTGAACTAGTATGCTTGTCCTACCGAGGCAGAAGGACTAATTTATAGCCCTACCCTCTACTGAGTGCAGCTCCTAGCCCTTCCCAACCAGAAAGCCTGATTGGAAACATTTGGGAAGCTGTTTGGAGTTGGTCCTCATGTTTTACTCAGGCAGAAAAGCTAATTGATAGCCCTACCCACTGCTGAGTGCAGCTCTCAGCCCCTCTGAACCAGCAAGCCTGACTGGGAACACCTGGGAGGCTGCTTGAAGCTGACCCTCATGTTTCACTCAGGCAAGACAGCTAATTCATAGTCCTTCCTACTGCAGACTGGGCTTCTTCAAACCAGGAAACCTGACTGAGAACCCTTGAGAGGCTACTGGGGCTGGCCTTTCCATTTTGCCCAGGCAGAAGAGCTAATTAATAGCCATGCCCACTCCTGAGTGTAGTTCCTGGCCCTGTATGACTAGAAAGTTTGGCCTGGACACCTAAAGGGGAAATAAAAAAGTATCTTGAAACAAACAAAAATGGAAATACAACATACTAAAACGTAAGGAATGCAGCAAGAACAGTTCTAAGAGGGAAGTTCATAGCAATTAACACCTATCTTAAGAATCAAAAAAAAATCTCAAATAACCAACCTAACTCTATGACTCAAGGAACTAGAAAAAAGATCAAACTGAGCCCGAAATTAGCAGAAGGAAGGAAGTAATAAAGATTAAAGCAGAAATAAGTGAAAGAAAGAATAGGAAAATAATAGAAAAGATTAACAAAACTAAAGAGTTGGTTCTTTGAAAAGATTTTTAAAAACTGACAAACGGTAGCTAGACTAACCAAAGGAAAAAGAGAAGACCCAAATCAATAAAATTATAAATAAAAAAGGAGACATTACAACTGATACTGCATAAAAGCAAAAAATCATTAAGAGGCTACTACGAGCGACTATATGCTATCAAACTGGAAAACTAGAAGACATGGAAAAATTCTTAAAAAAAAAAAATACAACCTACCAAGACTGAATTGGGAAGAAATAGAAAATCTGACCAGACCAATTATTAGAAAGGAGATTGAATCAGTAATCAAAAGTCTTTCAAATAAGAAAAACTCAGGACCAGATGGCTCAAGTGATGAATTTTACCCAACATTTAAAGAATTAACACCAATTCTTTTCACACTTCTCCAAAATATCAGAGGAAGGAACACTCCCAAGCTCACATTACCAGGCCAGCATTACTCTGATACCAAAGCCAGAAAAGGCAACTATAAGAAAAGAAAACTATAGACCAATATCCCTGATGAATATAGATGCAAAAATTCTCAATAAAATACTATCAAGTTGAATTCAGCAGTGAATTTAAAGAATCATTTTCCATAATCAGGTGTATTTATCCCTGGGATGCAAGAACAGTTCAACATACCTAAATCAATAAATATGATATATCACATTAATAGAATGAAATAAAACTTATATGATTAGCTCAATAAACATAGAAAAATCATTTCACAAAATCCAACATCTGTTCATGATAACAATTCATAACAAATTAGGTATAGAAGGAATGTACATCAACATAATAAAGGCCATATATGACAAGCCCACAGCTAAAACCATACTCAGTAGGGAAAGGTTGAAAGCTTTACCTCTAAGATCAGGAATAACACAAGGGTGTCCTCTCTCACCACTTTTATTTAACCTAGTACCTAAAGTTCTAGATAGAGCAAGCAGGTAAGAAAAATAAATAAAAGCATCAGAATTGGAAAGGAAGAAGTAAAACTGTCACTATTTGCAGATGGCATGATACTATTTATAGAAAATCCTGGACTCCACCAAAAAGCTGTTAGATATAATCAATAAATTCAGTTAACTTGCAGAATATAAAATTAATACACAAAAATCAGTAGTGTTTCTATACACTAACAATGAATTTTCTGGAAAAGAAATAAAGTGATCTCATTTACAATAGCCTCAAAAATAGTAAAATCCTTGGCACAAAAACAGACACTCAGATCAATGGAACAGAATAGAGAACCCAGAAATGGACCCACAAATGTATGGCCAAGTAATCTTTGACAAAGCAGGAAAGAATATCCAATTGAATAAAGACAGTCTCTTCAGCAAGTGGTGCTGGGAAAACTGGACAGCGACATGCAGAAGAATGAACCTGGACCACTTGCTTACACCATACACAAAAATAAACTCAAAATGGATGAAAGATCTCAATGTAAGACAGGAAGCCATCAGAATCCTTGAGGAGAAAGCAGACAAACACCTCTTTGATTTTGGCTGTAGCAACTTCTTACTCAACACGTCATGGAGGCAAGGGAAACAAAAGCAAAAATGAACTATTGGGACCTCATCAAGATAAAAACTCCTGCAGTGCAAAGGCAACAATCAACAAAAGTAAAAGGCAACCGACAGAATGGGAGAAGATATTTGCAAACAACATATCGGATAAAGGGTTAGTATCCAAAATCTATAAAGAACTGATCAAACTCAACACCCAAAAAACAAATAATCTAGTGAAGAAATGGGCAAAAGACATGAAGAGGCACTTTTCCAAAGAAGACATCCAGGTGGCCAACTAGCACATGAAAAAATGCTCAACCTCACTCATCATCAGGGAAATACAAATCAAAACCACAAAGAGATACCACCTTACACCTGTCAGAATGGCAAACATTAACAACCCAGGCAACAACAGATGTTGGAGAGGATGTGGAGAAAGGATCTTTTTTGCACTGCTGGTGAGACTACAAGCTGGTGCAGCCACTCTGGAAAACAATATGGAGGGTCCTCAAAAAATAAAAAATAGAACTACCCTATGACCCAGCAATTGCACTACTAGGTATTTATCCAAGGGATACAGGTATGCTGTTTTGAAGGGACACATGCACCCCAATGTTTACAGCAGCACTATCAACGATAGCTAAAGTATGGAAAGAGCCCAAATGTCCATCGATGGATGAATGGATAAAGAAGAAACACACACAATGGCATATTACTCGGCAATCAAAAAGAATGAAATCTTGCCATTTGCAACTATGTGGATGGAAGTGACTAACAAAATTAGTCAGAGAAAGACAAATATCATATGGCTTCACTCATATGTGGACTTTAAGATACAAAACAGATGAACATAAGGGAAGGGAAGCAAAAATAATACAAAAACAGGGAGGGGGACAAAACATAACAGACTCTTAAATAAAGAGAACAGACAGAGGGTTACTGGAGGAGTTGTGGGAGGTGGGGTGGTCTAAATGGGTAAGGGGCATTAAGGAATCTACTCCTGAAATCATTGTTGCACTATATGCTATCTAATTCGGATGTAAATTAAAAAAATAAAATTTAAAAAATTAAAAAAAGAGGAATGTTTGCTCATCTTGCAGAACACTTGTAGAACAAGTTACTCACAATCCAAGGTTTTATTACATTTAGTAAATATTTTTACAAGTTTACAGAAAGTAATAAAATCCTTAGGCATAAACCTAACTAAAGAGGTGAAAGATATCTACATTGAAATCTATAAGACATTGATAAAACATATCAAAGAAGACACAAATAAATGGAAAGGCATCCTGTGTTCATGGATTGGAAGAATTGATATTGTTCAAATATCCATACTACCAAAGGTATCTATAGATTCAATGTAGTTCCTCTCAAGAATCCAATGGTATTTCTGAAAGAAGAAGAAAAAAAAAACCTTAAAATTTATATGGAACCACAAAAGACCCAAATAGCTAAAGCAATCCTGAGAAAGATGAACAAAGTGGGAGGCATCACTTCCTGATTTCAAATGATATTATAAAGCTATGGTAATCAAATACTATTGTACTGACATAAAAATTGATACACAGACCAATGGAACAGAATTGAGAGTCCATATATAGTCAGATGATATTTGATAATGGAGCCACGAATACTCAAAGGAGAAAGGCAGTCTCTTCAATAAATGGTACCGAGAAAATTGGATACTGACATGTAAAGTAATGAAACTAAACCCCTATACTATGTACCCACAAAAATTAACTCAAAATGGATTAGACTTAACTGTAAAACTGGAAATCATAAAAAATAGGAAAAAGCTCCTTGACATGGGTGGTGGCAATGATTTTCTGGGTATGACACCTAAAGCACAAGCAACAAAATTGGAAATAAATAGGTGCGACTACATCAAACAAAAAAGGCTTCTGCAAAGCAAAACAATCAACAAAATGAAATGACAATTGATGGAATGGGAAAAAATATTTACAAATTGTATATCTGATAAGAGCCTAATATCCAAAATATATAAAGAACTCATACTACTCAATAGAAAATAATAATAATAATCCAATTAAAATGGGTTGATGACCTGAATAGACATTTGTCAAAAGATTTATAAATTACCAACAGGTACATGAAAAAGTGTTCAACATCAGTAATTTCTAGAGAAGTGTCAATTAAACCACAATGAGATATCACCTCATACTACTTAGAATGGCCATCATCAAAAAGATAAGAGATAACAAATGCTGGCATGGATGTGGAGAAGACGGAATCCTTGTGCACTGTTAGAGGAAATGTAAACCGTTACAGCTACTATGGAAAACTGTATGAACAAACATTCCTCAAAAAATTAAAAATAGAAATACCATATGATCTAGCAATTCTACTTCTAAGAACATATCTGAAGGAAATGCATTCCCATGTTTATAGCAGCATTATTAAAAAAACATTTTTTTAAATGTTTATTTATTTTTGAAAGAGAGAAGACAGGGTGCAAGCAGGGGAGGGACAGGGAGAGAGGAAGACGCAGAACCCAAAGCAGGCTCTAGGCTCTGAGCTGTCAGCACAGAGCCCAAGGTGGCGCTCAAACCCACGGGCCATGAGATCATGACCTGAGCTGAAGGCTCAGTTAACCGACTGAGCCATCCAGGAACCCCTATAGCAGCATTATTTTTAATAGCTAAGACATGAAAACAACTTAAATTTCCACTGATGGATCAGTGGGTAAAGAAGTTGTGGTGTATATATATATATGTATAATGAAATATTATTCACCATAAAAAAAAGGAAACCCTGTCTTTTGTGACAACATGGATGGTCTTTGAGGGCATTAGGCTAAGTAGTCAGCCAAGACAAATGCTGTACTATCTCACATGTGGAATAAAAACAAACAAATAAGCAACAACAACAACAACAAACCAAACTCCTAGAAAAAGAGAACAGAGGTGGGGATGGAGGAAGGGGGAATGGTACAAACTTACAAGTAAGTAAGAAAAATAAGTAATAGGGATATAAATAAATAAATACTAGGAATATAATTTACAACATGATGACTACAGTTGACACCATTGTATGGTATATTTAAAAATTGTTAAGATAGTAGGTCCCAAGAGCTCTAATCACAGGAGACAAACATTTTATTTTCTTTTTTGTATCTATATGAGATGATGGATGTTAACTAAACTCAGTTGTGGTAATCATTTCACAATATATGTAAGTCAACTCATTATGCTGTATACCTTAAACATTTGGGACTGTATATCAATTATATCTCAATAAAACTCTATTAAAAAAAAAAAAAGAATCATCTAGCCTAAAATGTCAACAGTGCTGAGGTTGAGAAAGCTTGCTTTAGCATGACCCAAATGAAGGCAGATGAGAAGGCAGTTTGGAAGTGAAGTTTTCAGTCTTTGCCCCGCAATATTAGAGTAGAGCATAAAAGAGTAGATTTGGATCTCAAAGATAATAAGTAAATGACTGGCATAATAATCTGTCTAGGAAAATCTCATTCCTGAATATAGAGGGGGTGTAAGTGTCCATGGGCCAAATAAAAGAGAAGAAATGAGACTAATTTTCAAAAACAAATACAAATGGTTTAAAATTTTTCTAGTGTTTGGTTACATGGCATAGTGGTTAAAATATGAAGGATATGTTTGACATGGTATGACTTGAAATACAGCTTAAATGGTGTGCATGCAATTCACTTTGAACCCACGTCGGGGATCCTCAAAGCGAAAAGCAGGCATCCTCCATAAAGTTACATCTGAGGTATAAGGAGAGGACATTATTATTGCTGATCTGGAGAACGATCAGGTTAACATCTTTGTTATCACTCTAAAGATATTAAATCCCACAGTGAAAGAGTTCTGTGAATCTGTTTATTCTTGGTTTTTCTGGTTCTAATGCTGTGTAATAAATTTCTTACAAACGTGGTGGCTTAAAACAATGACATTTTATAATTCTTATGGATTCTGAGGGTCAGAACTTTAGTAGTTTGGACATAGTGGGATGACATGATGCCTGTCCACAATGTCTGGGACCTTAGCTGGGAAGACTTGATGGTTAGAGGCTGGCAGCATGAGGCTCCCTTATTCACATCTATGGTTTGGGTTGATCGAAGACTAGGGAAGGTGACCAGAACACCACCCATGGCCTCTCCACGTGGTCTGGCTTCCTCTGAGTATGGCGTTCTCAGCATGGCCAAACTTCTTAAATGGTAGCATAAGGCTTGAAGCCCAAGTGTTCCTGTGAACTCAGAAGAAGTATATCACTGTTATGATTGAGCCCTGTAGCTACAGAGCATCACTTCACTGTATTCTATTTATTGAAGCATTCACAAGCTTGCCCTGCCTCAAGCAGAGAGTGACTCCGCTTCTAGATAGGCTGGGAGAGGTGTCAAGGTCACATTACAAAGAACACAGAGGTGGATACTGTTGTTGCCATCAACAACAAAACGCATACTCAAAATAAGTATTTTGAGAGAGCACGAATGGGGTTTTCTTCACAGAAAGAAGGAAAATCTGGTATAAGTGGAGAGTGTCCTGAATCCCAAGTGCTATGTTCAAATTTAGTTCTGTCCCTCCAATTCTAGTTGTACAATCTTGGAAAGATTACTTCATTGTTTAGCTGCAGGTTTTTGTTTTGTTTTGTTTTGTTTTTTTAATCTGGCAAATGGATGATACTTAAAGCTTTTTAAAAATGTAAGATTCTTGATCTCAATGAACTCTACTGGGGAAAAGATCACATGATAAGTGAGTATTCACTGTGCATGTGAGTTAAATAAGAAAAAAACAGAGGTTTCTCAGGAAGCCAAAATAGAAAATGTATGAAAAACAAACAACAAAAACAATGGGGATCAAGTGGGATGAAGAAATATTTCAGTTTATAATCATTACATTTTTATTGCTAAAAAGATGATCAGAAACTTGTTAATCTAATCTCTGCCATTTAATAAGAAAAAAAAGGTCCAGAGAAGTGAAGTGAATGAGGGAAGAAACTTCTTTTTTTTTTTTTTAATTTTTAACGTTTATTTATTTTTGAGAGAGAGAGAGAGAGAGAGAGAGAGAGAGAGAAAGAGACAGCGCACGCTTAAGTGGGGGAGGGGCAGAGAGAGAGGGAGACACAGAATCCCAAACAGACTCCAGGCTCTGAACTGTCAGCACAGAGCCCCACGCGGGGCTTGAACTCACAAACCATGAGATCATGACCTGAGCCAAAGTTGGCCACTCAATGAACTGAGCCACCCAGCAGCCCCAAGAAAACTTCTTTTTTAGAGAATTTATAAGAAAAATATTTGAAGAATCTTTTATATTCATCTCAGATGCTTACTTTTGTACTTACTACCAGGAAAACAAATGAATATCTGAAGAGACTTAACATAATCCTTTGAACAATTTAAATTTGTAGAAATATGTATCAAATTTTTTGTCTTGGTCTTTTTAGGACTATTTGAGGTATGTGCAAGGGATCTGTTAAAAATATAGGGTTAAGTCCAATCCAAGGAGAGACCCTTGGTCATTCTGGAACATGGGCAGATGGGCACTATTTGGGGTCTCCATATATGCTCAGATTGGTGGGCTCTCTCTGAATGTATTTTAGTCTCTGCGGGAAAAAGGATTTCCTCAATAACAAAACATCTGCACCGGTGAGCTTGGGCCTGGCGATGTGGAGGTCTTGAGATGATCTCTAGTAGAAGATCATCAACAGACATGAAAGGACCTGGACTGAAGTTCAGGTGGTAGGAACTCAGTCCTGGCCCTTCCTCACTGTGGGTAAATCATAGAAGCCCTCTCTTGGCCTTTCATTTCCTCCATTTCAACTTAATTATGCGCTTTTTCTTATGATCTCTCAAGGAATCTAGGTCATCACTTGGCACTTATTAAATGCATGTTAATCAATTAAAGCTTTCACTTGAAAGGGACAGGTGGAGAAGAATCTTTCAATTGGAAAGACATGATCAACATCTAATCATCAAGCTTTGCAATAACTGTGAATATGTGTTCTCCCAGAGCAGAGTGACAATAACATCTTCCTGTCTTTGTCATATTGTTCTGCTAGCTTAAGAAGTCCTCCGTGCAGGTTCACATGTTCTCTTCAGTGAGGTTCTCTGGATCACCAGTGACATCTTTCTCATCTCGGATTCTAGGCAATAGATGCCCTCCCCCCCCCCCCCCCCCCGGGACAGTAGTCGGTAACACCTCTATGATTGGTTGTTAATACTTTTCTTCTCTTTAATTCCTAGAAGTGACTTTATGACCCTTTGGTTCATAGGCTACCACTACTGAGGTGGCTGCTTTTTTTCTCATCCCCTTTTAGTATCATTTCTGTTCAGTATCATTTTTCTGTTCCAACTGTCATCTTGATGAAGTGAAAAAAGGCAAGTTCTCCTCCCTAGCCTCCAGATAAAATTCCCAGAGAGAAAACCCTAGGGTAAAGGGCAGTTGGATAAGTTTGTGCCTGTTGACACTAAAAACTAACTTCTCAGTAGGTTTAAGGTGAAGGAGGTAACACCCCTGCAATACTCCTACCACCCTGCAACCCACCTGTCCCTCAGGGGTAGAGGAGGGACTCACAGCATTAAAACATATCTTCTGGAGACACACTCCCATAAAGCCTTCTTTTCTTCACTCTGACAACTGTTTAAATAATTAATCTGGCTGAGAATTCACACTGAAGGAATATGTATGCATATGTGATCTGGCTTTGGAAATGATCATTTATTTTATTTCTGTGTCTTGGTTATAACTAAAAAAAATTTGGTTAGAGTTGCTATTCCTAAGAGTCTTTTTTTAATTTTCATTAAAAAATATAAATATGTAAAAAATATAAAAAACATAGAACAAATTTAATGAAACTTTCTTACTAAGAATGTAAAAGAGTCAAGCTTAGAGAATTTAAGTAGGAAGTGACTTAAGTCACATTGGCCATTTCTTTTGCAATTCCTTGTTTACTTTTTGTTATAAACGAGTAGCAAGGGATAGACATTTTAAAAGGACAGAAAAAGGGAAAGAGAACATATATTACCCTTATGCGATGTATTGCTTAATTCTTTATATTTGAGAAAGGATTTCCACAGCCTTGTTGTTTGCTGGCTGTTGACCAGGGGTCCTTCTCAATTTCCAGAGGACACTTGCATTCCTGAGCTTGTAACCCTTTTCTTCATCTTCAAGACCAGGTGTTGACCAGGCTGGCTGTTGACCAGGGGTCCTTCTCAATTTCCAGAGGACACTTGCATTCCTGAGCTTGTAACCCTTTTCTTCATCTTCAAGACCAGCCATGCCTGTTAAATGCTTCTCACACTTCAGATCTCTCTCACCTCACTTTCTACCTTATCTCTTCTACAATTACTTATAGAATTTTATATTTTAAATAGGTGCAGCTCCAAAAAGAGTAAGATATCTGAGCATAAACTTAACGAAAAGATGAAAGACCTATACTCTGAAAATTATAAAACACTAATGAAAGAAATTAAAGGTAACACCAAAAACTGGAAAGATATTATATGTTTATGGAATGGAAGAATGAATATTTGTAAAATGTCCATATTACCCAAAGCAATCTACAGATTCTATGCGATCCCTATCAAAATACCAATAACATTTTTCACAAAACTAGAACAAATAATGATAAAATTTCTGTGGAACCATAAAAGACCCTCAATAGCCAAAGTCATTTTGAGAAAGGAAAACAAAGCTAAGACAAAGTATTATAATGCCACATTTCAAGATTTACTACAATGCTATAGCAATCAAAACAGTATGGTACTGGCACAAAAATAGACATGTAGATCAATAGAACAGAATAGAGACTCCAGAAATAAACCCACCATTATATGAACAATTAATCTATGACAAAGGAGGCAAGAATGTACAATGAGGAAAAGATAGTCTCTTCAATAAATGATGCTTCAGCTACATGCAAGAGAATATAACTGGACTACTTTCTTACATCATATTCAAAAATAAACTCAAAATGGATTAAAGACCTAAATGTGAGACCTGAAACCATAAAATCCTAGGAGATAACCCAGGCAGTAATTTCTTTGACATTGGTTATAGAAAAAAATTTCTAGGTATGTCTCCTGAGGTAAGGGAAACAAAAGCAAGTATAAACTATTGGGATCACATCAGGCTAAAAATCTTTGCATAATGAAGTAAACCACTGGCAAAACAAAAGGCATCCTATTGAATGGGAAAAGATATTTGCAACTGATATATCTGATAAGGGGTTAGTATCCAAATTATACAAAAAACTTATGCAACTCAACACCAAAAAACAAACAAACAACTTGATTAATATATAGGCAGAGAACTTGAGTAGACAATTTTCCAAAGAAGACATACAGATGGCCAACAAAAACATAAAAAGATGTTCAATATCATGAATCATCAGGGAAATGTATATCAAAACCACGATGAGATACCACCTTAAACCTATCAGAATGGCTAAAATAAAAAAGACAACTCATAACAAGTGTTGGTGAGGATGTGGAAAGAAAGGAATTCTTGTACAATTTGGTGGGAATATAAATTGGTACAGCTACAGTGGAAAATGGTATGGAGGTTCTTCAGAAAATTAAAAATAGAAATATCATATTATCCAATAATTCCACTATTTACACAAAGAAAATTAAAACATGAATTCAAAAGAATATATGCACTCCTATGTTTACTGCAGCATTATTCACAGTAGCCAAGATATGGAAATAACTTAAGAGTCCATCAATAGATGAATAGATAAAGAAGATGTGATAAAGGTGTGCTTGTGGGCATGCGCACGCATGTGCATGTGTGATGGAATATTATGCAGTCAAAAAAGGATAAGATTGTGCCACTTGTGGCAACATTGATGGACCTAGAGAATATTATCTAAATGAATTAAGTCAGACAGAGAAAGACAAATAATGTGTGATTTCACTTATATGTGGAATCTAAAAAAGCCCAAATGAATAAACAAACAAGAAGCAGAATCAGACCTACAAAGAACAAACTGATGGTTGCCCAAGGGCATGGGATGAAGAGATGGGCAAAATGAGTGAAGGAGTATGGGAGATACAGCCTTCTGGTTATGGGAATACATAAATCATGGGAATAAAAGGCACAGTATAAGTAAGATAGTCAGTGATATTATAATAGTGTTGTATGTATACCTGTGGTGAGCAGAGCATAATGTATACACTTGTTGAATCACTATATTGTACACCTGAAATTAATACAACAATGTGTGTCAAGTATACTCAAATAAAAAATAAAAAATAAATAGGTGCAACTTATTTTTTTTTATAAATGATCCTCAAAAAGGTTAATTTAGGGGCGCCTGGGTGGCTCAGTCGGTTAAGCGTCGGACTTCAGCTCAGGTCACGATCTCGCGATCTCGCGGTCCGTGAGTTCGAGCCCTGCGTTGGGCTCTGGGCTGATGGCTCAGAGCCTGGAGCCTGCTTCCGATTCTGTGTCTCCCTCTCTCTCTGCTCCTCCCCCGTTCATGCTCTGTCTCTCTCTCTGTCTCAAAAATAAATAAACGTTAAAAAAAACATTAAAAAAAGGTTAATTTAAAATACAACTTATGAGACTATAAGACTAAATATGATATTTGAGGAACACAATATAAACACAAAATAAAAATTCAAGTACTTGAAAAAATATTTATGAAGTCAAATTTTCAATAGTCTTATTTATGGTTAGTCTTCTTACTTTTTAAAATTTGCTGTTTTTAAAAATGCTTTCCTATGAGGAAATTCTTAAAGTGATAAACTGTTTTGTATCATAACTGTGGTAGTGAACAAATTGTGTTGTCAAAACCCAGAAACTGTATAAGGAGTAAATTTTACTGTATGTCAGCTGAAACAAAACAAAACCCCTCAAAACAAATACAAACATGTAAACACCCGCCACCAGAATGTGAAACGAACTCAAAAGGAAATACAAACTGTAACAAATAAACCTAATTGAAATACAAATGAACATTACCATACTGAGAGGGATGGAAGAGTAAAGAATAAACCTATGTTACTTTGCAGGACAGTATTTTGCCTGGGTAAAGACAAGAAGAATTGCACAAATTCCAGTATTTTAGTTAGTAAGTGCTTCCCGCAGCATATGGATTAGCAACTCTATGTAGTAAGGTTCATTAAATAAGTAAATATATTTTAGCTAATGCAAATCAGATTTCTCACTGCTGGAGAATAAAGTTACAAATAAAGAAAGGCAGACTGGATTAAATACTTTGAAATCTGAGGCATTGATATAAACTCACTGTTTGTTAATATATGTATTCAAATAGATAGATACAGAAATAAAATTGCTGTGTATATTCATCGGTGTGTGTGTGTGTGTGTGTGTGTGTGTGTGTGTGTGTAAATAAGCCCTGTCTGCTAAAAGGGCCAATGGCCAATGACACCCCATTAGTAATAATTCCACCTAGCCCCCAGATCTTGGTTTCTATGTGTCACACTCCAATATAAGGAACGAGGAACCCTGGAATATGTGCTTGATTCCAGAACTGAGACATGGAAAAAACAAGATTATCCTGGAGCATCTTATGGTGTCAGAAAGTAAAGAAACACTCAAAAAAGGATGGAGTGGAGGCTCATGTTGAAAAACAATGGAGCCAATCTGAAAGAGCTCCCATTGGCCAAAGCTGGAATACTTTGAACTTTGAACAACAACAAAATAATAATAGTGTTCAGTTAATGACTCTGGAATAAAATTAAAATGGATGAGTTCATATTGTTATAAATACATTATTCAGTACATAAAAAAATAAGGGAGAAGGGATAGCTCTTCCTAACAGAAGAATTCCAGTTCATAAATATTGAAGAGATGAGAAGAATAAAAAAATAATCATCAGGATATTACAATAATAATTATTGCAGTCAAAAACCATCAGTTAGCTTCAATCAATGCTAAAATTTGTGGACTAATGTTTGAGGAGAAACAGGATATTTGCACAGGTTTTATTCCCTCAACCCCAAGATATTAATTAGAAAGGGAATACCACTCTGGTGATATTCTTATCAAAATGTACAACTTCAATCTAATCAGGAGACAACATCAGAAGAATGTAAGGAATAAAGTATAGAATAACTGACCATTGCTCTTCAAAAGTGTCAAGGTTATTATAAACAAGAAAAGACTGAGGAACTGTCATAGATTTTACAGGTTTACAGTTCTTTATACTGGAATTTATTCAAAGTGTTGACAAATCTCCAATCATAGCAGATTTGACACATATCTTTCAGGAATTGATGGATCACAAAAAATATAATAAGGATTGCTCATTGAAATATTTTTATAATAGCTGCTTTGAAATATTTTTCAAATAATTCCAACATCTGTGTTACCTGGCATTGGCATCTATTATTTGTCTTTTCCCCAATGGAGGTAGTAGAGAGTAAAATTATTTTGCAGGGAAAATCAGCAAGTCTTGATGGTTTTGTTTGCACTTCATCAGAGCTGTATATGAAACAAGGGTGGAGAGAGAGGGTGAAGAAAGAGGTAACATGTAGCCTCAACAAATTTTCAAGGCCTCTGGCTTGGATAACTGGGTAAATTTTGCTATCATTTATTGAAATTGGTTGTAAAAGAGGACAGAAAGTGATGAACTTGTTTTTTTTAGTTAAAAAAATTTTTAATGTTTATTTATTTTTGAGAGACAGAGAGAAAGAGAGAGAGAGACAGCAGGAGCAGAGGAGGGGCGGAGAGAGAAAGGGAGATACAAGAATCCCAAGCAAGCTCCAGGCTCCAAGCTATTAGCAGAGAGCCTGGTGTGGGGCTTGGACTCATGAACTGTGAGATCATCACCTGAGCTGAAGTCAGACACCCAACCAAGTGAGCCACCCAGGTGCCCTGATGAACTTTTTTTTTTTTTTTAATGCAGAGGTTGAGATGCCTATGGGAAAACCACACCTAATAGGGGTATCCATCCAACAAGAAGTTGGGTGTTCAGGTCTGAGCTCAGAGAAAGGGATAGATATAGAAATATAATTTGTGAATTCTTTGTGCACAAGTAGTGCTTAAAGCAATAAAAATGGTTTACAATGATTGACTAAAGAAGTTAGGAAGAGCAGAAGTCTTTCAGAGAGTAGATAGAAATGCAGAACCAACAGAAATTAATAAGGAATGGTTAAAGATGTAGGATGTCCAGAATGTGTGACAAAAGTCTAGGGAGTAAAGAGTTTCAAGAAAGGGAGAAATGCACATAAGCAAAAGCAGCAAAATAGCAGCTTACAAGAACATGATCAAAAGGGGTACTGGTCATGGTGACATTTGCCAGTTTCAGTGTCTTGGCAAAGACAGAAAAAGAGATCAATGGATTATGAAATAAAGAAAGCAATAAAGCAAAGAAGTGAAGTTAGTAAGTGAGGTCCACAGTTTCTTGAATCTTGGCTTAGAAGGGGAGAAATGAATGAGGCATATGGTGAAGAAGCATATGGAAGAAAGGCATGTGATTTCTAGACTTTGTAAAAAATACACTTCCAAATAACCATTTGTATTTGTTTCATCTCATACGACTAGAGTGCCATCTTAGAAAATGAGAATGGTCTGAGAAAATTTAGGCAACTAAAGTCCTAGTAATATGAAGCCACAAATAGATCTTTGGGAAGCCTAAATCCCTAGAGCTGCTGCTTGAAAACAAAAATTCTCCATTAATTTTTATTTGCTTTTGCCATGCAAACGCAGCCAGAAGTAGCTATGGCTTCAGAAATTAAAGGTAACCCTTGGAATCTCCTCTTGTACACACTGCAGGACATGGGTACAGACCACTTCCCTGTCTGAGCTCATTAATCAAAAGTGGGTGGATGCTTTCACCTCCTGCCATGTCCCTGGTGGTCATCACACTGTTTAGAACACCAAATAGACCTACTACCAAGCAGAGATTTCCTTTCTCGCACCACATGTTAATAATAGCAACTGCATATTATGCTTGTTCCTCTCATTTCTTTCTTTTGCTGTTCTCAATATTGTTTATAATGTGGGTTCAATTAGTTTCCTCTACCATTCTAGGAAGAAGCTGATTTGCTAAGGATACTCTGATTATCAAAAATAGAAATGCAACAACACAACTCCAAATCTGCAAGAAACCGTTTGCCAACTCAGAGAATGCTTTCATGCCATAACTTCTCTAGTTTTAGGGAAGCTACAGCATCATTGGACATTTATCTTTTTTCCAGAGCAAAGCATCCAACCTATAAAAGCCAAAAACATTTTTTTTCTATTTTCTCTCTGTCTCAGTCTTTTGTTTTAACAACAAAAAATTATTTCCTTCTTGACTTAGCATGGTAGTGGGTGATGGAGTATTTCTAATATTGATTATTGTCCCAAAGCCAACAGTTGTCTATAAAGGAACCAAAAAGGGAAAGAGCTGAATCTGGATCTCAGTTTTTCCTGATAACACCATCAGAGACATCATCCTTGAATAGGAAGTACGGGCAGGATGATTCTGGTATTGTGTAGCTCTGCATTACTCAACAGCCCACAAAGGAGCTAGGGTAATAATTTAATAATTAAAAACTGAGTGGATGAGAAAAGGATTTAATTTATATAATCGGTATGACAGAAATATAAAAAAGGGACTTTGTGGGAGATCACAAACTGCTCCCAAAGTAGAGTTCCTATTAGCTACAAGCTGAATGGTGGTGACCCCAAAGAAAGCCTGTGTAATCACTTAACTCTCAGGAATTTAACATGTGGGACAAATTCCTACATATGTAAAAATTATCTTGCATGGAAAAAACAAATGTACTAGATGAACTAGACCACTAAAGTGTCTTATTTACTTCATAATGTAGATTTTATGTAAACGTTGAGTTCACAGGTATAGCACTTGAAAAATTTATGGTGTGGTCCTCAAACCATAAACCATTTGGGCAAATAAGATTGGGGGAATAAATAAAGATTCAGGGTGTACAATCTTGGACAATTTAGAGGAACTCCATTGTTTACTTTTACCCTAAACTGAGGAGCTTATCATTTGATTTCTAAAAATGTACTAATTGACAAAAGGACTTCAAGTAAAACATTACTCATTCTCTACAGATACTCTCTTGGTGTCTGAGTAACCATTTAGAGATAACCAGAATTATTCAGAATGGAAATTACTGTTTCTGTTTTATTTCTTAAAAATAAAAGCATATTGAAATAAAGGGCATTGCCATGTGAACTGCTCCTGAATTGAAGCAAATGCTTTGGAAACGATAAATTAAGACATCTATTTCTTATCATCATTTATAGATATTTGTAGAGATGGTCATAGCAAAACCTAATCTCCTGAGAATGTATTTCAGTAAATTATAAATAGCAAGAACAACAATAAAAGCAATGTGTGGCTGGAGAAGACAAGGCTCATGATTCAGGGAACTGGGCAACTTTCTTTCATAAACCACCAAAGCACAAGAAGACTTGAAGACTTAGGCTTAATGAGAGCTATTTATAGATAAAAAGTATATTGAGAAATTAGTTTGGCTTCTTTTAGGACATCAATAATTGGTCAATTGCTGGTCAGTGTCATATACATAAGAACTGTGGAATTGTGCTGCAAGTAATACATAAAATATCTCATTTCATTTATTGTTCAACATATATTTACTGAGTACCAACCACACTCTAGACACCATTGTGGATGCCTAGGACACAGAGACAGAAAAACAGATGATACTAAATATTATGGAGGCAATAAAGAGTCACATGACAAGCTGTAACTTGAGGGAGGAGGTTACTATGTGTAGGATGCTTGGGGAATGTCTCTGCATTTTGGTCTGAGTTCCAAAAAAGCCAGTCAAGAAGAGGAGCATTCCAGGCAAAGGCCCTGAATCAGGAAAGAATGTGACATGTTCCAGAGACTGAAGGCAGACTCCTTCTCCTCAGTGTGGCAGTTGGGATATTTGGATAAGATGTAGTTGGAAAGTTGGGCAGGGGCCAGAATATGTAGCATTTGATGGACTGTGGTAAGAAGTTTGGGATTTATTGTAAATGCAGTGGAAATCCTTTGATGATATGGTTCATGTTTTAAACAGGTGATTGTGGCTGCTCTGAGGTGAGGAAATCATCATGGAGAATAGTTGGGTGGCTACTGCAAATTGCCCAGGTGAAAAAATAGTGGCGTCTTGGGCTAGGCTCGTGGCAATGGAGAGGAAGAAGAGGATAGGTTTGGAATGACTTTAGAGGTAGAAGCATCAAGGTCCCCCTCCTCCCCTCATTTCCTAGTTTCCATTCTTTTTCTCAGTGATTTTCTTTAAGTCACTATGGGAGCTTGTACTAATTTTTCACCTTTTATTTTTTAAAAGGAGACAGTAGAGCATGGTGGATAAGAGTGATGTTCACATCTTTTAGGCAACAAGAATGTGGGTAGGCTACTTGGCCTCTTTGCACTTCAGTTAAATGATGAAAAAAAAGTGTCTATCTCATGTTATTGTGAAGGTTAAATGGGTTGGTATATAAAGAACTGTTGGAACAGCACTTAGCAAATTTGGGTGCTCCATAATTATTAGCAATGATTATAATTAGCCTAATAAAATGTTCTATATGAGACTTGTCTATAACAGCTCTTTGACAGATATAATGTTGAAATATCCAGTGATTACATGGACGAATTTTCAAATTAAATCAAACTTATTAAGCATTTCAAAATAATGAGGAAGGACTAAATTGCAGAACACACAAATGACCATAGGGCTACTTCTTCCATTGAACAGTAGGGAATGTGGAGAAGAATGGGTACATATACAGAAAGGTTGGTAGATATGATGATGATGGAAAAATATTTACCTTGAAATAACCTTTCAGCAAATATTTATTAAATTCTTACTGTGTGCCAGGCATTAAATTACCATGCCTAGCCTAAGCAATAGCACTGAGCCATACAAAATCCCTGCTGCCTTGGAGTCTCATGCTAAGGAGTTTAAAGTGAAGTTATTAATGAGGTAGATGGGTGAGAGAGGAGATGGGAAAGGCTTGAAGAGAAAAAAACCCCAGAATACTCTAGGGAAATATAATAAATTTCTGATATTATGTTGAGTATATGAGTGTTAAATGAATTTAAAGTGTAGCTAATTTAGTCCAGTTGTATGATTTCTCTAGCAGCCTAGTGTGGGCACAGAGAAGATGATAGCTGAGTTCAAGGAGTGTTTGGTTGGATTTGGAGCAGATGTCTTGCAAATGAGTGATATGATGAGTCATGGAATCCAAGCTCAGGCAGCCATCACAAGAAGAGAGGGTGTTGGACAGGGAAAATGATGAGACTTAAAAATTCAGAGTCTAGAAGAGGTAAATGAAGAATTCCAGTAGGAGTTATAGAGTGGGGCAGTTGGGGGAATGAAGATTGTAGTCACAAAGGGTTATTTGAGGATTCTGAAGGTGATTTACTGGTGATAAGGTGCTGAGGGCAATATAGAAGTGTGAAACTTGAGATGAAGGGGGGGGGCAAAGTTGTAGGTAAATCAGGAAATTTGATCCCAAGGTGTTAGATGGGTCACCCAGAAGCTGTTGAAACCACTGGCAAAGATAATGTATTGGGGCAGAGATGGAAGGAGAGGAAGGGAACCAGAAATTCAGACTCAAGTATCTATCACACCCACATAAATGAGGAAGCAGGCCACATGAAAGCTCCAGTTGAGTGTTGCCAGGCAGGAATATATACTCAATATGGCCAGAGTTCATGATTTTTTTCCAGATAAGCCAGAAATTTGGATTTAATTTATATAAACTTTCCCAATTTTGAATGTTGGCTATTAATTTAATTACAAATCCTGGGCAGCCCAGATAAAACATATTTTCAGGCCTGATTTGGCCCATAGACTTCCACTTTGCCACTAGTGAGCTGAAGCCTTCACTGGAAAAGGAGGGGTAACTGGCACTCTGATATAAGCATCATTGAGAAGGAGTAACACGTGTTACAAGGCCATTTTGTGGCAGTCTTGATGAAGAAAAACCACGACCACTCTGTAATCACGTCTGAAAATAGACAAACCATGAACATTGTCTAAGCTAAATGGTGAAACATTCCCCTGGCATAATATGAATATTAGTTTACTAATTACATATTTAGCCTTGCTTCATTTCTTCTAATTTATAGATAAGATTTATTAAGATATCCAGCCCTAGAATTTTGTAGTCAGACAACATGCAATCCAGAGCAAAACACTGCTTGTTTGGACGTGCCCAACAGTGCTCCCACTACTTGCTCGAACAAACCTAGTAATAATCAAATTCTAATAATAATCAAATTCTATAGGACATTTGTAAGACCTCCCTACTGAGATGTCCTATAGTTCCCCATGGTATGTAATCTTCCACTGGGAGCAAATCAATAAACTAAACTTTGATCAACTGTAGGTGTGTTCCTGGTATTCTTTGGCCAGAGGGCAAAAGGCCACATGACCAAGGCTTTCATCTTATAAAACCTTTTCTCCTATTATAACATTCAACTCCCATCATTTCAATTACCATAAGAGCTGTGGACAAATGTGGATTCATTGTCAAAAGAGATAGAAAGAATAAGTTTCATCTTAACTGACCTCAGAAATATCACCTTAACTTCTACGTTTATGTCTGTGATGGTTTGAAACCTTATGACACATTACAGAACCAGAAAATGAAACGTTTTCAGATAGATTTTCATTTTACTTGAGTTTTGCCACTAACGATCTCATTGGGACTTTCCTATATCCACCATTAATTAATTCAGAGATTTTTTAACAATAAAAAATTTCATGTATTAATTAGGATAAAAGTAAAGGTCAAACGTTCTAAGACAAAGTCAACAATAATTTGTCATCAATTGGCTCTATTGGATAAGGAAATGCATTCATTTCCTCATTCAACAGTATTTATTGTGAATTTATTATGTGAAAGGTATTTTATTGTTACTGGAGATATAATGATGAACAGAGCATATAGTTCATAATATCCCAAGGATCAGCATAGGGAATGAGAAGACAGATACACAAATAAAATATTTTCAGGTGATAGTAAGTACTATGAAAAATATAATGTAAATTAAGGAGCTAAAGAGAGAGGGAGGGGAGCAAATAGGGAGCTATTTTTAATAGGATAATCAGGGAATTAATCAGTGGTGACATTTGAATAGAGACCTAACTGGTATGAATGAGTATAAGGGTCCTGGTGTGCAAATGGTCCAGTATTTTTGTGGCAAGAGAATGGTGGCCAAAAGGTAGATGATGAGGAGTGGTAGGTGATGAGTTAAGAGAAGTGGGTAGGGGACAGGACATGTTAAGGATTTGGACTTTATCATGGGTGAGATGGGAAGATATCAGAGGGATTTAATGAGGGAGATTATGTGATCTGATTGACAATTTTAAAAGATCAGTTTGGCCGTGTGTGGAGATTGGAGAGGCAAGAGGGGACACAGGGTGATCATTTAGGAGATGATTGAAATATTTGATGTTAGAAGGGATGGTAGGTTGTACTAAGTCGGGGAGCAAGGGAGGTGGTAAGAAATGGTCAGACAGGAAATATTTGAAAGGGAGAACTAATGTGACTTGCTGATGCATTAGGAGTGAGGTGTTGAATAAAAGGAATCAAGGTGGGATGGCTGGGTGTCACTTAAGCATCCAACTCTTGGTTTCAGCTCAGGTCATGATCCCATGGTTCATGAGTTTGAACCTTGCAGGCTGGCAGTGTGGAGCCTGCTGGGGATTCTCTTTCTCTCTCTCTCTCTCTCTCCCTCCCTCCCTCCCTCCCTCTGCCCTTCCTGCTCTCCTTCTCTCTCTCAAAATAAATAAATTAAAAAAAAAAAGAGAATCAAGGCTGATTCCTAGGCTTTGACCTCAGTAATAGTGAATGATGTGGCGTTATCCATTGAAACAGGGGACAATTCAGGGAGGAGTGAGTTTGGTGGGTAGATGGACTTCTCCTCGGTTATGGTGTATTTATGGGGTTTAGAGGGTATATGGTATGTTTATAGAATGTTACAGGACTATGCCTAATGTTGGAACACAAAGGGGAAGAAATATTTGTTTACTTTAGTATATGGAGTATGAGGCCATTGTCTATTAGTACTCTAAGGAAAGTTAGTCACCCCATCACAAAGATGTAAGCTTATTCATCAGAAAGCAGTCCAAATCTACCTACTTAGTTCCATGTAAGAGGTCTCTTCCAGGTTTTTAAAAAAATTTTTTTTAACATTTATTTATTTTTGAGAGAGAGAGAGAGAGAGAGAGAGAGAGAGAGAGAGAGAGAGAGAGAGACTGAGCACAAACGGGGGAGGAGCAGAGAGATGGAGACACAGAATCTGAAGTAGGCTCCAGGTTCTGAGCTGTCAGCATAGAGCTCGACATGGGGCTCAAACCCACCAACTGTGAGATCATGACCTGAGCCGAAGTTGGAGTCTTAACTGAACTGAGACACCCAGGTGCCCCTCTTACAGGGTTTTAAGGACAAAGGCCTATTATAACAGATCCTATTTAATAATGTCTAAGTCTTTTCTCCATTCACCATGACCTCCCTATTGTGCCTGGTTATTAGGAATTCCAGGCATATTTAAAAGATCTTTAGGCATGACTATCCCATAGATTTAATAAGCATTTGTCTTTTCCTTGCCTTTGGATTCCTGTTTCCTACAGACATCGTCCTCTGGTGTCCTGCCTCCACCTGGAGGTTATTTATGTTCTGCTTAGGGAATGAGAGTTGCCACGGCAGTAATACTGCAGAGCAGTGTTCCAAAAAAAAATGAGGAACTTTTAAAAGATCTGTGGATTTAGAAGTGAGAACTTTACATCAGAGAAATTGAAGCAGAACAAAGGAGACTAAGGCACAGGGAATGTAGACCTGAAGAAAGGCTAGTCACGGAATTGCAGGTGCTGGAGTCCAGGAAACACAGGGCTAGGTAGTAGGTCAATTGACTGTGAGGGAACAATTGATCTAAATTAAAGTACTAGGTCTGGAGCTTAGAAAAGGAATAGCCCTACTTCCCTAAAGACTTAGGGAAGTCTCTTGCTGAGAAAGAGCTTAATTTGGACTTGTAGAGACAACCAATAAGAAAGTATAATTATACTAGGAGTGGGGCCCAAAGGTAGGACCTTTTTAATGAAAGGGAGTGAAACAGAAACTCAAAGAACTTGTTTGTGTTCAAACTAATTGTGTTATGGAAGGCCTATAGCAAACCTAACCTCCATGCCATCCATGTTTCAGACAAAACCATTCTTCCCACATAGGTCTAGGAAGATTCGCTCAAATGCCCATCACAGGACATGTGGAAAGTTTCCCCATTCACGATACACTTCTGCAGTTTCTCAGCACGCTTACCTTCTCACGGTCCTCTTTGATTCTAAGTTCTTGCTGCTGCTAAAGGAGTAATTCAATAAAGCAGTCAGAAAAGAGCACACACTCTGGAGTCAGACTACCTCGGTTCAAATCTTCTTTTATCACTAATTGGCTGGGTATCCTTGGGCAAATTACTTAACCTCTCTGTGCCTTAGTCTACAGTTTGAAAAATCGAGTCCTTCCTTGTACCTACAGGATTGTAATTAAGATTTAAAAAATCGATATATGTAGAGCTTTTAAAGCTGTGTCTTGTGTGTGTTATCTTGCTGTGCTGTCTTTGATTTCATGCCTTCTTGTATCTCACCAAAGATCCATTCACATGAAATCATTGAGTATGTAGCAAAGATTACTGGAGCAGTACTCTCCAATAGAAATATAGTGTGAACCAACTACATAATTAAAAATTCCATAGTAGCACATTTTAAAAAAGATAAAATTAACTTTAATAGTATGTTTTATTTAATATGTCCAAAATACCAATAAAATCAGTTTTGACCAATAAGATATTATTATTAATGAGATTTTAAAACTTTCTTCTCATTCATATAGCCTTCAAAATCTAGTGTATAGTTTACACTTGGAGTGCAGTTCAATTCTTTCGTCACATTTCAAGTACCGAACAGCTACCTATAGAAGCCATTATATCGGACAATGCAAGTCTAGGGAGCCAGGCAACTTACATTTAATTATTAGATATCTTTGTTTCCAAAAGTCTCTTCCCTGAGGAACTTTTAAAGGCCCTGGCATTCTTTTTTTTTTTTTTTTTTTTTTAATTTTTTTCAACGTTTATTTATTTTTGGGACAGAGAGAGACAGAGCATGAACGGGGGAGGGGCAGAGAGAGAGGGAGACACAGAATCGGAAACAGGCTCCAGGCTCTGAGCCATCAGCCCAGAGCCTGACGCGGGGCTCGAACTCCGGACCGCGAGATCGTGACCTGGCTGAAGTCGGACGCTTAACCGACGGCGCCACCCAGGCGCCCCAAAAGGCCCTGGCATTCTGTGGAATGTCCTGGCCTCTTGATATCAGTCTGGTTTCTCTCTCTTTTCTCCCCTGCCTGTGTTTTCAGGACCAAAGAGAAAGAAATCAGAAGGAAACAAATGCACCCAATGATTATGTAGAGCAAGTCAGCTTTCCTCAGCCCTGAGCTCAGATCCTAGCCTCTCCTTGAAAGACAGGCAGTCCTTGATTTGCGCAGCATTGTATTAACTCAAACTTGCACATACCGGAACTGTGTATTTGCTTTGCACATTGTTTTGATAACTGAGCTGGGACTGCCTGTAGTACTTCTAAGGTTTTGATTTCTTTTATTTAAAAAAATTTTTTTTATGTTGATTTATTTTTGATTGTTGATTGATTTTATTTTTGAGAGACAGAGACAGGGGTGGGGGAGGTGCAGAGAGAGAGGGAGACACAGAATCCAAAGCAGGTTCCAGGCTCTGAGCTGTCAGCACAGAGCCCAACGTGGGGCTCAAACTTACCAACCATGAGATGGTGACCCAAGCAGAAGCCAGATGGAGGATTAACTGACTGAGCCACCCAGGCGCCCCAAGATTTTGATTTCTTAGACAAAGACTAATCTTCTTCTGGTCTCTATGTGGGGAGTAGGTGGGGACAATGATTTTGTTCTTTTGGTTATAATTTATTATTTACGATCTGAGGTTTTTGTGCACAGATTTAAATTATCTTGTTCCCATATATTGATTTAGTGTGATTTATACTGCTGGGGAAACACTAGACAAAGGATTCCATTGCAGAAATAAAACAGTGTAGTATTCCCAGTTTCAAAGAAATGCCATTTTCTTCCCCCCTAGGGTCAGAGTGGCAGAAAGTTGCCCAAATAGTAGGAGGGAGTCCCCCTGGGGCTTCCTTAGGTTTATCCATTTTATCATTTGTTATATTCAGAGGAAATTTAAGATTGTAAAAGTAATTGAAAAATCTCTATTTTAATACCTGAAATAAAATTTTGAGTGTCATAGTTCGTAATCAATCAAACTTAAGACATGCTTTAAAGGATAATGCATGATCAATGAGTCAATCAATCAAATTAACAACAAACTTTTACTTAGAGCTTTTGTGTTGAATGAGGTACCAGAAGATGAAATCTTGAAGTGATAGCATTCTACTGTTCATTGAAAAGATCCTTGATATAGCAAAAGCTAACTTCATTATAAATGTATTTCATTTCTAATGGATTTATTATTATGTCTCCTCAGGAAATTCTTGTGGCCAGACTCATTTGTCTTTGCTCAGGTAGAGTATAACTGATGGCCCAGAATTTTTATATCAGAAAAACCAATGAATCCCATGCTTTGACACATTACCAGTCCAATGAAAATCCATGTATATAGTTCATATTATATCTTTCTAGAATGAATGATTGAGCAACTATATTACTTCACTCTGGCACCATAATATATAAACAAATTTATTGTAAACATAAGAGATATTTTAAAATACTATCATTATTATTATAAGAGGTTATGGAAATATGCTTTGATAAAATCTGTAATTGAGATTTTTTTGAAGAAAATATTTTGGGGAGAAGCATTTTTCTATTTGTGGTACTCATGATCTCTGTCAACATTTTTTTTCCCCCTCTCACACATTCATCTGAGACTCAAAAGTGAAAGACACCAGTTGAGATAAAAAGGAAAACTAGCCATACAGTGCTCTGACATTTTATCTACTGGACATGCAGAAAGAATCTACACAGTGGAATGTTTTTTCCCTTGAAAAGCTTTTTCATTTTCCTTGCTTCTCTGACCTGCACTGTGTAAACAATTCCTAATCACTAGCTAGCTCTGATCTCTCTCCTGAGCTCAGGTCCTGCATTCCCCACTGCCAATGGACATTTGCACTTGGACCACATTAATGCTCAGCATGTTTACAGCATGTCTACAGTTGAATTCCCATTCTTCCCACCTACTATTTCAATGGTAACCATTCTCCAGCTTACCTTGACTGAAAACTGCAAATTCACTGCTGAAGTCTTTTTTTCCCTCTAACCTCTATCTGTCAGTTGATCCAGTTGTTTCTTTGAAAAGTCTTTAGCAGCTTCCTGTTTATTCTGCCCTTCTTCTAGTTGAGGCTCTTATCCCATATATGTGAACCACAATAACTTTCCCATCTGGCCTCCTTGTGGCATGTGTTTTCCTCCTTCAGCTTGTTCTACTGCTTCCACCATAATTAGTATATTAAAATAACCAGAGGGAATACAGACAGTTTGAGACCAATCATGAGAAAATAGGACCAGAAAGGGTGTGGCTGATGAATGCTGTAGGACAGCCAGATAAAAGGTCAAATTCAAAGAAGCATAGACAGGGTGGAAAGATCAGTGGTTTTTATAGGTTGAGCAGGGAAGAAGTGGAAGCTCAAAAGGTTCTGGTGAGTCAGGAAGGATCAGGTGGTGAGACAGTTAAAGTTCTAGAAAAGGAAGATCTTGAGTCTCAACGTCAGAAACAAATAGTACAAGGGACCAGGCAGGATAGCTATTGCATCCCAAATAGTTGGTTAGTTCCCTCAAGGCTGGAACTATTTGCTAAAGATCTTAGCACCGTCCTTTCTTTACTAAAGCATGTCTCACACACACACAGAAAGTTTTAGTCTCAGCTCTGTTTACTTTCCCTACTGCTGCTGGATTACCCTGGACCTGTTGTTGATAACCATAACCAGAAGCAGTGATAGGATTGGGCATGAACTTTAACCCTTAAACAGATTCACTCTACTACTTTTACCTAGAGGTCCCCTCTATAGGTGGTAATTCCTAATTGTATTAATTGTATTAATTAGCTACCTTTTAGTAGCTCCCTATTCTCAACCAGATGAAGTTCAAACTCCTTATCTTGGTATTCAAGGCTCTTCAGACACTGAATCCAAACTAATTAATTCTCTATCCCGCTAACATCTAGTATTTCTGTCTAAATGCTCTTCTCTGCTTTGTCTGTCAAGCTTTATCATGTTGATCTGGAGTCAGACTGAATGGAATGAAATCTTTGTTTTACCATTAACTAGCTTTGTGATGTGAGAAAATTACTTAACCTAAGTTGTAGTTTCCTCCTGTGTAAGAAAGTAATGATAATGTACCTATGTCATACAGTTTTGATACAGATTAGATCAGATAATAAATGGAACACATTTATTATACTTGCTGGGACTTAGTGATAATGTAAGTAATAAAAATGTTAAGTGAATAGTATTTCCCCAAACTTACTCATCTTTCAAAGTCCAAATCAAATACTACTAGATAATATGCTGTGCTGATAAAGAGTATGGGTTCTGGATTTGCATCCTAGCTCTGCCACTTAAACTAGTGATAAAACTGTGCAAATTTCTTCACCTCTGCAAATGGTAGTAATAGTATTTCCTACTTCATAATTTTGTTACTCGGTTCTGGTAGAGGATAAAGCCTGACCATGGAACATAATGTGACTGAGTTGTTCAAACTGCATTATTGACTAGTGTTATCTGAGCTACTGAAGCATAAATTAGACAGGAGCAGCAACATTCTCTTATAATATGGTAATGGCTATTGGATATTGGGTTTGAGGAGGTCCAGAGGCATAAGGAAATTGCATAAGCAGGTGGTCCAGATTCATATTATTGGCTCTATTGCTTTGATGCCTCTCTCTCATCTCATATCTTTAGCGTCACAGAGAATTCCTCTGACTAATTCCTGGAGGAGGGAAAAAAAATGTGGGCCTGTCTTACTTGTGTATCTGCATGGTATACTGGCACCAGGCAGGAGTAGATGCTCTTGCACTGAAGCCTTACTTAATGGAGACTCCAAAAGACAGGGGTAAAAGTGGATATATATATAATTTCAATAGGCAGAACTTTAGGTCAGACTGGTAACTCACTTTGGAAAGTGGGTATGGAAAAAGAGAGCCTTAGTCACAGATCAAAACTTATTTGTGGCCAGGGGCTACTGGGCAGGCCAGAGGATCAGGCTCTTGGAGATATATATAACTGGAAAATTGAAGATAAGAAAAGATATATACTTGGATCTCCCAGAAGGGCTTTTTCCTCTTTGAGGAATGTTTTTCCCCATGATCTTCACATGACTTCTCATCTTTCAGAAGGAATGTGTTTGGAACTCAGGGGTTCTCTTGGGTGCATGTTTATACTTCCTTGTCTAATAGTTCTGTTCAAAGGAAAATACCAACAGACCCAAAATGACAAGGCCACCAAATACTTAGATCCTACAGGTCACACTTCCACATAAAAATCCCTCTGCAAGCACCTTGGCTGTAAAAGAAACATGGACTGTGTAGTGGAGGAAGGCAATTTAGTTTCTTGACCAGCTATAGGAGTGGGGACTGAAACAGCCATGTTTTACATTAATTGATAATTTTGTGATCCCTCTTTTTTTTTGCCTTATTACTTAATATAGAAAATACTGGTGATTTCTAATGTTTGAAATGTGGTAGTATAGCCAAATTATCAACTTATGATGGATGTTTAGTCCCCTAGGTTGAAGGTATAAACTTTTTAACCAGATGAAGGACAAACATAGATGCTGAAGAACAAACGCAGTAGACTTTCATGGGTGGCATCTATTTATTCTTCTGAAATCACACTGCCTTCCCCCCACTCTACATCTTAAGAAGTTGACCTCTCTAGATAATATCCTTAGCCAGAGCTGTAACAGAGTCCAAGACCAGTGTTTTATCCACTAAATCATACATAGTTGCCTCTTCCTGAAGATGCCTTTGTTCTCTCACTCAAGGATAGGAGACCCAAGTTAGCTGTGATGGAGCAGCTGAGGTACCCTGTGGCAGTGTCCAGCAACAGTGGATGCATTTAATGCCAGTGATGGTCAGGTACCATGATGATATCAAGTGATACGATTGGTGCATAGCTGTGTCTGGTGGTGATGTCCTGGATTATTCTTCCTGATGTGTAGCCCTCAGAGCCTCCTTGGTTTCAGCCTAATTTTCCAACCTGTTCCTTCATCTTTCTGCCAATTCTCTGAGCTACTAGGTATCTTTAAAATGATCCAATAAATTCATTGTATTTTTTTGTTTTAGACTGCCAGATACAGCTTATATTCTACATGGTGGAAGGGTGGTGTCAACAAGCAAAGAAATAAGCAAAAGGAATATCAAAAAGTGATGGTTATATAGAGAAGACTCAAACAGGTTTACTGAGAGATTATTTTATATCAGGTGTTCTGGGAAGACCTCCATGTGGAGATGATATTTAAGATGAGATCTGAAAGATAAGAAGGAACCAGTCATGTGAAGATTATGAGGAAAAACATTCTTTAATAAGGAAGCAGTTACTTCACAGGTAGCCTCAAGGTGGGGAAACAAACTCAGTATGTTTGAGGTACCAAAGACAGAATAATTGACAGAGAGATATGAAATGCTAAGAAGGGAAGGATTACAAGGCTTTGATGCCTATGGTGAGGAGTTATTCTAAGTGTGATAGGAACCCATTAGAGGACTTTAAGTGGGAGAGTGATGTGATGGCATTTACATTTTAAGACCATGCTTGGGTTACTGTTTGGAGAATTGACTGAAAGGGGAGAAGAGTGAAAATAAGGAGATTATATGAATTAGGGTCATAGCCTAATGATCTCATCTCAGAAGGTTCAAGAAACTTTAGTGAAGGAATTACTTATAGAAGAGTGGGGAGGTTCAAGGCAATCTGCAAATCTATTAAAGCACCAAAAGACTGGCAACAGCAGAAAGCTTCAGGCCTCCCTCGGCCTGAAAAAGAAATGGTAAGAAATCATGGAACCAGAGCTCTGGGAGAGTCAGAGTTGCAAGAAGTTGTTCCACAGAGACTCTAGTCAAGGGGAGATATATCTTCAGCCACAAATGTAGTGCCAAAGAAGGATGGAAAGGGAAAGAAATACCTTGGCTTTTCTTTTACTTTCTGATTTTCTGCTGGTGTTTCTTTGACCAGAATCTGGCTGGCAAAGGAGTCTGGATGTTGTAGTCTGTAGAGCTGGACTTCTGGGGTACAGAGCAGGACACAGAAGGATTTAGATTAGATCCAGAGAAGGTAGTGGGATGATAAATAGAAATAACTAGCACAGAAACCAATTAGGAGGCTAATTGCAGCAGCCCAAATGAGAACAACCTGAGACACTTTTAGGGACTTTTAGTGCAAATAAAGAGAAGTGGATGAATTTAAGACATTCTCCAAAGATAGAAAAAATGGGACCTGTTCACTTAACCAGATATGGGGATGGGTGAAGGAAGGGAAGGAGGAAAAATCAACAATCAATATTATTTTACTGTGAAACACAAATAGTTGTACCTAGGGAAGATTCTGTGGGTAAAAAGCTAAGACCAGAAAGATGCTCCCTGGATATCTCATAGCAAATAGGCTCTTTGGGGTTTTAGATTGGGTGTACTTAAGTTGGAGACATGAAACATCCAATAATAATTTATTAGGAAGTGGGTTAGCCTATATGGTAAAATAGGGTGGTTCAGCTCCTTCCAGAGAAGTCTTAAGGATGACATTGAGATTGCTGGCTCAAACTGGATTATTAATTTATCACATTTTTTCATAATTGCATAAATATGCTTCTCCTACTAGCTGATTCAGGGCAGGGACTGGGTCTTATTTATCATGTTTTATCCAGTTCTTAATCCATTGTAAGGGTTCATAGAGTAGGAATGGAATAAATTCTTGCTAAATCGTCCTGAGTTGACTTTGAATAATAATAATAATTAATAATAAAATAATAATAGTAATAAAAGTGTTCTTATTTAGTTGTTATGGCAAGTAGTAGAGACCATTTAAATACTACTTTCTCTTTTGTTATGTTTTCATTTACTTTAATTTGGGTCATTTTTTTAGATGTAAAAATAGCTGAATGAAGCAGAAGAGAAGAGACTCAGATATTATATGTTGAAGTAGGAACTTGCTTTACCTTTTGCAGGACATTTTTGTCCTCCTAATTTGCTTTCTTCTTTTGATTGAGAATAGATAAAAGGACAAGGATGGAGAGGAGGGAGACAAAAAGCAGTGGGGGTGATGTATAACCCAAAGTGAAGGGAATATAGAGAAGATGAAGAAGGGAAAGGAGAGTGGGGGCCAAGAGAGGAGGGAATAAAAGCAACAAGAGAGGAGCTGAGGAGTCCATCACTTTTCCTGACTCCATTCCCATTGTTGTTGGTTTACGTTCAAACCCACCCCACAAACACAATTTAAACATGAAATCCTTAATGGAACAAGAAACTCTTGGGTGCATGCAGGTGGTACATCTAGATGAAATGACTAAGTTAGAACTAATAGCCTTTCAATTTTGGTTTCATAGCTTCAATTTAAATGCTCCTGCTGTGCTTTGTGAGGTCTAAATATAGTCAGCATATCTGTTCCATAGCTTCTAAGTTATTAAGTGTAGATTTGTCTCCATGAGACCATGCTACCAGCTGTCTCCCCTGGGCACCCTGTGGAGAAGTATATTCAGTAAATGTGGGAGTGGAGAGAGTCATGCAGGTGTGAAGGTCATTTACAACTTGAACTTCTATGGGTCAGAGAGGAATTATTTTTCCCCTTTCCCCTCTTTTATGCACTGTAGAAAATTAAAGCAAAAGGATATTTACAATCCAGGTAACAATGTTAATGGCTGCATTGCTCAGCATTCAGCTGTGAACAAAATTGTCTAGCTATATAGTTGGAATCCACCCTAGTGAATTTATGTAGAAAAGAATTTATTCTAGCATATCAAATGGCTTACAGAATTGTTGGGTGGGATGAAGCAACGAATAATATGTTGTGCTTTCAGGAATGAATCCCAAAGCCACATGCAATATTGGACCTTTAAAGATGTTGCTGCTTTTTCTGTGATCAGGAAGCTGTTGATTTCAGCTCAAACCACCATTGCCACAGTCAGGATAGTCTATGATTAGGAAATTCTTGCTACTGCTGACAGAGCTTGAACCACACCACCTCCTACAATCTGTACCTATACCTGTAAAATGGATGGCTCGTATGCACCATTCATTAAGGTGATGACTGGAACCTTTGTAACCTTTTCAAATATAGCCAATGGAAAACAAATGTCTCCAAAATCTTGGTTGACAGCAAAAACAAAAACGACACCAGAAAAAGAGGAGAAGAGAAGAGTGGCATATTTCTCACTTTTGTTTTTCACTTTTAGGCAAGTTACTCTTACTTCCAAAACTACATCACCTTCAGGTTTTGGCAGTAATTTCTTCAATATGACACCAAAAGCACAGGTAACAAAACTGAAAAAACAAACAAACAAAACAAAACACAACAAACGGACAAAAACGAATAATCAACAGAGTAAAAAGGCAATCTACAGAATGGGAGAGATTATTTAAAACCATATATATGATAAGGGGTTAATATTCAAAACATATAAGAAAGTCCTACAACTCCTTTTAGCAAAAAGCAAAAAACAAAACAAAATAAAAAACCCAAACAAACCCTTCAAATAATTCTCTTAAAAAATGGACTTGAACAGAGATTTCTCCAAAGAAGGCATGCAAATGGCCACCAGGTATATCAAAAAGTACTCAACATCTCTAATCATCAGGAGATGCAAATTAAAGCCACAGTCAGAAATCACCTCACACATCTGTTAAGATGGTCATTATAAAAAAAAAAAAGACCCAGAAAATAATGAGGGTTGGTAAAGATTTGGAGAAATTGGAACCTTTGTATACTGTCAGTAAGAATATAAACTAATGCAGCTGCTAAAGAAAATAGTCTAGAGGTTCCTCAAACAATTAGAAATAATTACAAATTTAGGGGCACCTGGGTGGCTCAGTTGGTTGAGCATCCGACTTCAGCTCAGGTCATGATCTCACAGTTCATGGTTCGAGCTCCGCATCAGGCTCTGTGCTGACAGAGCTGTGGAGCCTGCTTCGGATTCTGTGTCTCCTTCTCTCTCTGCTCCTCTCCGGCTCGCACTCTGTCTGTCTCTCTCTCTCAAAAATAAGTAAACAGTAAAAAATTTTTTAAAAATTACAAATTTAAAATATGATTGGCAATACCATTCCTGGGTATTTATTTCAGAGAATTGAAATTGGGATTTCAAGGCGATATTTGCATTCCTGTGTTCATTGCAACATTATTCACAATAGTCATGAGGTGGAAACCACCTAAATGTCCTTCAAGGATGAACGGATAAAGAAAATGTGATTAAATGTATCTATATATATACAATGGAATATTATTCAGCCATAAAATAGAAGGAAATCTCGTCATCGGCTCCCACACTGATGAACCTTGAGGACATCATACTAAGTGAAATAAGCCTGTCACAGAAAGACAAATACTATAGTATTCCATTTACATGAGGGATTTAAAGTAACTGAACTAATTGAAGCAGAAAGTAGACTGGCGATTGCCAGAGACAAGAGGGAGAAGGAAATGGGGAGTTGCTGTTCAATAGTTAGAAAGTTTCAGTCATGCAAGATAAAAAAGTTCTAGAGATCTGCTGTGCGACATGGCTCTTATACTCTGCTTATACGGTCTTAGCAATACTGTACTGTACATTTAAACATTTGTCAAGAGAATTGATTTGATCTTATGCATTTTTTACCACAATAAAAAATACATTTATGAGCTATATTCTGTGTGCTAGGTACAGTGTGCTAGAGGATAGATAACCACAGGGAAAACAAACAGAAACAAAAATGTGCTGTCACCGTTCTGGAAAACAGTGTGGAGGTTCCTCAAGAAAATTAAAAACAGAAGTACCTCATGACCCAGCAATAGCACTGTTAGGAATTTGCCCAAGGCATACAGGAGTGCTGATGCATAGGGGTACATATACCCCAATGTTTATTGCAGCACTTTCAACAATAGCCAAAATATGGAAAGAGTCTAAATGTCCATCAACTGATGAATGGATAAAGAAGATGTGGTTGATATATACAATGGAATACTACTTGGCAATGAGAAAGAATGAAATCCTGCCATTTGTGGCAACGTGGATGGAACTGGAAGGTATTATGCTGAGTGAATTAAATCAGTTTTAGAAGGACAGATATCATGTTTTCACTATGTGGATCTTGAGAAACTTAACAGAAAACCATTGGAGAAGGGGAGGGGAAAAAATAGTGTCAAACAGAGAGGGAGGGAGGCAAACCACAAGAGACTCTTAAATACATAGAATAAACTGAGGGTGGATGGAGGGGCCGTGGGGGAGAGGGGAAATGGGTGATGGGTATTGAGGAGGCCATTTGTTGGAGTTGGAGTGAGCAGTGGGTGTTGTATGTGAGCCAATTTGACCATAAATTATATTAAAAAAGAAAAAAAAGAAAAAAAATGTGCTGCCAGCCCTCACAGGACTCTTGGTATCTGGTAGAAAAGGATTTAAAAAAGAGCAGTTATATAGGATGAATAATTCTAGAGATCTAATGTATAGCATAATGACTATAGTTAATAATATTGTATCAAATACTGGAAATTTGCTGAGAGTACGTTTCAGGTGCTCTCACCACACACACATACACACACACACACACACACACACACGATAAATATGTGGGATGATATTCTAATTAGCTTGACTGTGGTAATCATTTTACTCTGTATGTATATATATATGTATGTAGATATATATGTATATGTATATGTATATATATGTATATGTATATCTATATGTCTATATATCTATGTATATACAGACATATAGATATATATGTATATAATACAGATATATATATATCTATATATATAGATATCTCAAATATACATATCTATATATATCAAATCATGTATACCTTTAATATATAAAATTTTTATTTAAAAATAAAATTTAAAAATGAACCAAAATGAAACCTTATAGTTGCTATTAAAATAAACTAAGCCACCTAAACAAACAATGAAATCACCTTCAGAATCCTACACTCAAGGGATTGTGGGAAATACAGACTTTAGCTTTCCAGCTTCTGTAGTAAATAAAGGAAGGTATGCTAGGAGGTGGCTAGAATGATAGGTAAAACCAACTCACTATATCCACTACAATATTTCAATTTCTGGTCTTTGCATTTGGGGCAGATGTTATTACACATAGGATGCAAAATAAATTTCCAAAGGAGTATTCAGATGGCAATTTAGAGTGTAATAGAGAAAAGTGTGAGCCTCAGAATAGGACAGGCCTGATACTCATTATCTTTGTGACCCAGGGCAAGCCATTGAACCTGAGTTTTCCCATCTGTAAAATAGAGATCATAAAACTTATCTTGCAGTATTATACAGAGGATTAAATGTAAAGCTTCTGGCATCTTGTGAGTGTTCAATAAAGTTACTGCTGTTGTTGTTTTAATGAACAAAGAGGAATGTTTAAGGTTAAAATTAAGTTTAAAACCCTGAGATTATTTCTAAGTTCTAATGGAATCTCTGGAAATTGAAAATTCTTTGTATAAGACACATTTTCTTTGGAATCAGCTACTTTGCTACAATGCAAACTTCATGTGCATCATATCCACACCCTCTTGCAATGTGATTTTGTAGCTCCTCGTATCAAGAGCCTACCTGTTCCTGCCTTAAATCTGGGCTGGCTTCATGCCTTGTGTATACTAATAGGATATAGCTGCAAGCAGGTCGTGCCCATTCTCCAGAGGCCTTGAATGCTTCCTTCCGTTCCCTGGGAAGCCTGCCCCCACCATGGGAACGCTAGCCTGCTGGGGGATGGGAAACTAACTGAGCAGAGGGCAGTAGTTACAGTTGAAGACCCCTTACGCAGGCCCCCAGTCTGCTCTGCAGTTGACACATGAATGAGCCTCTTTGTGACCAGAAGAGTCACTCAGCTGACTCTCATCTAAATTAGCCATCCACAGACTTTTGAAACAAATCAGTGGTTATTATTTTAAACCACTAAATTTTTGTGTTGTTATACAGCAAAAACTAATTTAATAGGTTACTATCATTGTTATTTTGGGAGATGACCGGAAGGGAAGTTGTTCAAGGAAAACCCTTTTTGTAGATTTGTATAGTCTTCCACTCCCACCCAAACCAAATTGAACATTGTTATGCTCTGAGAGCTTTGCCATTGACACTGTTTCTCCTTCCCTCTGGTCTCCTTGCTACAACTGCCCCTAGGACCTCCATCACCATTTCCCACTTTATCAGGACACCCTTGCTGCCTACTTCCCCAATATTTTGGCTTACATATCTTCTGCCCTTTTTAAAAGTGCAACTTCGGCCCAGCGAGAGGATAGAAGAGAAGACAGTAGTGAAGAGTCAGTCTTGAATTCAAGACAAGTGTCCTACCTTGAAAAAAGAATGATCCAAGCACCTCAACAAATGGGGAATGGTAGATGGTTGCAGAAAGGCAGTGTGGCAGCTGCACTAACATGAAACTTTTGTATGTTGTCTTGGGCATAACAGGCAGAGCATGAGTTAGAAGCTCTCTTCTATTCTGAATTTTCAAAGTGTCATCATTGTATTAGAAATCACAGATAAGATGGGGAAAAGATAGGCTTGAGCATTTAACAGATGTGGGCTTACATTTCAGCTCCTTTATTTAATGGAACCTGAGATAATTACCTCTCTCAGATCAGTTTCCTCTTTTATAAAGTGGGTATACTATCATCTTAAAATGCAGATAATAATAGTCTAAGGATAATATCTTCCTTGTATGTTTATAGCAAACAGCGCGATGGAGCACATAAAGGACCTAGAACATTTACTGTGCCAGGCCCTGTTTCCAAGGACGTTGTTTTTATTCCATAGAAACACAAAGCACATCTCATCTCATCTATTTGCACAAAAGTTTTTGGTGCTTACCGGTAGACAGAGCTCTAATTCTTGTTTACTGATGAACTCTAGTGCCTCACACAAACTTAGACATTTGATACACATTTATAGGATTGATGAATGAATTAAGGATTGCGTGAACCAATGGTTCCAAGTTAGTTGTTCAAAGTACTAAAAAAAGTGATGAAGTAAAAACAGGATGGGATTTCAATTACTTTTTTCACATAGACAACAATTATTTGGTGTCTTGTAAACAGGCAGATGTTTAAATGTTTGCATTGTTCTGCATAAAATGGAAAAATGATTTAAATAAATGAAAGTAAATGATACATGCTCTACAAAGGATGTGCAAAAATAAAAATGAGATATCAGATGTAACTGTGAACTGAAAACTTTAGTGTCTGATGTAAGAGCTGTCAGTTACCACTACCAGTTTATATTACAAGGAGAACATAAATATTATTCCACTAGCTTCATAAACTGTATTGGGATAAATGCTCTTTGGGGGAAAAGTTGTTCACTAAACAAATATTTACTAAGGGCCAACCAGGCATTGTGCTTGTTGCAGATAAAGAGCTTAAAAAGCCATGGTTTCTACCCTTGAAGAGTTTTCATTCTGAAAACGGAGGCAGACATGGAGCCACTCAAGTGAAATTTCAGTGTTTCAAATGTTTCTGCAAGGCTCTTTTGGCACTGTGAATGCTTTTGCAGACTTGCCTTGCCCTCACTATGCCTTTTTCTCAATATTTTGATTATCAGTTTCTTTGACATTATCGATTTAATATTCAGTTCCCGGTGGATGGTTTTGAGAAGGAAAAGTTGATAGAGGTTGACCTTGTAGCCCTTAGTGGCTGTGAGGCTGGACTTCCATCTCCCGTCGGGGTACGCCCAAGGCTTGTCACCAAGAGTAGACATAAGTTCCTTTGGGCTGCGTGCAGGGCTGGTGCTTGGTGTCAGGGGCTGGGCACCAAGAACTGTGCACTGGGGAATAACAGAAGGATATTGGGAAGGTGGTCCTCAGACCTTGAGAACACCTTTTATGCATGTTTCTTGATTATCAACATCTAATTGGGTTTCTTGTTCTTACCAACTTGTAACCTTTTCTCAGCTATGATCTCAAATACACTCATAAACTTCTACTTGCAACTCCTGGATTTTACATGTCTATTTATAACAAAAATAATACCAATAACAACCACTTGTATTTGCTGACTACAAGAAGACCCTCTTTTTTTTAAAAAAATTTTTTTAACGTTTATTTATTTTTGAGACAGAGAGAGAGAGAGCATGAACGGGGAAGGAGCAGAGAGTGAGGGAGACCCAGAATCGGAAGCAGGCTCCAGGCTCTGAGCCATCAGCCCAGAGCCCGATGCTGGGCTCGAACCCACGAACTGCAAGATCGTGACCTGGCTGAAGTCGGACGCTTAACCGACTGCGCCACCCAGTCGCCCCAAGAAGACCCTCTTAAAAATCTTATTAAGAAGTAATTTTTTAGATGGGAAAACTCAGGCAGAGAGAAATTAGGTCATTTGTCCCATTAAATACAGTTAGAAAGTAGAGAAACAAGAATTTGTGTGCTTAAAATGTTTTCTTGTGGATAGTCGCTTAATATTTTTTGAAAAACGATGTACCTTCTTGTACATTGTTAGGTTTACATCTATTTTTAATTTATTAATTTTTAAACAAGGAGTATTTTTATTACTATTATTATTTTTTTTTTTTTATTTTACAGAGAGAGAGAGAGAGAGAGAGAGAGAGAGAGAGAGAGCACACAAGCAGGGGAGAGGGATAGAAGGAGAGAAAAAATCTCAAGCAGTCTCTATGTTCAGCGCAGAGCCCACACGCAGGGCTCAATGCGGGCTCCATCCCACGACCCCGGAGTCAAGACCTGAGCAGAAATCAAGAGTCATCTGTTCAACCAACTGAGCCACCCATGTGCCTCAAAGATTATTTTAAAGAACAGTTTAATATATCCAGGAAACTTACAAAGATAATACAGAGAATTCCCCTACTCCTACAGCTAGTTTCTCTTATTATTAACAGCTTATCATTATTATGGTACTTTTTTTTTTTTTTTACAATTAATGAACCAATATTGTTGCATTATTATAAACTAAAGTCCATAGTTTATTCAGATTTCCTTAATTTGTACCTAATGTCCTTTTTCTGTTCTGAGGATCTCATCCTGGATACCACAGCACAGTTAATCATCATACCTCTCCTTGGCTGTGACAGTTTCTTAGACTTTGTTTTTGATGACGTTGACAGTTTTGAGTAGTACTTGTCAGATATATTGCAGGATGGTCCTCTACTGGGATTTGTCTATTGTCAGGATTAGACTGGGAGTAATTAGTTTTAATCATTATTTTAATTTTTAATCATTAAAGAAATGTAAAGAATGTAATTTCTGAAATACTTCAATGTGCATATTTTAAACAAAACTGTGAAAATGCTCTTTTAAATGTACCCAATATAATCTAAATACCATGGCAATTTCGTAGCCGCCACCAATCAGTTTAAAAATAAAAGGAGCTCTTTTTTCATTGTAGGAAATTGAACATCATTTTCTCCCTTAGCTCTAAATTTTAGTTCACTTCCCTCACAGAGTTTTGTGTTAAGAAAACATATTTTTATTCTTAAAATTCTTTTATGGACCCCCATCATACTTATTTTTCACAAAACTATGTTTATACATTTAAATTAAAATGTTTTATTATATTAAAACATATGATCTGGATCATTTTTTCACTGAATTGTGGGTATGCAATTTGATCTAAATAATATGTGCATATTATAATTTTGATAGCTATTTAACAAAGATAATTTAATTAAGCACTTAATCAATAATTTGTACTTTTTTTCACTAATTAATGTACTCCTAGGTAAATATTTGTTATTTGAGTAGCATAGGGAGGGTTCAGCATCAATTCACATAGATAAGTAGATGAAATGGCAATGGATTTTGTTATAGTGATGTTCGTTAGTTTTTTGAACACTTTTTGAGTAACACACCAAACATCTCAAAGTGGTCTAGCATCAAAAATCATTTTTAATGATATATTAGGTGAATATTCTACTAGGTTTGCCTTCAATTTTGTTGAAAGCAAATAATTGAAAATCAACTCACTTGCAAAGATTTGTCACCCAGTTGTTGGGGTCATTCATTTTCTCAGTTTCTGGGAACTGTACCAAAAATGGTTTCCAATACTTTTCAAATGGCTGTTTATTATATCTGTTACTTTTGCCCTTAGAGGCATATGGCTTAATCCAGTGCACTCAGAAAGAACTGAGCCATGAAATAATAATTTCAATATATGTTGCCAATATAATAGTTTTATAAAATGCTTGTCTCTTTCATATCCCCTATGCTTTAAATATATTTTTGTCAAAACCTGAGGCTTCAAGTGTAGTTCATTCAGTTAACTGAAAATTTCTACTCTGCAACCTAATTAACAAAGCCTGTCCTCATTGACAAACCAATCAATCAAATTAAGCTCAGTCATTGTTAGAAAAAGTCTGGCTTTACTTTTTTAATTCAACTAATAAGGTTAATACATGTGCTTCAACAACTATTATAATGAACACTGAAAAACAAATTATGGAATGAATCTTACAGGATAGATCACCAAAAGCAGTCAAGTCTTATTTAAAATTGTATATAATCAGGGTATCAATTTTTATAAATCATGAAGCAAAATATAATCAGGGTATCTTTGTGAATCATAAAGCAAAACATATCTATATGCTATTGTTTTTTAATAGATTTTATTTTTAGAATAGTTTGGGTTCACAGCAAAATTGAGAAGAAGGTGCAGAGATTTCCCATATAATCCCTGCCCCTATGAATGCATAGTATCCCCCATTATCAATATTCCCCACCAGAGCAGTTCATTAGTTACCATTGATGAACCTACATTGACACATCATCACCCAAAGTCTATAGTTTATATTTGGGTTCGCTCTTGGTGTATACATTATACAAATGTATAATGACATGTATCCATTATTGTAGTATCATACATTGCTGCCGTAAAAATCCCCTTCTCCTATTCATCCGACCCTCCCTACTAACCCCTGTCAACCACTGATCAGTTTACTGTCTCCATAGTTTTGCCTTTTCAAAATGTCATATAGTTGGACTCATACACTATATAACCTTTTCATATTGGCTTCTTTCACTTATAATAGACATTTAAGTTTCCTCCATGTCTTTTCATGGCTTGAGAGCTCTTTTCTTTTTAGTGCTGAATAATATTCCATTATCTTGATGTATCATAGTTTATTCACCTATTGAAAGACATCTTGGTTGCTTCCAAGTTTTGGCAATTATGAATAAAGCTGATATAAGCATATGGGTGTAGGTGTTTGTGTGGAAATTTCAACCCCTTTGGGTAAACACAAAGAGTTACGATAGATGGATTGTACAGTAAGAGTATGTTTGTGACTGTTTTCCAAAATGGCTATACCACTTTGCATTCCCACCAGCAATGAATGAGAGTTCCTGTTGCTCTACAACCTCACCAACAATTTGTGTTGTCAGTCAGTGTTCTGGATTTTGGCCATTCTAATAGAGTGCAGTGGTATCTCATTGTTCTTTCAACTTGCATTTCTCTGATGATATATTATGTGGAACATCTTTTCATTAGGGTCTTTTGCCAATTTTTAAATAAACTTGTTTGTTTTGTTAGTGTTGAGTTTGTATGTTTTGGATAGCAGTCTTTATCACATATTTCTTTTGCAAATGTTTTCTCCCAGTTTGTCGTTAGTCCTCTTATTCTCTTGGCACTATCTTTTGCAGAACAAAAATTTTTACTTTTAATGTAATTCATTATTTCTATCATGGATCATGTCTTAGGTGTTAAAAATTTATTGCCAAACCCAAGATCATCTAGGTTTTCTCCTATATTAACCTCTAGGAGTTTTATAGTTTTGCACTTTGAATTTAGGTCTTTGATCAATTTTGAGTTAATTTTTGTGAAGTGTATAAGTTCTATTTCTTAATTTATTTTTTTTGCACATGGATATCCAACTGTTCCAGCACCATTTATTAAAAGACTATCTTTTTATCATTGCATTGTCTTTGCTCCTTTGTCAAAGATCAGTTGACTATATTTATGTGGGTCTATTCCTGGGCTCTCAGTTCAACTCCATTGATACATTTGTCTATTCTTTCACTAGTATCACACTATCTGATTTTTGTCGATTTATAGAAAGTCTTGAATTCATGTAGTATCAGTACTACAACTTTGTTATTCAAGGTTGTGTTGACTATTCTGAATCTTTTGCTTCTTTATATAAATTGTAAAATCAGTTTGTCAATATCCACAAAATAACTTGCTGGAGTTTTGATTGGGATTGCATTGAATCTATAGGTTATGTTGGGAAGAACTGACATCTTGACAATATTGTGTCTTCCTACCAATGAACATGGAATATCTTTCTTTTTATTTATCTCCTCTTTGAATTCTTTTATCAGTTTTATAGTTTTCCTCTTATAGGTCTTATACATGTTTTGTTAAGTTTATACCCAAATATTAATATTTTAGGGTGCTAATGTAAATGGTATTATGTTTGTAATTTCAAATTCTGCTCATTAATTGCTAATACATATAGGAAAGTGATTGATTTTTGTATATTAACTTTGTATCCTGAAACTTTGCTTTACTGCTTATTACTGCTAAGAGATTTTTTTTTTTTTTGGTCAATTCTTGGATTTTCTACACAGGTAATCAGGTCATCTGTGAAAAAAGACAGTTTCATTTTTTGCCTCCCAATAAATATACCCTTTATTTTCCTTTCTTGTCTTATTACATTAGGTAGAACTTATCGTGTGATTTTGGAAATGAGTGGTGAGAAGGGACATCCTTGCTTTTTTCCTGATCTTAGTGGGAAAGTTCCTAGGTTTTCACCTTAAGTATAATGGTGGGTTTTTTGTAGATACCCTCTCTCAAGTTGAGGAAATAGCACCCTATTTGTAGTTAACTGAGAGTTTTTGTCATGAATCTGTGCTAGATTTTGTCAAATGCTTTTTCTGCAGCTGTTAATGCAATCATGTGATTTTTTTTTTCTTTAGCTTGTTGATTTGATACATTACACAAATTGAGTTTTGAATATGGAACTAGCCTTGCCTACCTGGAATAAATTCCACTTGGTTATGGTGTATAATTCTTTTTATATACATTTTTGGATTTTATTTGCTAATATTTTATTGAGTATTTTTGCATTTATTTTCATGAGTGATACTGGTCTGAATGCTTTTTTCCTGTAAAGTCTTTATCTGGTTTTGATATTAGGGTAATATGCCTCATAGAATACATTAACAATTATTCTCTATGTTTCTATTTTATGAAAGAGATTTTATAGAATTGATTTCTTCCTTATGATTTCTTTCTTAAATATTTGATAACATTCACCAGTGAGGCCATCTGGGCTCAGTGCTTTCTGTTTTGGAAGTTTATTAATTATTGATTCAATTTCTTTAATAGTTATAGGCCTACTCAAATGGTCATTTTCATTTTGTGTGAGTTTTGGCAGATTGTGTCATTCAGGGAATTGGTCCATTTCTTCAAGGTTTTCATACTTGTGAGCATGGAGTTGTTCACAGTATTCCTTTCCTGTTTTCAATTGCATTAATTTCTGCTTTCATATTTATTATTTCTTTTATGCTTACTTTTATTTTCCTCTTCTTTTTCTATTTTCCTAAGATGGATATTCAGATGATTCATTTTAGATCTTTGTTCTGTTCTAATATATGCAATCACTGCTATAAATTTCCTCTAAGCACTAGTTTTGCTATATTCCACAAATTTTCACGAGTCATATTTTCATTTTAATTTAGTTTAAAATATTTTCAATTTGTCTTGAGATTTCTTCTCTGACACATGAATTATTTAAAGGTATGTTATTTACTCTCCATGTATTTTAGGATTGTGCAGTTATTTTTCTATTATTGATGTTTACTTTAGTTCCATTGTGGTTTAAAAGCAAGGATTGTATGATTCCTATTCTTTTAAATTTGTTAAGATGTGCTTTATGTCCTGGAATGTAGTCTATCTTGGTGAATGTTCCATGTGAGATTGAGAAGAAAGTGTATTCTGCTATTGTTGGATAAAGTAGTATATATATGTCCTGTATATCCAGTTGATTAACGTCGTTGAGTTCAACTATGTTCTTACTGATTTTCTGCCTACTAGATCTGTCCATTTCTGATAGAGTGGAGTTGAAGCCTCCAAATATAATAGTGGATTCTTCCATTTCTCTTGGCAGTTCTATCTTTTGCCTCATGAATTTTGACACCATTGTAGGAGCATACATATTAAAGATTGTTATGTCTTCCTGGAGAAATGACTCCTTTATTATTATGTGATGTACACCTTTATCCTTGATAATATTCTTTGCTTTGAAGTGTGCTCTGTCTGAAATTAATATAGCTATTCCTGCTTTTTTTGTTTAAATTAGTGTGGTATATCTTTCTCCATTCACTTACCTTTAATCTATATGTTCATTATATTTAAAGTCAGTTTCTTATAGACAACATATAGTTTGGTTTTGTTTTTTGATCCACTCTGACAATCTGTGTCTTTTGATTGGTGCACTTAGATCAGTGATGTTCAAATTTATTGTTGATGTAGTTAGATTAATATCTGTCATATTTGTTACCATTTTCTATTTGTAGCCTTTGTTCATTGTTTCTACTTTTGCTGTCCACTCTTTCTGCAATTTTTTTCATTTTTTTGAGCATTTTACATGATTCCCTTTTCTTTCCTTTCGTAGCACATTATTATTATTATTATTATTATTATTATTATTTAGTGGTCTCCCTAGTGTTTGTAATACGCACTTACAACTAATCCAAATCTGTTTCAAATAATACTATACTACTTTACAGGCAGTGTGAGCAATTTATAATAAAATAATCCTAACTCTTCTCTCCCATCCTTTGTATCATTGCTGTCATTCAATTCACTTATATATAAGCATACAAATATGTATACACACACACACACACACACACATGCATATATATAGAGTATACAGGTCTGAGTTTCTGACCTATATTATTTTCCTTTTCTCTAAAGACTTAACATTTCTTGTAAGTCTTGTCTACTGGCAACAAACTCCCTCAGTTTTTGTTTGTTGGAGAAAGTCTTTATTTCTTTAGTCTTTATTTATTTAGAAGCATAATTTCACAGGGCACAGGATTCTAGGTTGGTGGTTTTCTTTTCTCAACACCTTAAATATTTCATTCCATTCTCTTCTTCCTTGGTTTCTGAGGAGAAGTTGGATGTAATTTTTTTCTCTTCTGTAAATGAGGTGTTTTTTCCTTTGGCTTCTCTCAGGATTTTTTTTTCTTTATCTTTGATGTTCTGTAGTTTGAATATAATATGCTTAGGTATATTTTTTTTCTTTGGCATTTTCCTGGTTGGTGTTCTGTGAGTTTCTTAAATCTGTGGTTTGGTGTCTGACATTAATTTGGAGGGAATTCTCAGTCATTTTTCTTCCAAATATTTCTTCATTTCCTCTCTTTCTTCTCCTTCTGCTATTCTTATTATGCATATGTTACACTTTTTGTACTTGTCCCACAGTTCCTGGATATCCTGTTCTGGTTATTTTTTTTCCCTTTTTTCAGTTTTTGTTCTCATTACTTTTTAATTTTGGAGATTTCTATTGTGATATCCTGAAGCTCAGAGATTCTTTAGTTGTGCCCTTTCTACTAATAAGGCCATTGAAGACATTCTTCATCTCTGTTATGGTTTTTGATCTCCAGCATTACTTTTTTTTTCTTGGAATCTCCTCTCTTCTTACATTGTTCATCTGTTCTTGCATGCTATCTACCTTATCCATTAGAGACCTTAGCATATTAATCATAGTGATTTGAAATTCTGTCTGTTAAGTCCAACATCCCTGCCATGTCTGGTTCTGATTCTTGCTTTGTGTTTGCAAACCGTGGTTTTTGTTTTTTAGTATACCTTGTAAGTTTTTCATGATAGCTACACATGATGAACTGGGGAAAAGAAACTGCTGTAAACAGGACTTTAGTAAAGCGGTGGTGTGAGGGGAGGGAAATCTTCTATGGTCTGTGATTAGGTCTCAGTCTTTTAATGAGCTTATGCCACTGGGCTGTACACTTCACAAGTGCTTCTTATTCTGCTTCCTCCCAGGCCTCCCCACAATCCCCTCACCTCATCCCCACCACTCCCCAGTTTAGGTGGAATAGACAGGGTGGCTAGAAACAGCTGGCATTGGATATTTCCTTTCCCCCAGGTCAATTAGATCTGATACCACCCCAGCAGATTAGGATCTGGTTAAAAACTTGTCCTGAGGGCAGACATTGTGAAGAACGGAGAACTCTGGCATATTTCAAAAACTGTTCATTTTTCTCTCACCCTGCCAGCAGCACGAGGGAGAGTTTTCTCCAATATTTACTGTGAGAACCTGGTCAAGCTCTTACAGGGAAAGTTTGGGAGACCCCTCTGACTTGAACCCCCTGGAGATTTTAAGTCTCCAATATGTCTACTCTGAACTTCTATCAGTTTGTCGATTAGAGTTTGAAGTTTCCTGCTCTGGCACAGGTTCCACGGAGCTTTTAGCTCATGTGTTTCTGCTCTGGTAAGCTGCAATTCTCCGTGTTCTTCCATCATCTTCTTTGACTTTGCAGGCAGTAGTGTGCTCTGTGACCTTCTCTTATACCTTATACCTAAGTCTTATACCTAAGAGTTCTTAGGTAAGAAGAGTTGTTGATTATTCAGTTTGTCCATCTTTTTACACGTTAGTTAGGAGTGGCGACCAGCAAGCTCCTTGCATGCGGAACTAGAAACCAAAAGCTTATGTCATGTTTTCATTTTTAATTTGTGTTAATGCAATGTGATGGATAGGTAAAATAAGTAGTTGTGAAAAACGTAATAAATCAAACACAGTGTGCCTTTCCCAATGGGTTTTTAAACATGTATTGATCTCTAATATGAGTTTCTGGGAAGTGTTAAATAATCATATATAAATATTCATAACTCTTAATTTTTTCATATAATGATAACATTTTTCTATGTATTTTCTGAAAGAAAAATATTCTTATTACTATACTTACCTGGCAACTGGCATATAATTTTATATTATTTAATAGGGGATAGAAAATATTAACCACTTTATAAGATGAACTATTATATCATTAGAATAAATATTTTACAGTCTAATTTGATAAGCTCCACTTTAATGTCCTCACTGAATAATGCACATAAATCTAAAATAAATCATAAAAGTTTTATTTGTGAAAGTACTTTCCATTTAAACTTAAAAAATTGAATACACTTAGAGAATATTCTTAAAAGACTGAGCATCACCAAGCTATACTACTTTGGCAAAAAGGTACTTTTCTTTTAAGAATATTATGAATATCCAAAAATATTTCTCATTTTGCTCATTTTATAAGAGCAATTTTTAGCTTTTAGTGCTTTTTAACAATGCTCTTTTTACTTTGCTCTCCTTAGTTTCTCTCACAGGGAAGCAATTTATTTTTTGAAAAGAGTCTGGGAAAGGCAAGAGGTGGTGACTGCCCACTCTGTAATATATGTAATTCTGGAACATTCTTATAAGGGTCAACTACTACCATATTTCTAATACCATATACTTCATTGTTATCAGAAATATACGTAAGACGCAGGAAGATAGGGAGACAGAATCTTTATTAACTAACCAAGGAGACGTTCCTGCAGGCACACTCTAATCTTTTGCTGATGCCCTAGATGTTTTTACACCTTAGAACGATGGCACAGTTAGATTCAGGATGAGCCATTTCTTATACAAAATGGGAGAAGACCTACTTTAACAGGGGAAGTTGGGGAAGGAATCTATCTGATGATAGGAAAGAGTGCTCATGAAAACTGAGGATATGAAAATAGATTCCCTTAAAATTATGCCTGAATATGAAGACCACATCTTATATCTATCCTGTTCCCATTCCAGCTTTGTTTTTGCCACAGAAATTTTGTTATCTTGACATTGCTAAGTGATATTCCATCCCTGCTCTATTTCCTGCTTTGTATATTTTAGCTCTATCTTTGAAAAACAGAGAACAAGAAAAGAGCCTGTTATAGTCATATCTTTCCTCAACAAATAATGCCCCTGACCTCATACTCAGTGTTTCTAGTAACATTGCTATTCTTTCTAGTTGTGTCAACTCTGGCCCTTCAAGGGCACTCTAGTAGCAATTGGAAATTGCAATATGACCAAATTAGTGTGCTAAGGTAATAACTGTAGACTGAGTACATCTTCTTAAAAAAGTCCCAAAATACATGCACAAAATAGAAAAATTAGAAAATATAGCAAGAAACCAGAGAAATATTGTCACCCAGAAATAACTGCTGTGAATATTTTAAAGCATATGTTTAATTCTATATAGATCTACCTACCTGTCTATCCATCTATCATCTATCTATATCAACAAATCTATCTTTGAAATTAAACAATGCAAACTATTTTAAAAATTAAACTTTTAACTCTCCAGCTCAAGCACATCTTTTTAAATAAATGCACCTCTACAATATGATTTTTAATAGCTGCAGAATGTTCCATTGTATTATTGAATCACAATTTAATCAATCATTTCAGTACAGTTGGATTTTTAAGTTGTTTTTAATTTTTTTTACAGCTCCAAAGACTATGTGATTAACATCTTTGCAGCGAAATCTTCTAATATCCCCTTAGTTGTGTCCTTGGAAATTACCCATGGAAGAGATAATTCTGTATCAATATTTAAGTCTTTGATACATAACCTCCAGAAAATCATATCCATATACACTCCCACAAATGACATATGAGAGTCTGCTTAAGAGATTATTCCCTTCACTTGAGTAAAGTTAACAAACCCAGCTTTGGTAAGGAGTGTGTGTTAGAAGTAAGAGAATGTGTAAGTTGCCTACTGATTTATGTGTGTGCAAAAATCTTTTTCTAGATGAAAAATTACAGAAACCTTTGGATTTCCTGCCTTGCTTGGTAGTCTCTTCATGTTGCCTGTATTTATGGGCTTTTTAAATAGATCTTTAAATACATACAGATTTGTGGCCAACCAGTCAAGATAATTATTCTGCCACATAGGAAAACGTGTCTTGCTCTTGGCATCTAGATAGTTTGAAGCTTTGATTAGCTACCTAAACTGCAGGGTCCTGAAGTTTGGCTTACATTCTTGTCTGAAGAAAGTTTGTCAGCTTGAATATCAGGAAGTAGCAGAGTCAGATTTACAGGGGCAAACTATTTACACAATGCAGATGAAAACCTGGTTTTCTATTCTTTATTTAAAATTATGGCATCAAAGCACCAGTGTCCCCAGTGAGTCCAATAAATAGTTATTGCCTTAAAAAGTTTCTAGCATTGATGATGATAGAAATGGGATATTGAGAGAGGTTGTGACATTTCTTTCCTTAAAAAAGCATGGAATGAAGCCTCGAATTGTCATTAATATGGAGTTATTTCTTCCACAGCTATAAGTATGACCAAAAGAAGGATTATGAAACACACAATATGCATCGGTAAAAAGGCTGTCTAAAGATAGAATAAAACCAGGGAAGCATATGTCATAGAAAAGAAAAATCACTGGATTTGCATTTGGACTTGAGTTATTCATTTTTCCATTCATTTTTTTCTTTGAATTTTTATTTAAACTCTAGTCAGTTAACATATAGTGTAATATTGTTTTCAGGAGTAGAATTCAGTGATTAATCACTTACATATAACACCCAGTACTCATCACAACAAATGCCCTCCTTAATATCCATCACCCAGTTAGCCCATCCTCTACCCTTTCTGTCCATCTCCACCCCTCCTTTTGTTCTCTCTTGTAAAGAGTCACTTATGGTTTGTTTCCCTCTCTTTTTTCACCCTTTCAACATGTTCATCTGTTTTGCTTTTTAAATTCCACATGTAAGTGAAATCATATGGTACTTGTCTCTTTGCCTGACTCATTTTGCTTAGCATAATACATTCTAGCTTCATCCATGTGGTTGCAAATTTCACAATTTCATTCCTTTCGATGGCTGAGTAATATTCCATTGTGTATATACACTACATCTTCTTTACCCATTCATCAGTTGATGGACATTTGGGCTCTTTCCATAATTTGGCTATTGTTGATAACGCTGCTATAAGCATCAGGGTACATGTACCCCTTTGAATCTATATTTTTGTATCTCTTGTGTAAATACCTAGCCTAGTAAGGCAATGACTGGATCATAGGGTAGTTCTATGTTTAACTTTTGAGAAACCTCCATACTGTTCTCCAGAGTGGCTGCACCAGTTTGCATTTCCACAAACAGTGCAAGAGGTTTCCCCTTTCTCTGCATCCTTGCCAACACTTGTTTCTTGTGTTAATTTTAGCTATTTTGACGGTGGTATCTCACTGTAGTCTTTTTTCTGTTGTTGTTAATTTATTTTTTTTAATTTACTTCCAAGTTAGCATATAGTGCAACAATGATTTCAGGAGTAGATTCCTTAATGCTCCTTACCCATTTAGCCCGTACCCCCCCCTCCCACAACCCTTCCGGTAACCCTCTGTTTGTTCTCCATATTTAAGAGTCTGTTATGTTTTGTCCTCCTCCCTGTTTTTATATGATTTTTGCTTCCCTTCCCTTATGTTCATCTGTTTTGTATCTTATAGTTCACATGAGTGAAGTCATATGATATTTGTCTTTCTCTGACTAATTTCGCTTAGCATACTACCCTCTAGTTCCATCCACGTAGTTGCAAATGGCAAGCTTTCATTCTTCTTAATTGCCAAGTAATACTCCAATGTATATATATATATACCACATCTTCTTTGTCCATTCATCCATGGATGGACATTTGGGCTCTTTCCATACTTTGGCTATTGTTAATAGTGCTGCTATAAACATTGGGGTGCATGTGTCCCTTTGAAACAGCATATGGGTAAATACCTAGTAGTGCAATTGCTGGGTCGTAGGGTAGTTCTATTTTTATTTTTTTGAGGAACCTCCATACTGTTTTCCAGAGTGGCTGCACCAGTTTACATTCCCACCAGCAGTGCAAAAGAGATCCTCTTTCTCTGCATCCTCACCAACATCTGTTGTTGCCTGAGTTGTTAATGTTTGCCATTCTGACAGGTGTGAGGTGGTATCTCATTGTGGTTTTGATTTGTATTTCCCTGATGATGAGTGATGTTGAGCATTTTTTCATGTGCTGGTTGGCCATCTGGATGTCTTCTTTGGAGAAGTGTCTCTTCATGTCTTTTGCCCATTTCTTCACTGGATTATTTGTTTTTTTTTGGGTGTTGAGTTTGATAAGTTCTTTATAGACTTTGGATACTAACCCTTTATCTGATATATCATTTGCAAATATCTTCTCCTAGTCTGTTGGTTGCCTTTTAGTTTTGCTGATTGTTTCCTTCATTGTGCAGAAGCTTTTTATTTTGATGAGGTCCCAATAGTTCATTTTGTATGAGCTATTGTTCATATAGCCATACATCCCATTTCATGAATATTCCATAAGGTATTTATCCATTTCATTGTGGATGGACATTTAGGTTGTTTCCAGTTTGGGGCTATTGTAAATAATACTTCTGAAATTACACTTGTCATTTTCATTTGGCACATACAGTATGCATATCTTTCTGGTAAATTCTTTCAAGTGATAATCTCCATCTTTTAGTTAGAGTGTTTAGTGTAGATACATTATTAGTATTTTAATAGCTTCCTATCTTGTCTTCTTGCCTTTCTCTAGTGCCTTTTTCTACACTATATAGCACTCCTTCTAAAATTCAAACCATATCATTTATATTCTTTTTTTTTTTTTTAATTTTTTTTCCAACGTTTTTATTTATTTTTGGGACAGAGAGAGACAGAGCATGAACGGGGGAGGGGCAGAGAGAGAGGGAGACACAGAATCGGAAACAGGCTCCAGGCTCCGAGCCATCAGCCCAGAGCCTGACGCGGGGCTCGAACTCCCGGACCGAGAGATCGTGACCTGGCTGAAGTCGGACGCTTAACCGACTGCGCCACCCAGGCGCCCCAATATCATTTATATTCTTAAACCATTTCAGTTGTGTTCTGTTCCTCTGGGAATAAGTTGCAAGCTCTTTACACGAGCCACAGGGCCTTCTATGATCTGCCTTCTGCTCACTGCATCTTTGACTCTGCTCCTGACAAGCCTTGTTTCACCTCTCTTTCATAAAGTGTGCTCTTTCATAAACCATTTATTCTGCTATAAATCCACTTTTCTGTCACTCCTTGCCCATCTCCCTTTATGCCCCTTACCATGGACATACATACATACATACATTTATTATTTATTTATTTATTTATTTATGTGGGAGAGAGAGAGAGACAGGGACAGAGACAGAGAGAGAGACAGAGAGAGAAAGGAAAAGACAGAGATGAGCAAGGGAGAGGGGAACAGGGAAGGAGAGAGAGAATCCCAAGCATGCTCCACCCAATGTAGGACTTGATCCACGGCCCTAGGATCATGACCTGAGCTGAAATAAAGAGTTGGACACTCAACCGACTGAGCAACCAGGTGCCCCTCTCACCATGATTTTATATGATTAACTCCTACTTATTCCTTAAGTCACATCTTATAATTTCTGAGATGACACTGAAGGTTGAATTGTCAAATTCAGAGCACGTGGACAATTGCAACACTAAAGTGGAACATGAAAATGCCTGACCCATCAGCAAAGTTACCAAAGTCTGGTTGTCCCATATTAGGATGCATATTAGAAAATGTGAAGTTCTAAACAATGCTTGAATAATATGTACAAAGGAGCTATTTCAGTTGCAGAATATCTCCTGTATACACCCCATTAATCACATAGCATACACAACATTTTCTAGTGAGCTGTAAATTCCAAGTTTAGTTATAATAAACACACTAGGTACACTATAGTTAGACAATTTCATGAAAAAGACTTGCCTCCTGCCCAAAAATATACCATTAGGTCTCATGTTTACAAAGGGATTTAACTGTGGCATCTTTTTCTAGGCATCCCCCAGAGGAAGAAAATAGAGTTCAGACCTGTTGTGAATCCTTCCATGTCCAGCTTCCTAATATAAGCATTTCTGACCCTCTAAATCTGGTCACATGTCTCTGTTAATATTTTCATAGTTTCATGTATCTCCCCTCCAAATGATTTCTGGTGTCCTAGAACTTCTTGGTTATTTGTTTCCTGTAGCCCCTTCAATACTGTAAACCCCCTTAAGATGGGGATTGCATATATTTTATTCACCATTGTATGTCCGGTGCCCAGCACCCTTTTGGGGCATGTAAGGACTCAAAAACATTTGTGAATTGTTAAATTGTTCAAATATATCTACTTCTTTAAAATAAGGTCATTTGTTTACTCAGTATGATATTGCTGGTTTTTCAGCTCATTTGAATAAAGTTTATATATAGATAACTTTGATGAATGATTCTAGCACAGCAGGAAGAAAAAGATTCATGGGCTTCTTGTCTAAACCTTGTCATAATAATTAGATTTCATATTCTCATTGAATATAAGACATAATATGTCTTTGACCTTTCCAGATATATTTTATTCCCAGACATATTTCCATTGACTTTCTTTATTTAATTGTCCTTTTTGGGGGTCATTTTCCCAGTCTTCTCCTGTTTTCCACCCATATCTACTTGCAATTTACATTTCCTTTATGTCTTTCTTTAAAATCCATTCCCTTTCCTTAGTTTTTGTCACCTCATTGAGAGGATTTTAAAAATTAGATTTCCCTTGCATTTGAACTTCAGATTGAAATAGTCAGGTTCTTGTTTCTGTCATTGGTGCTTTAGATCTACCTTTGCTTCACAAGGCTGACCTCCAGTTTATCCGTGAAGTTGACAGATAAGATTATGATATGATTGGTAAGACTCAAAAGATTATGGGCTCTGCTCTTTCTAAATGATGCCAAAGCATCTCAATGAAAAGAGATATATTCATTCATTTATCTGGATTCAAACAATACCTCACTCTAATACAATTCATAATAATAATATCAAGTTTATGTGACAGCTGACATTTTTCTGGAACTAAAGCACCATTCATGAACAGAATATGGTTTTGATTGCTATTACATGCGTTCTTTTGAATTTGACACGCTTATGCTTTCTTGTGCCATGGAATTGTCCAGTTGTGATAGTCCTTTTCCTTTTCTCTATTCAAATTATTGGTAAGTCTGTCCAAACAGCATTTATAATCTCAGTTGGTCTTTACTAAGAATACACCATTTATGTGTCTAGTCCATCTCTGTTCTTAAGCCGTTCGCCAGTCTTATTACTGGCAACGGAGGTAGTATTCTCAGTGTCAATGTAATTATAATCATAAATGCAAATATGGGAGGTAAAATTATATGGCAATAGTCAACAATGAGGCAGTCATTCACATGTTTAGTTTTCTTCAGATACTTATCAAATAGATACACAAAATTTAAAAATTTTGTAGAGAGCTACTGGACACTTGAGATCCCCAGAGGTCTGCATATAGTGGTTTGAGAAATCGTAGGCTCCCCTTTCATTCTGACACCAGTGACTCTCAAAGTTTGTCCCCAGAACAACAGCCTCTGCGTCACCCAAGAACTTGTCAGAAATGTAGCTCATGGACCCCATCCTGAACCTACTGAATCAGCAATTTTGGAAGTAGGGCCCAGAAATCTGTGTTTTGGCCTCTCAGGTGATTTTCATACATGAAAGTTTGAGAATCACTGTCTGAGGAAATGCCATTTGCCCAGGATAGAAAATGAAAGTAGGGCAATATTGTTGGGTGTGTTCTAAAATATGCATGTGACTTGATGTATATGGTGTGAGTAATTTAAACGATTATGCAATCTCAACTAGACAGTAGGGTAGGGTTCTTACAAGTTTCAAGCCCCATGAGGTCAGTGGCAAAACTAAAATAAGGCTATTCTAAGACCAAAAGATGAGGAACTGATACTTACCTATGAAGATGAAACTAAGCCAAAGTGGGGGTCAGAGAGCAAAGATGTGAAAGTCAGCAATTAGGAATTCAAGATCACTGAGTATGGATAAGCTAAACCTAGGTTCTTAAACCAGTGGCAGACAATAATTTGTTGACTTTCTGCTGCCATGCAGCATTTTTTGGACCAGGAAGACCCTGTTATTGTGAGAGAGCATGCCTCTGTTATCTTTAAAGCTTTCGTATCCTGACAATTATGGTTTAGAGAGGTATGTTAAAGGCTATTATATGATGTTATATTTGAGGATGTATCAGAATCTTAAGATCAGTTGCATCCATCTGTCTACCACCTGATATTTTAGGATTCAGTGGGAGCTTCCATATCTCCCAGAAAATTTTCCTGACCCTATAAGGATAGGTGAAGGGTTCCTTCCATGTGCTCCATGATGCCCTGAATTTCTTCTGTCACAGAAATCACATACTGTAATATAAGGGGCTTTTTAGCTACCTGTATTCATACATTCATGACTAAGATTTATTATGACTTGTGTACTTAATAATACACAGCGAGATGTGAAGGGAAAAGACACTGGCAGAGTCTGGAGGACTCCATGTTCAGACTTCCCATGTTTTTTTCTATCCCATCAGGTAACACATGTAACTCATTTCTCTTTCCCTAGAAATGAAAATGAAGTAAACTGTGTGCAATATTTCTGCCTAGTGAAGTGCATTAGAGACATAGTGCCCACAACTCTTAATGGGGGATGGTCACATAAGCATTCTGCATAGCGCATAACAGAATTCCGGATGCCCAGAAGGAAAGCACGTGTATGGCATAAGCTTTCTAGCCACAGTCTAGTCCTGGTCGGTTAACTATTGACTAGGAACACTCTGAGAGCCAAGTACTCACATGCCAGACAAGGGTGTATCTTACAAGCAGGGTGTTCTGGAGATAGCACTGTCAAACCTTCTATGCGAGCTCTTTTCTGCAGAAGGCCTATATCAGCCATAGCCCCTGCTATTTTCCCAGCAACTAGTACATTGCCTGAGACATAGAAAATCTTTAGGAAATACTTGCTAAAGGAACTTACTAAGTCAAGAATGATAGATCCACATAGTCTAGAAGCTTAGGCCTGATCGTTTGTGTTTGTGTGTGTGTGTGTGTGTGTGTGTGCACGGCATGGCACACACACACAGTAAACATGCCAAACACTAAAAAATGCTCCACAGATTGACTTTAAACCTTTCCTAAGAGTTACTTAAGTGCCACAGTGCTATAGTGCTTTAGAAGGTTGTGTTTCTGGATAATTTGGTATATGTTTTAGGATGTAGGTCACTGACTCACTGGAGCTCTCTTATTATTAATTTTTTAATGTTTATTTGTTTTTTGGGAGAGAGAGAGAGAGAAAGTAGGGTAGGGGAGGGGCAAAGAGAGGGAGAGACAGAATTTAAAGCAGGCTCCAGGCTCTGAGCTGTCAGCACAGAGCCTTACATGGGGCTTGAACCCACAAACTGTGAGAGCATGACTTAAGCCGAAGTCAGACGCTTAACCAACTGAACCATCCATCCAGGGGCCCCTGAGCTCTCTTATGACCTGACAGAGGATCTAAGGCTTGGTCCAAACCTTAGAGCACCCTTCAGTGAGGCCTGGGGGTGGGGATGGGGCTGAGGATAGATATGCAAAAGCATAGGATTGAAACTGTCTTCTCTTCCAAATTATTTTTAGGGGTAAGGAATTCCTTCCTTCTTCCCTCCCTCCTTCTTACCTCTCTCCTTCCCCTCTTTCCCACCTGCCTGCCTTCTAATCTCTTGCTTTTTCTTGCTTTCTCTTTAACACATGGGGCTATGTCAATCCCCTTCTTGGGATTCTCTCTCTCTCTCTCTCTCTCTCTCCTCTCTCTCCCTGCTCCTCTCCGATTTGTGCTCTCTCTCTCTCTCTCTCAAAATGAATAAACGCTAAAGAAAAGCAACAGGACTTAAATTCTTTCTGTAATATTTTTCTTACTTTCTTGTCTGCTAGATACTCTACTAGGAATCTGGTGGGGAAAAGACAAGTATGATTTGGCCTCTGCTCTCAAGGAACTTAGTGAGAAAAGCAGGCGTAAACACACATATAAGAAGATTTCAGTATGATAAGTACAAAAAGGTAATGTTGTGTAATTATAGAAATGGCAGACAGGAAGAAGTTATTAGTTCTCTATATAGAAAGGTTTCAGTGTGAGGTTATTTGTAAATTGGGTTTTGAAGAGTGAAGAAGAGTTGCCTAAATAAACAAAGGGAAGATGTGGTCAGGAAGAGGGAGTTAAAACCAGGATCCTGTTCATAATTAAAAACACAGAATGAGACCATTTACTTCCAGCAGTATTGTGGACTGACAGACTATTAGCTCCCTGCCACAGCAAAACACTTTCAAAATTATGTGTGTGACTCACAAGAAAGTATAGAAAACCTTCAAGGGCCAGAAAATAAGAAGAGAATGTTGAAATCACAGAACTAGATGGACACAGACATGGAAGCTGATGCTACTTTGGGGATAAAAGCCTTATTATTAACCCAGTGTTGTAGGTATCCATGACGGCTGGGCGGAAAGACTAAGTTTGCAGTATGTGGCTCTACGTTAGGCAATACTCACAAATTGAAAAATGCTAATAAAAGCAGAAGACTTGTACTAGAGATTATCCTTATTTGCAAATCTCTTTGCAAAAAGGCAGTATTGCATAAATATGCAGATGATCCATATAAAATAAAAATGCTATGGGATTGATTATGAATATATATTCAAATTTCTGTCTGTGATAGTCAGTGCTTTTGAAATTATATTGGCAAGTGTAAGAACCAGAAGATATGAGAGAATATAAATAGGAGGAAATGAAAAGTGGAAAGGTGAGCTAAAACTAACTTAATAATTCTAGTCCCCAGTCACTGTCAAGAGCTTGGATAATAACGAATTTGTATTTTCCATGCTTCAGCCTTTTGCTAAGAATCAAAATCCTTCCAAAAGCTAAGATAAATAGTAGTTCCCAAGACAACTCTCTGAAGCTGTACAAGCAAACTCTTTGAAGAATTTCCATAAAATACAAATGATGACTGGAAAAGTATGGAGTGATTTAGAACCCACACAGGAACATAAATGAAAATAAGTGAAATGCTGTCAAAAACAAATAGAAAGTGGCTGCAGAAATAAGTCACTAAAAGCAGGGAGGTGGTGGAGAATAAAGTCTTTGAAAGATTTTCCTATTGCCATAAAAAGTTTGAATTTCATAACTCACTCTCTTTGAAAGCTGTTCATTCATTCAGGCGTGCATTCTTTCACTTAATAAACACTAGAGTCCAGGTATGTGACTATGTCAAAAGCTGAAGCCGTAAAACTGAACAGAACTCATTCTGTGTACTTCTGGAGTTCACGGTCTGAGGTAATGCCTTCATGTTACAGGTGATTGTAAGACTGGGAGCTAAAGGCTATAAGAAGAAATAGCTGTGACACACATCCTGGGAAAGGGAGTGGGGAGGAAACTCTATTATCTGTTTATTTGAGAGAGCTGCATGAACTGGGCTTCTTGTCAACAAATATGTTTAAGTGTACACTATAAACTGATGAAATAGAGCCACACTCGAGCGTGTCCCTGAGGACCGAATGAAATGATCCCTGGGATAAACATCTGCTTATTTCCAGCATCCTCTCTTCATCTTTAGAGTGGGGTGCATGGGCAGAATTGTGCGGAGTCAGTGAACAAGGCTATTTCACATTCTTTAGTCAAGATTAAGGAGCCATCATTTTCCTTAGAGTGGTTCCACATGCTCTGCACACGCCATCCACCCCAGAGAGGTTGTGAAGTGGAGAACCTGGAGAAGACATAGGTTTGGGGGCTTCTGAGTCCCTTTCTGAGCTTCATAAGTGAAGTTGTATACAAATTGTACTCCTATCTGTGTATATTCATGTCTATGTATATTCCAGCCAGTGTATATGCAATATAACAGCAAAATAAAAAGATAAGCAAAGCAAAAACAATAAACAAAGGTACAATAACATGTATCAAAAGAGTAAATTAAATCATATGAATTTTTGGACATGGGGCTGTGTCCGAGCATAGCATCTTCCCTTTTCTGTCCAGCACTGGGGTTACACAGAGAATTCTAAAACATATGACTACATACTCATGGAGCTGTGGTTAGGGTGATGATTAAGAGTGTAGGTTCCAGAACCTGGGTGGCCAGGTCTCAGTCTAGGCAGGGCCACTGCCTACTCCTCAAAGACCCCAGGAACAGCACTTAATTTAGCAAAGCCTTAATTTGCTTATCTGAAAAATGGGGATGTAATTGCAATTTTCAAAATGTTATTTATCACAAGGATTATGTGATGCGTGCAAACAGCTTAATATGTGTGAAGATGTTGAGGAGTGATGATGATGATGGTGGTGGGACCACCCAAGCTACAGGACTGAGGCCTAAATGGGGAACCCCTTGGTCCAATGGCTCTTGAAGTTTTTAGCCTATTAGCGTCATGTGATGCAGGGCCAGTCTCATGGTGTGTGACCTGTGTAGTTGAATGGGGCCTCGTTAAAGAAGGGTTTCATACTTGGTTTCATGTTCCACTGTTGCCATCCTTAACCTTCTTAATTTTAAACAACTGTCCTATATTTTTTATTTTGAAATGAGCCCTGCAAATTATGTAGCTGATCCTGCCTGAGGAGTATTTAAACATCCCAGTGCCTAAGTTCCAACCTATATCACCACATCAGAGTCTCTGAGGCTGGGACCAGAGATTCCTTTTCATTTTCTAAGTTCCATAGATGAGACTCATATGTAACAAAGTTAAGATCCAGGGCCTTGGTTTTCTGGTGGATTGTTAGCAGTCCAGAGAATTTTTTGCCTCTGTGGTCTATATGACCTTGATGAGGGAATCTTGTTTTTTTTTTTTTTTGGTATGAATTTCTATTGTAGGAGAATTAACATATATTCTCCAACTTTGAATCATATCTAGAACAAGCCTGCACACACTGGGATGTCTGCTAATTCGACTGCACAATGACTGGCCCTAAGTCAGACCATAGCTAACTTACTGTCTTTAATCTGTAAAATGGGGTTTATAATAACACCCACATCATATAATTGTTGTAAGAATTAAATGAGATAATTCATATTAGATGCTTAACAGAAAGCCTGACACGTAATAAGTATTCATTAAATGTGAGGTATTATCAATGTTATAATTTTGACAGGTTGTTTTTGGCTTGATTAGTGATGGAATCCTTTGATGACCTGAATGGCTCCTATCACAGCAATAGCAAGATACTTGTTTCAAAGTCCATATTTAGCTATTTTTTTTAATGTTTCCTTATTTATTTTGAGAGAGAGAGAACGCATGAGCCAGGGAGAAGCAGAGAGAGAAGAGAGAGAATCCCAAGTAGGCTTCATGCTCAGCACAGAGATCATGACCTGAGCTGAAATGAAGAGTTGGATGCTTAACTGAGTCACCCACGCGCCCCCATATTTAGCTATTCTTTAGAGATATAAGTACAGCAGGCATTTAGTCAGAGGAGGACGAGGTAGAGTGGCTCGAGGCAAGCCACAGCACAACACAGAGGCAAGTGGCGAATAATTTACTTATGCTGCCTAGCCTTCAAATTATTGGAGTTTTCCAAAGCATCATCTGACCAGGTTTCTCAGACACTCCTCTTTTAAGGAAGACATGGCTAATTGGAAGAGAAAACGGTTCTCAGTCCTCATGCTCTGTGCACATCAAAAAGTGCCATCTGGGGACACCTGGGTGTCTCAGTCCGGTTAAGTGTCTGACTTCGGCTCACGTCATGAACTCGCAGTTCGTGGGTTTGAATTCCATGTCGGGCTCTGTGCTGACAGCTCAGGGCCTGGAGCCTGCTTAGGATTCTATGTCTCCCTCTCTCTCTCTGCCCCTCCCCTGCTCATGCTCTGTCTGTCTGTCTGTCTCTCTCTCTCAGAAATAAATATTAAAAAATAAAAAAATAAAAACATGAAAGTCATCTGTCACTCCTTTCCTCTTAGTCACTACCCCAGCCAACAAAATCTTTCTATCGTCAATTGATGTACTTATATTTTCTCCTTGATCATTATTTGCTTATTCTGATGGCCTTCATTTTTAATAGTAAAATGACAGAGTGGAAACCACAATTCACTTTATTTAGAGCCTCAAATACTGCTGTGATGCAGAAAGATAAGTTTTAAGCCTTAGAGGGGGATGAACACAAAGAGATATATAGATGTTGTTGAAAGGCATAAACAAACCATAAAGTTACAGCCTTTGTTTAAAATTTTTAATTTCCTATTTCCTCCATTTGAGAGATCATTTGGCATTTTGCTAGTACCACTGTGAGAAAAAGTTATGAATGCCTTTTGGTAGAGAATTACAAACAACTGTGTAAATACTAATTTAATTAGAATTCAGCAGGAAAGCCAAAAGCCAGAAATCATTTATCTGCCTGACACCTGGTTGTCGTGTTTATTTGGCAGGGTGGTTCTTAACCTGGAAGCACTTCAAAAGCACTTGGTGAGCTTAGATAAAATCGCACTGAAGCTTTGGCTCTACCATGGGCTGGTTGAATTTGAATTTTGGGGATGGGGTCTGGGACATCATTTTTTCCCCTTTTAAATAGACACTTTTTTAGAGCAGTTTCAGGTTCGCAGAAAAACTGAACAGAAAGTACGTTTGACCCTTGAATAACCATAGATTTGAAATGCACAGTCCCACTGTAAATGGATTTTTAAAATAAATACAGTATAGTTAATATATTTTCTCTTATTTATGATTTTCTTAATAGCATTTTCTTTTCTCTAGCATATATTGCAAAGATACAGTACATAATACATATAACACACAAAATCTGTATTAATCAACTGTTAATGTTATAAAGCTTCCAGTCAACAGTAGGCTATTGGTAGTTAAGTTTGGGGGAGTCAAAAGTTATATGCACGGTTTTGACTACACAGGGCCTTGGTGCCCTTAACCCATGAGTTGTTTGAGGGTCAACTGTACAGAGAGTTCCCATACCCCCTGCCTCTACTTATAGCCTCTACTACTATCAACATCCTACACCAGAGTAGTATATTTGTTACAACTTATGAACCTATATCAACACATAATTGTCACTAAAAATCCGCAATATACATCACACTTCACTCTTGGTATGCATTCTATGATTTGGACGGATGTATGATGACATATGCCCGACAATGTAGCATCATACATTTTCACTGCCTTAGAGGTCCTATGTGGTCTCCTATTCATACCTCTCTCCCTATTAATCTCTGGCAATCACTGATCCTTTTACTATCTCAATACTTTTGCCTTTCCCAAATGTCATATTGTTGAGCTCAGTGTGTAGTCTTCGCAGGTTGGCTTCTTTAATTTAGTAATTTGTGTTTAAGATTTTTTCATGTCTTTTCATGGCTTGATAGCTCTTTTCCTTTTAGCACTAAATAATAGTCCATTGTCTGGAAGTACCATGGTTTGTTTATCCATTCACCTATTGAAGGACATTTTGATTGCTTCCAAGTTTCGGCAATTTTGAGTAAAACTGCTATAAATATCCATGTGTTTTTGTGTGGATATAAGTTTTCTACTCATTAGGGTAAATGCCAAGAAGCACAATTGCTAGATCATATGGTAAGAGTATGTTTAGTTTTGAAAGAACCTGCGAAACTGTCTTCCAAAGTAGCTGTACCATTTTGCATTTCTACCAGCAGTGAATGAGAGTTCCTGTTTCTCCACAACCTCACCAATATTTGGTGTTGTCAGTGTTCTAGATTTTGCCCATTCTATTAGGTGCATAATAATATCTCATTATTGTTTTCATTTGTGTTTCCCTAATGAGGTATGGTGTGGAACATTTTTTCATATGCTTGTTTTCATTTTCATTTTTTTTTGGTGAGGTGTCCATTCAAATCTTTTGCCTATTTTTTACCCAGGTTGTTTATTTTTATATTGTTAATTTGTAAGGGTTATTTGTATATTTAAGATAATCTTTTATCAGATATGTCTTTTGCAAATATTTTCTCCCAATCTGTGGCTTGTCTTTCTTTCTTGTGATGGGTCATCAAATAATAATAAAAATTTCCCTAGGTGATTCTAACATGTAGCAGGGTTGAGAACCTCTAGTAGAAATGAGAGGAATTCTTGTAGAACTCTCAAGGTCTACATGCTTTAAGGGTTTGAGAAAATGCAAAAGCATTTTTTTTCTTTTAAAAAGCTGTATTTGATTCTAGTTGAACTGTATCTGTAAACAAACAATAATATTGACACTTGGTTTAAAAAGTACACACAAACATACCTTCAACCATGTAGGCATAAGTAAACTATTTGTTGGTAGAACCAACATGCTCAAAACAACTTCAAGGCTCCTAGCTCCCTGGGCATGAGCAAATTTGGTGCAAAACACAGTGTGGCTTCTTTTTCTCAGTTGTTTCTCACTTTTAGGATTTCCCCACACAGCTCAGCTGTTTGGAGTTCCCCTTGCACACCTATGTTGGACCTGAGTTCCCCTGAAAGGCAGCTGCCTTAGCCTTCCTTCATTCCCAGCTGAACACGGGGAGCTGTTCTTTATTATTGTTTCTGCAATGAATCCAGCCCCTATTCACTGCTGCCTTCAGGTGCCTGAGGGACCCAAACTTGCCCCTACAGAATTGAATATTTCCGGAAGAGACTTCTGCTTTGACTCTCTACCTTTACAGAACTGCCTGCACAAGTGTAGAAGGAATTGCAAATGTCTCCTTGACTTTAATTCCTAAAAGCCTCCATCGGTCTAGAACCTGCTTGCTTCCTCTAGGCGTGCCTTCCTGGCCCCTGTTAGATTCTGACACCAAACGGTCCCCAAAACTGCAAAGGCTGTCCTTCCAGGCCAACTGTATGCAGGGGCAACTGTATAAAGGGAGAGCAGGAAAAGGACAGAAGTGGAAAGCATTTAATTATTTCATAACCACTTAGAGTGAGCTATGGTATAAATTATCTGGATTAACCCTGCGTGAAGTCTCTTCACACAGTAGCCAATGATCCTTACTTATATAAGTTAGAGTAGGTCACCCCTCTTAGAAATCTCCAGTGGTTTCTTAACTCACTAAGTCTAACGTCCTTATCATGGCCTGGAAAACTCTATGGGATCTGTACCCCATTAGTATTGCTTCTCAGTCTCATGCTGCTCACTGAGCTTCACATGGTTTGGCCTCCTGGCTGTTTCTGGGACACACCACACACCTCAGTTTTATTTGCCATTTCCTGAGTCTTGGCATGGTCCCCCCTTCCCTTCCTTATGGGAGAGACAAGTTGACCCTGTCCATTTAAAACACCATCTCTACTTACCTCTCTACTCTCTCCCCTTACTCTGCTTTATATTTTTTCGTAGCATTTATATTCACCTGACACATCATAAAGTCCTCGGTTTATTGTCTGTTTCTAGAATGCAACCTTTAATATATCAGAGGCTTTGTGTTGTCTATAGATGCTTTTCCAGTGCCTAGATCAGTGATTATTAAATCTACATTGGTCTCAGGTAAAGTTACAGGACATGTGTGGAGGGATCTTTCAGATGGCACCTCTCAGCAGAGATTTCTCTCTGGAATGCTAAAGACAGCTGTCTGACATTTCCACTTGAATGTCTTAGCATGTTAATAGATTGTAAGTCACAGGAGGATGGGGACTCTATGTTTTGTTTACAAATTTCCCTTCAGCACCCAAGAGAATGCTGGTCTATAGCCTGTATTCAATATATATTTGTTGAGTGAATGTTCAAAATTGAATCCTCTCTCATCCTCCAGTCCAGCCATAAACCTGGGAGTCAAACCTGACTTCTCCTTATTCTTCATCTTGTACATCAAATCATGCATCAGTCTTTATAGACTGTATCCCATTTGTATCTATGAAATATATACATTTCTCTCTAATCCAATGGCCATTGTTCCAGTCTAGGCTTTGCATATCTACAATATTCCTGGCCAACAAAATTTCTGATACAAAAATATCAAAGATTATTCCTTCTGGAAAGAGAACTAGAGAATGTCTGTGGAGATGTTTCTAATGGAGATAGTCTAAATTTTCAATATTTGGTACTTCATGGTATGAATTTTAGCGATTTTGATGTAAGTCACAGATTAAGACTTGTTTTGGGGTGGGGGCATCAGGTGGATATTTTTGAACACTGCGACAGAAGATGAGTGTTGAGGAATGACTGGTGAATATACTGCACATGACTGATGGCAGAATGCAACACACTCTTCAGACCTTGCAGCCTATGGAGAAAACTGGAAAAAATCCCACAACTCTCCACAAAAAAATATATACATTGAATTTTTTGAAGCTCATCAAGAGAGAGCAAAGGAGCTGATGTCCCAGAAGGCTTTCACTAAGTTTCAAGTAATGAGTCATTTAGAAGGAACATCTGTTGCATCTAGAAATGGACTATTGGGAGCAAAAACATTCATTGGAAAAGAGAATTTGAACCTATGTCACAGGCAGTTTCACAAATAGTTTCTAAGACTAAAATAAAGAGAATTAGATTCAGCTCTCATGGTTACCAATGTTCTGTCGCATCATGCCAATTTTACTGTTTTTGTTCTATTTTTGAGCTCTGATCTTTAAAATTCTCCTGAGAGAAATGATCAGAATGGAATTCTGAATGTCATTGTCATTTGATGACATGTCATCCAAAACTCTGTTCTCTAAACTCAGCATGCACATGCATTTGTTTTTCTGAACAGTGCTTAGAAGACCACCTGTCTAAATTGAAATTAACACCACCTATCTAAAATAGGCTGTCAGTGGCATTATAAGGTGATGAAAAGGTAGTGGGCTTTGCAGCAAGGTCTAACATGAATTTTGTCTCTGCCACTGATGAGCCATGGGAATTAGGGATTACTTCCCTTTAATCAAATGAAATTGCCTCATATGTAACATGGGGAACATAGAACCTGCCTTATAGATCTGTTGTAAAGCATATGTGAGTATTTGATGTACTTATTACAGAGTAGTTCTAAATGTTTTCTCTTCTAGCTTCACAAACTCTAGGCCAACTCAAACAGTCTCCTCATGAACATTCTGGAAGGGATTTCTGATGGAAGTGCATCTCGCCATGTTCCTTGGACTCTGTGGGCGGCCACTGTCACATGTGGTTTTCTGATAAATGGTATTTCAGAAGGGATCTCATGTACTTGATAATCAGAAGAAAAAAGTTTATTAACCATTTGCTTGACATTTGATTTTGCATACAAACAATTAAGCACTAATATTCCACTTACTTTTTGACTGATTTCTATGATGCAGGAACTTTTTATACAATATTTCACTTAAATCTCAAAACAACCAGACTCCATTTGCATCTTTATCACTGCTATCTACAGAGGGAAGCCAGGAGATGCAGAGTTTTGCTTACTGGAAGTAAGTAGCAGATTCAGTGCTTAAACCCAGGCCTGGCTCATTCTAAAACTAGGCACTTTTCACTTCACCACTCTGCCTTCCCAGATCATGCCTCCTGAAATGTGTGTTTTGAGGCTCTGGGATTATGTAATATACCCTAATCAATATGTTCATATTATAATTTTAAGATGTTGCTTTCCATTGCTCCCTTCTGTGATCATTAAACACCTCCATGTTATCTTTTATCACTTCAAAAAATTTTATTTCAACTTAATGTCTAAATAATCCAAACTCATACTTCTAAATTGTATTCTTCCTTCCATTCCCATGTCCATCCTTGCCTCTCTCCCTTCTCCTCTCCTTCCTTTGGCCATTCCAGCCCATTAAATATTACATGTGAATGTATAAATATATAGAAATGTATAAAAGAACTCCAGATGTCCAGTCAAGAAATAATGCTGAGACAAACATGGCTCCTTCCCAGTTTTGCCTGTTTCTGGGTCTTTCTACGTACCATTCACCTTGTAAACTATGGGCATGTATCTCAAAACTACAGCAGCCTGGACTAACACTTCTTCCATGTCTTCTCCATGGTCAGGACATATCTGGTCCAGGCCAAGAGTCTAAAGCCCTTTCGATTTTAGATGAATACCCTCTAAATGAAAAAAGCTATTTAATAAGCTGGCTTTTACTCCTTTTCTTCTGCAGAAGCAGATTTTATCTAATTTTCTTCTCCTTGGACACATTTCACTAATCATTTAACTAGAGCTTTTGTAGTTTATTCATGACATACTGCATGAAGAGTTGGAAATACCCTGGGCCTAAGTCACTAGATGATGCCCTAAGGTACAGAGGATTGCAGAATGGGAAGGAATGAAGGGTCAACATATATACAAAAAACTAACTGCAATCAAGTGAAATGAAATGAATTCCAATAAAAAGGCATTCCTATGGGTATATGTGATTTTGTTTAAAACTAAGTTTTATAGAAAAAGGGAAAATAACCCCTTAAATGATTAATAATAGCTTCATGAAATTATGATATTAGTTAAAAGGAGTTTTCTCTTGGGGTGCCTGGTTGGGTGTTGGTTGGGTGTCTGACTTTGGCTCAGGTCATAATCTCATGGTTCATGAGTTCAAGCCCCGCATCAGGCTCTGTGCTGACAGCTCAGAGCCTGGAGCCTGCTTCAAATTCTGTGTCTCCCTCTCTCTCTGTTCCTCCCCCACTTGCTCTCTCTCTCTCTCTCTCTCTCTCTCTCAAAAGTCAATAAAGATTTTTAAAAAAGGAGTTTTCTCTTGAGTTTTTCTGTGAAAATGTTCACCTAAAGTGATTTACCTGGCTTACTGGTTTCAAGGCCTCTGATCTTTTCTTGGCATTTGGTTAGAAATCCTTCATTCACAGGGGTGCCTGGGTGGTTCAGTCAGTTAAGTGTCCGACTTCGGCTCAGGTCATGATCTCACGGTTTGTGAGTTCGAGCCCCGCGTCAGGCTCTGTGCTGATGCCTCGGAGCCTGGAGCCTACTTCGTATTCTGTGTCTCCCTCTCTCTCTCTGCCCCTCCCCTGCTCATGCTCTGTCTCTCTCTGTCTCTAAAAAATAAATAAATGTTAAAGAAAAATTAAAAAAAAAAGAAATCTTTCATTCATAAAAATATCACCTGTGTAATAATTTAATGAGGTTATAGAGAACAAAAATCACAGTTGAGCTCCTTTATGTTGCTCATGTCCTAAAAATACATGCTAAAGAATATGTATGCTTCAAAAGTATATACCTAAAAAATATATTAAAGAATATGTCTAATAAAGGATAGGTATATGTTAAGGATGATGCTTTAGTTGGTAGAATCAACTTAAACATGATGGAGATCACATGTGTTATCAGAGTCAAATCCTCAAGCACCTGACATATATACAATAGTTATATGCCTCATATTTCAAAAACAGTCCTTATTTTCATATCTTCTGCTATCGTATCAGATGCCATGTACATGTATGGCACATGTCTCAAGTTTTGGATTGGGAAATACTATCAAAGTATACCTGAGTAAAACAAGAAATAAAACAAACAAACAAACAAACAAACAAACAAACACAAGAAAATCCAACTATTTCCTGTTTTCAAGAGACCCGTCCAAGGGAAAGAAAATCAGGGTGCAGAAAGGCTGGAAATAATAAGATGACAAAAAAATGTACAAGGAAAATAATACCAAAATAAAAGAGAATGTGGTGATATTAACAGAGAAAAATCACATATCTATGAATTATTATAATGCATTTTTCTGGAATGAGAGTATTAAACAAGACAAAGATACTGCAAATGTTAGAGGACAGAGATTTTATATCAAAAAGTAGAGATGGGCTATATAAATCTAGATGCACAGCTATGAAGTATGTAAGCAAAAATATTAGAAATATAAGAAGAAATGTACACACCTACAACTGTTGCAAAACAATTTAACACACTTTTCTCAGAGATTAACTAATAAATCCTAAAAAACAATATAGCAGATTTAAATATAACTATCAAACTATATCTAATAAACATATAGAAAACTTTGTATCCATGAACTGAGAATATACAACCATTTTATCTATATCTATATCTATATCTATATCTATATCTATATCTATATCTCCATATACATATATCCATGTATATGGATATATCCATATCCATATATGTGTGTGTGTGTGTGTGTGTGTGTGTATAGGCAGTCTCACTAAGAAAAGATTCTACATATTAGTCCACAAAATATAAAAATTACTTTAAAAATGGATGTGATAAGGGGTATGTTATTTGATCAGCAATCAAATTAAAACTAAATAAATGAATGGCAAAAATCTAATCACTTTGACATTTAATTCTTTCTAAATAAATTTCAGGTTGAAAAGGAAATCAAGAGAAATTAAAATTTATACTATAAGCAAAAACAAGTGAGAACATGATTTGAGCATAACGCTGATATCAAAATCGAGGTAATAACAACACATGGGCACATTCACATATACATCCAAAGGCTGTTAGACCACTAACACAGAAGACATAACTGTGTATTTACTTGAAGATGATAAGATTGGAAAAGCAAAACAAAATAAACAAAGAAAAAAAACCCAAAAGATGTTAGCTGTCTAGATTCAAAGTCAACATATAAAATTGGTACAATTTTCCATATATCCAGAATAACCAATTTAAGTCAAGTCAGTGGAAAAGAATACCATTTATAGTAACACCAACAATCTATAAAGATCTCAGGAAAAAACCAAAACAAATAGTAAGTAAGTGTTGAAATCCTATCTGCAGAATACTACTTTAGTGAGAGACAAAAAGGGAGACTTGAAAAAAATGGAAAAACACCATATTTTAGCATGGGGAGGTTCATTACAGCAAAAGTTCACAAATTCATAATTTGATTCATTTTAAATTAAAATCATGGTAGAAGTTTTCATGGAATTTGATAACTGTAAGAGAAACACACAACAAATTTGCTAAAAGAAAAATAGGAGGGTAATTGCACTCTGAAATTTCAAATTAAACCATAAAGTTAAGGTAATTAAAATACAGTGGTACTGGGCAAGAAAGAAATAAATAGATTAATTTATATGAGGAATCTAGAACCAGGGAAAAAAAATATGTGTGTGTGTGTGTGTGTGTGTGTGTGTGTGTGTGTGTGTATTAGGGTGTCAGCCCAAATGAATTCTCCAAACAACTTTAGGAGTTGTCTGATTCTCTGAAAGCTGATGCCAAAGGAGCTGGCCTAGGAGATGTGACCAAGAGTATGGATGGTGCTTATGACAAATGGGCGCTTTCAATCCTTGAGAAAATAAGAAATGCTTGAATTGATGTGTTAAAACAATTGACTTTATATTGGAAAGGTTACTAAATCTTATTTCTTTCACCATATTTTAGGTATTTCAAAACATTTCAAAATTTAAAAAATAGCACTAGTGACAAACAGTAGTGAAATTTTTAGCACTTTGACATGGGTAAGACTTTCCCAAGGAAGGTAGAAAGCACAGAGATTAGAAAGGAAAAGATTAACAAATTTTAGTACTAAAGAATTTAATTTGCACAATAAAAGATACCATAAAGCACATATGACCAAAAGGAAGAGAAAAATAACCACTTAGAACATTTTCTAACCACTTAGAACATTTTTTGCTATAAATATAACAAAGAATATTCAAAGTATATAAGGAACTTCTATAGAGCAGTGAGAAAACTCAGTCAATCCAAGATAATGGACAAAGACCATGAAAAAGCAATTTACAGAAAAAAAATAATAAGGTGGGGGGAAGAAAGAGAGGGAGGGAGAAAAGAGACAGAATGCCCACCTTTATTAGTAATAAGGAAATTGCAATTTTAAATGATTTTTTTGGGGAGAGGTCAGTCAGTTTTAGGAAAAAACCTTAAAAGATTGATATATTCAGTGTGGGTGAAAGTGTGTCATGATTACTTTCCTGGATTGTTGGTTGGAGTGTGAATAGGTATAGCCTTTTTGGAGGCCAATTTAGCAGTATGTTTATATTTATAATGTGTTTCCCCTTTGACTTAGTAATTCTCTTTGAAGCAGATATAAGTTTTCTGGGAAGTATATGCAAAAACATCTTCATAATGATGCTCACGGAAACATTGTTTGTGACAGTAAAATGCTAGGAACAAGCCAGAAGTCACTGAGAGACCAATGAAATTAAATCATGGTATAGCCATCCAGTGGAATAGTATGTAGTTAATCAGTGTTTCCAACTTGAATAAAGTATGGATCTTCTCTAAAGAAATTTTTAAAAGTTAATTCCCACAGTAGTATGAGGAATATTTACAAGAATAGACTTTTAACTATATAAAAGTAACTTAAGTGAAAAAAAAATCAGGTTACAAAATTACATATTTAATACAATGCTTTTTAAGACAACAAACTCAAGCTACATATTTGCTTTCTCTCTTTGAATGCACAGTAAAGACTAAAAATCGTATCAAAGTGTTGATAGTGGTTACCATTAGGGTTTGAATTAAGATAATGAAATATAGTACTTTCTTTTTCTCTTGTTTTTTTTTAAATCTCTATGATTATACTTTCTTTTATTTATGTTTCAATAAAATTGTGTTCCCTCCTTAACTTAAAAACAAAAATAATTTTAGAAAAGAAAAAACCAGGGGGTGGCTGGGTGGCTCGGTTGATTGAGCGTCCAACTTCAACTCAGGTCATGATCTCACAGTTTGTGATTTCAAGCCCCGCATCAGGCTCTGTGCTGACAACTCAGAGCCTGGAGCCTGCTGAGAATTCTGTGTCTCCCTCTCCCCTGCTCCTCCCCTACTCACGCTCTGTCTCTCAAAAATAAATAAATGTTAAAAAAAATTAAAAAGAAAAAACACCATTTTTCTAGGATTTCTTTTAATCTTAAAAAATTTACTCAGGGATGGGAGTTTTGAGATTTCAGAAGCAAAGAGAGCCATACTTAATTCAAATGCATCATTGTAAAATGACTTTTTCATTAGTGATCTCTGAAACCAAGTAATCAAATCATGAGATGCATGAGAAAGTCAAACATTCTTTGTTAGATTTTTGAAACATCATTTGTCACTCTGGCTCACTCTGAAATATTCTGTTATCTGCCTCATTCCATAGAGTGCTGTGGACAAAGTTCAGCATTCATTTTGCTACATATGAAAAGTGCTGCAGGAAAGAGTATAATAGTAGGAGCCGAGGGACCTCAGAGCTCACCACAGTTTAGGGCCCAGGAACTAGTCAGAGAGGATTCAATGGCTGTAACACCAGACAAACCCATCTTTCATTCTGATGTAAAAATTAAAATGTGTGAATTCCTAACTTGGAGAGCAGGAATTAATATCTCCATTTTGCAGATGAAACTGAAATTTAGAGGACTTCATCTGAATGCAAAGTCAGAGTAATTTATCCTGTCTGGTAGCACATTAATTTTTGGTTTCTTATTGGTTACAAGACTTACCCAAACACCAGGAATTGGGGGGAACGAGTGAGATGTACTGAAGAAGAATGCTGGTCTGAAAAATATTAAGGTCAAATTGAGTAAGTAACAATTCACATAGTAAGAATTAGGTAATAACAAGAATGTAGTCACTTCTTCAGGGCTGGCAGGATTAGGGCTGGTAGTGATGGGATGAGCAGCTAGCAGCATGCTATCTATGATGGGGGGGAATGAATTAATAGCTCACTGGATGGTGTGGTACCTTAATCTCCTTTATAAAGTGATATTAAAATTTTTTTAATGTTTGTTTATTTCTGAGAGAGACAGAGACAGAGTGTGAGCAGGGGAGGGGCAGAGAGAGAAAGGGAAACAGGATCCGGAACAGGCTCCAGGCTCTGAGCTGTCAGCACAGAGCCCAAAGCGGGGCTCGAACTCACAAACCGTGAGATCATGACCTGAGGCGAAGTTGGACGCTTAACCAACTGAGCCGCCCAGGTGCCCCTATAAAGTGATATTTTAAATTGCTATGATTCAAAATTTACATACACATTGCAACGAGGAGCTCCTATATTCATATAGTTATTTATTTATATTTATACATCTAAAAATATATTTTATATGAAATTTATCTAAAAACCAAAGCTAATAAACAAAAACCAGAAACCAGAATCATAAATACAGAGAACAAATTGGTGGTTGCTGGAGGTTAGGTGGATGGGAAAAATAGGTGAAGGAAAGGAAAAGGTACAACTTTCTAGTTATAAAGTCACTGGAATGAGTACAGAGTCGAGGATTAGTCACTAATATTGTCATAATGTTGTATGACGACAGATGGTGACTACACTTATGGTGGTGAGCATAGCATAATGTATAGAATTGTTGAATCACTATGTTGTACACCTGAAACTACTGTTACATTGTATGTCAACTATACTTTAGTAAAAAATGGCAATAAGGAAATCCTGTATACCATTTATATTTATATTTACATTTATTTATACTTTTTTCCAACTCATTTGAGAGTAAATTGGAAACATCATACACTTTTACCTCTAAATAATTCATTGTACAATTTATAACAATGGAGATGTTATCTTAAATCACTATAGTGCATTGGTCAAAATCAGAAAAATTAACCTTGATACAGTACTATTATGGGATATGAATATTTGAATATGGACCAGAGTCTGTATTCAAATTTTTTCAGTTGACCTCAAAATTTCCTTCACAGGTATTTTCTACCATAGTCCAGGATTCAATCAAGTATTACCTTTACATATTTTAATCTTCCTAGTAGTCAAATAACTATTCAAAAACTAGTTCAGCCCTATATCTGCTGGGTATCAGTGCTAGGCACTGTAACCCATTAACATAGGCTAGTGTCCAAATCTCTCTCAGAGGAGACGGAGGGAGGCTGGGGCTGGTAGAAACAAGTGGGTCTAGGGCAGGGGCTATATCTGCTACAGTATGGTCAGGGTTCACCTCATGAAGCATTTAAGGTAGATTAACATCAGTAATCTACAGGTGAAGAAAGAGACCTAGGCTATAACGTGGCAGAATAAAGTCTATAATCTCTTGTTATTTACTGACTCCTTTACAACTTACCTATTCCTTTCCTGGAATAATCTTAACCCGTTTTCTGCATAGTAACATTCTTTGACATTGCCATGCTTATTCATATCTTGTGCTCTTGCCCATAAAATTCCTTTTTTCTCAAAATGCATTTTTTCAGCTCTTTTCTCTATCTTGAAATTTTACCTCTTTTATTAAAAACATTTTTTTTAATGTTTATTTATTTTTGAGAGAGACAGAATGTGAGCGGGAGGTGGGGGGGCTGAGCTGTCAGCACAGAGCCCACCTGATGCGGGGCTTGAACCCACCCGCTGTGAGATCATGACCTGAGCTGAAGTCGGGTGCTCAACTGACTGAGCCACCCAGGCACCCCAAGATTTTACCTATTTTAAAGACCTTTCTTAAACATTGCCTTCTTTGTAAGAGCTGTCCTGAGTTTACCACTTAACTTAGTCTGTGTGATTCCAAAGCACTTTGAAGATCTGTAGATTAAAAAGCACGCTTTGGGATGCCTGATTGGCTCATTTGGTTAAGTGGTTGACTCTGACTCTTGATTTAGCTCAGGTCTGGATCTCACAGTTCATGAGTTTGTGCCCCACATTGAACCTGCTTCAGATCCTCTGTCTCCTTCTTTCTGGCCCTCTCTGGCTCTCTCTTGATCTCTCAAAAATAAATAAACATTTAAAAAAAAAAAGAAAAGATTGAAAAAAAAAGCACATTTCATTGTAGCTATACATAGGTCAATTCACAATTGAGGATAGGGGTGTCTTTGACCTAGCACAGTGCCTGACACAAAGTAGATACTTAATAAATTATACTTAATATGAACTTTCATAATTCATACATTCACTGCCTCCAATTGGAATGGGTTCATGAACTGGAGAATGTGGATTCTAAGCAAACTCTCAGAAGTTAACACTTTCAGGCAGCTGATATCTGAAGGGTTTATAAACTCAAATCATTGCCTTAGATCACAAAGTCTGATTAAAAAAACAACAGCGACAACAAGTAGTTTTTGGAGTCCAGCAGCCTAGGCTTTAATCAGATCACATCAATTCTTCCAAATAGTGAAATGGATTTTAGCCTGAACAATCATTCATTCAATTTCTACAGAGTACAGCTTGCATTTGGATATATGCAGGCTATTTGATCATACCAGTTTAATTCTATTTTTAATTCTGGAGAATGCTAGGGGTCCTGGCAGAAACCCAGGGTGGGTACCCTGAAGGGGTTCAGGTTCAGGCATATCCAGCTGTGTCTGAATGGCTGACAGGGTAGAGTCACCAGCAATCGATTTCCTGGAGGTGATCTAAAAGCCTTATTGTAAGAAGCTCACCGCCAGTGATAGAAGAGTAAAGGAAGTCTTGTACCATGGCATATTTTGAATTTAGCAAGAATATGACTTCTGGCACAACACTACTGGCATCAATTAAGTAAAATGTGAACTCAGACCATAACCATTTTTCTTTTTCATACTACTTGAATACCGATGACAGAAATACTTTTAGACTTTCAGAAAGTTGCTCTCTGAGGTTGCTCAAAATATAGATGTATGCCTGCAATTTTCTGTATAAGCTACTCCCAGGCAATGTTGGTTCATAGCTCCCCTTTTTCCTACACCCATTTCCTCAGCAAAATAATCTTCCCACACAGCTACTAAGCCAAGGACGGCTGGCTAGCTACTTGACATTCATCGCCCTTCCCTCTTTCCTGCCAAAGTCCTCATTTTGCTCAGGTGTCTATTTCTGCCCCTCACAGTCTATATGATTAAGAGGAAACTGACACAATCCCCAGAACAAAGGTGGATAATAATTAATCTTAAAAAACCAGTACATGGCATTCCCTTGACAACCGTTTCTGATGCAGGAGCGGGCTTTTGACTTTTTTGGCTCAGACTAAAGTGAAAGACATATTCCATCATTGGGCACTCATTCTGCTCTCTCGCTCTCTCTTTCTAGATGTGAACAAGAAACCATGTTGCTATAGTTGCTGCTGGCAACCATCTTATGACCAAAACAAGAAAGACTCCGAGGACAGAGCAAGCCTTCTAGATGGCAGAGCAGAAAGTTAGGAGAATCTGAGTGCCTGGGGTCACAGCTTGAGCTACTAAACTCACATCACCCTGCAGTTGACTATTGTATTTCTTGCTATTTGAAATAAGAAAGTTCCTTATTGTTTATGCCTGAATGAGTCATGTCTTCTGTTACTGCAGTCGAAACCATACCAACTGATGTATTATAGAAACAGCTAATTATGAAGGCGGAGAACACAAAATTTTGTGTTACACTCAAAGTTAACCTGACTCATTTAGTGATTGCATAATTGTTATCACACCCCATAATAATTAGATATAGATTATGAACAATGCACACAAAGAACTAATATTCCAAGGAAGGTGACATGGAGCAATAAAAAGCATACCTTGTTCAGAATCGTGGGTAGAAATCCATTCCTATTTCTAAGAAAAGGAGCTACTCATGAGTTTGTGATCAGCTCCCAACTGAATGGTGGGTAGAAATCCACTCCTATTTCTAAGAAAAGGAGCTACTCGTGAATTTGTGATCAGCTCCCAATTGGAAGGGCCTGTTGTTTATTGAGTACTTGCTGGAAGCTGGGTGCTGTCCTGCATGGTTTTACACAGCCAGATTCCAGCAGTCATTAAGAGCAGGAGATGTGGAGTCACGCAAAACTCGCTCCATTGGTGCAGGTGCTGGGGCTGCTCAGTTTTGAATTGAAAGAGCAGAGGGGCTGCACATCTTCCCTCTGCTTCATCCAAATTCCACACTTGGATTCCCAAGATTACGGACTGTTCTCTTAGCTAAGTCACTGTTTCCCAGTGCACTATGCTCCAAGGCCCGGCTCCAGAGGAATTTCCGATCAGCCAATGCAGTGTCAGAATCAAATCTTCCATACAAAGTGCTAGGCTCCAGTGTTACGACTCTGTCAAAAGCTTAGAGAGCTACCCTTTTCATCAAGGTAAGTTTATCTCAGCTGCCCCCTTGCTAGTCTTTCCCAATGAAACCTGATCAGTGCACTTCCAGAAAGTTCCACCAGGCCTCCCTGAGTTCTTGTCTAAGGGGGCTGTGCTCCGGCTGTGACCTCTGGATTCCTACATAACTCTTCTGAGATCATGACCCAATCCAGCTATGAAAGGTTTTGTTTTACAGTAATCTAAGAATGCTCACTTTCCAATGCTGGAAAAAAAACAAGGGGGCTGTTCAAGTAATCCTTCACTGGATAAAAGATTTTAAATATTTACATAAAAATAACATATTCAAATTATAAACATAAATAAGCATGGAAAATCAGATCATTACACAAATGTATCTTTTTATTTCTATTTTTAAAACATGTTTATTTATTTATTTAGAGAGGTAGAGAGAGAGCATGCAAGCAGGGGTGGGGCAGAGAGTGAGAGAGAATCCCAAGCAGACTCTCAGCTGTCAGCTCAGAATCCAAGGTGGGGCTCGAACCCACGAACCATGAGAACTGAAATCGAGTCGAACCCTTAACCTGACTAAGCCACCCAGGCACCCCTACACAAATGCTATATCTTTTTTAATGGTCCTATGAAATTCCATCTATAAGAGTACCATAATTTACTTAATCTTCTAATGTTGAAATTTTAGATTGTTTATTTCTGTTATAAATTCCTTTGCAATGAACATCAGCATAAGTTTAAATGCTCCTATAACATTTAAAAAATTATTTTATCTATTTTACTTTATTTTTTTGTTCCTGTAACATTTTAAAAAGGGTTTTCAAACTGAAAGACTGAACTCAGAGAAATCCAGGCTTATTGTAAAATGAGTTTGGGGATTGCTTTAGAACATGTCGCTATGTCTACCAGAGAGATTATGAGCTAGAACCACATAGCTGTTCCTTTTCAGTACAAACACTTCCCAAGCAATGGGTCCTAATTCCTCCTCCTTGACTGTTCCTTTGCCTCTGTCATGTTGGACTCCATTTGACCCCCAAATATACTTCCTCAGTCTTCTGTGTCTCCTCATTGCTTTCCTCAAGGTGACCCTTCTTGATGCAGAATGAACAAATCTTTTAGAATCTCTATAAGAAATAAAGAATTTTCCTTGAGCCCAAGTTAGGACAGCTGCCCAGGAAACACAATCTTCACAAAGAACAGAGTACTCTGGAGAATGAACAGTTTTTACTGTTCTATGCTTTTTACATCTTGTGAAAGCTCAAAAGATTAGGAATCACCAGTGTTTACATCAAAGAATGCAGGGGGTAGGAGCATTGATCGAGGTCCTAAGGACAAATGGTTTTCCTTTAGGCTACTCATTCATACAACAGATGTACAATGCATGCTTGGGGGGCCGCAAGTGAGGCTTTTGGTTTAAACAAAGTTTTTGTATAGTCATGCTGACTTAGAAATCTAAAATGGCTTCCCTCACATATCAGGTATTTAGAGAGTTTTCTTCCATTACCCTTGATCAAGGCCTTGCTGCATTTTCCCAAGCTAGGCACTGGGATGCTCCCATGAGCGGAGGTGGATGCTTCTCTGCTTTCTTCCTCAGCTCTTTTTAGAACTGACTGCTTGTATCAGTCCTGCTCTCAGCTGAAGCACAAAGAGGTGAACACACCACACGAGAGTTTAAAAGCATTCAGGGCTGGGGGCACGCGGGTGGCTCTGGTGGTTAAGCTTCCGACTCTTGATTTTGGCTCAGGTCATGATCTCACGGTTCCTGAGATCGAGCCCCTCAATGGGCTTTGCCCTGACAACATGGGGTCTGCTTGGGATTCTCTCTGCCCCTCCCCTGCTTGCTCTCTCTCTTAAAAAAAAAAGGCAGGGGGTGGGGAAGTGTTCAGGTAGGGAAGAATGAAGAGCAGTGCTGAGGCCAGGTAGCTGAAAACACAGGAAAACCCATTTTTAGAGCACAGATCTGGCACTTTCCTGGGGGCCTGTCAGCCATGACATTCTGCCATGGTGCTTTCTGTCCTCTTTCTGACCCAGGATAACATATCAGCAAGTGTACCTGAGCTGCAAGTTTTACTCATTTTTATTTGCTATCTGCAAGTGTCTGGGCTCCTACATTTTACTGAGATGCATTGGCTTCTGACTCTTTTTCTCCTAATTCTTCTTGGGTCTCCTGGAGCCTAGGTGCCTCTCTGGCATCAGGCTCTCTTCCCAGTGGAGAGGCCGCGTTGCCCAGTCATTTATGCAGTCATACATATTCATAGAAAAACGTAAAGATGGTTTTCTTAATTATACTACTTGATGCTGCTGTGTGTCTCCCAATTTTCTGTGTATGGTTTCATCTGTGTAACAGGCTCTCTGCATGAATTCAGCACCTCTAATTGCTGGGCAAGTTCTCCAGGAGAGGAGGGAATATGCAAGAAGAAAAATGGACTTCCAGGATTCTGTTTAAAGAATGCTTATTTGACTGGTCTTAATTGGGTTCAGGGGGCCTGGCTGAGCTGCTGCTTTGTGATTTGCATGTAGGAGCCAAAATTAAGCTTCTAATTTGCATCCTTTGTTTGCTAACGAAAGTTCTATTATGTATTTACCAGCAACCGAAGATTTAGACCTCACTTGCTCCTGAGACCACTGTAAATGGAGGCAATGAATAATTTGATGGTCTCTGACACATGGAGAGAGAAATGCTATGGCCTTTCACCATAAAATTGAATTTTGTGAAGCGATCAGTAAACAGTTACAGATTGTGGAGAAAGTAGAGTGTAGTAGATTCAGTGGCCTCTCTCTAAATGCACTAACTAAAATCAGTGGATCTAGGTTTGTTGGTTAGAATGCTGTAACCTCAGTCTGGTCAATAGGATTTCAAAAGAACAGCTGGAAATCAGAATAAATACCACTGAATACATTTGCTTTTAGCATCTTAATAGCTAAATTTCTCTGTTTGATTTCAAAATTCCATTTTGATCAGATGTCAGTTGGCTAAACTAAGCAGCTTTTTTTCTTTCTGTTCATTTGTAGACTAATGAGAGCCAAATATATTTAATTTTGGCCCTTCCTCGTTCATGCCATCTGAATGCTTGAGGTGACCACTGACTGAGAATCTGAGGCCATGAGTGATCATGTCTAAAGTTAGTACCAAAACTTCTTGTTTGGGTCGTGCTGAACTCAGATTTGAAGCAAGCTCAGGCTCCCTTGAACTTTTCTTTCCTTTAATGTTTGCTCTCTCACGTCCCCAAAAGAATCGAACTGGCACATCTACTTAATTTGTTTTCAATACAACTGTAATTTTCACTGTATTTAAACTGGGATTCAGTCTGTCCCTCTGCTGGGCCAGGGACCTTCATCATTTAAATTCATGAGTTGATTTATGTTAAAGGAGTAAAAGACCAGAGACAGAAATTTTGTGAAAAGTGTCTGAAAGCAAAGATTGGAAAGAGGCAAAGGACCGTATGGTGTTCTTCCTCAACCTTACACCTAGGTTGGATTTGATCTTCTAGCAAAAGAATGTTTGCAGGTGGAAACCAGAGCCGATTTTTATAGAACTCATTGTTATACAAAGAACATAAGCAGTGGTATACAGAACTGAGTTTATTACAAAAAACGATATAAAGTAGGGGAAAGAAGCATTTTATGTGGAGCAGAAGAAGTCGTGCAGCTCTTTTTGGCAACTCAAGAGCCTTGCATCTTTTGAAGTCAAAAGAGATGGTTCCATGGGTAAAAGTATTTTATCATGGTGAGAACTGGCAGCAGGATAGCTGAGAGATGCTAACTGTTGGTGGTTTGGATTAATGAGGAGGCTGAGGTTGAATAACAAGATCACACAGGATCTGAACAATGTGATACATCCCCAGATCTGAATATAATAACTGAATGGGACGTTGACACTCTCTGGTCAGGCAGCTCAGTTGACCAGCCAGTGAAATTTAGTATTAATGTGGTTTTATTTGTGTCCATGGACTGGTAAAATGCAGGAAAATTCAGAAAAATGCTTCTTATTCTTTTTTTTTATAAAGTTTATTTATTCTGAGAGAGAGAGAGGGATAGTGTGAGTAGGAGAGGGGCAGAAAGAGAGGCAGAGAGCAGGCTCCACACTGCCAGCATGGAGTCCCACGTGGGGCTCAAATTCCAGAACTGTGAGATTAAGACCTGAGCTGAAATCAAGAGACAATGCTTGAAGTGCCTGGATGGCTCAGTCAGTTAAGTGTCGGACTTCAACTCAGGCCATGATCTCATGGTTTATAGGTTTGAGCCCCACGTTGGGCTCTATGCTGACAGCTCAGAAACTGGAGCCTGCTTCTGATTCTGTGTGTGTGTGTCTCAAAAATAAATAAGCATTACAAAAATAAAAAAAAAAAGAGTCATATGTTTAATCGACTGACCCACCCAGGTACCCCTGAAAAATGCTTCTATTTCAGACAGCACAAACACCTATTTGGGACCCCAGATTTCAATTCACTTGGAAACAGAGACATTGCACTCTTACATTAGGGGACTTAGAGTTAATGTCAAATTATTGGCAGAGAAGATCACTCTTTTGCTGCATCTCCATCATTTCAATATATTTGCACTTGATATGCTTTTCTAAAATCTGATAGGAAAGACTTTTTTATTTGCTTTGTGTCATTTCAACCTGTCGTTTCAAGACTGAATGCAGTATCCTGCGGTGTCCTCCTAGGACTGATACAAACAAATGCCTTTGGGCAGTCTGGATGGTTTGCGGGATGAGTCGCTACCCTTTGACAGAGAGAGGAGTGAGAAGGGAGGAGGAGGAGGGAATGGGAAGGGGGTTTTGGTGAAACTTCTAGAATGTGTACTTACAATGAGAACAGTAAGAAGAGGTACTAAGAGAAACCCTTCAAACATTTAAAGAATCTGTCACCCTTTAGCAACTTAAATATTTGAGTAACTGCCTATCTAGTACATGTAGTGTATTTTGTATGCCACCAGCCATACTGTTGGCGCATTGTAGATGCTTGCTACCCATTTGTTGCCTTCAGTGGAATTATGTGGATGCCATTTTTCCTAATGGACTGAATTCCCTTTCCGATTTTATAGATAGATGGCCCTTACCTCAACTTCTTTCTCAGTGCTTGCTTTGTGGAAGCAGCAGTTTTGATGCTGCATCTCAATCCCTCTAGCTCTTCTAGGTGTTACTCTATTTACTATATAATACCAGTCACAAGACATAACAATATTCATTTTTATAAAAATCCAAACGTATGTAACTGACATAAGAAATGAAAGGGCAGCAATTCATACTGGTTCAAACTAATGTACATCACCCTGTTATCAGCAAACAGAAGGACAGTATGAAGTAGAACCTGGATGAACAATGCGTGATGTGGGTCAACTTGGCAAATGTCCAATTTGAAAGAAGCTGTAGTCCACCCATTTGGCTACCAAAATCAGTGTTTCCCCACCCTTCATATCTTGGCATTAAAATGAATGTGTTCAATGTTCCATGCAAAGGCACTGATTCTTGCAGCTGTCTCAAGTCCTTCTGGTAACTCATTACATCCTTCCCAGAGAAAATGATCATGAATGAAATAAGGGCACTTTTATTAAATACTGAATATTAAACACTAAAAGAACTTTTTCCCCAATAGGTCCAACACAGAATATGCTATTTAGAAGAGTTATTTTCATTGACCCTGGGTTTTTTTGTTCCTGTTTTTCTTCCCTTCGTCTGGCTGTTATGGCGGTGTCTCAGGATATTTCTGTATATCTCTGTCCAGTCACAGCTGAGAGCATTAAGAAGCTAAACAAACAAAAAATGAATATTCTAATAGTTATTATTGACACCCATTTTCATTTTTTCCCCCAAGTTCAAGAGTTAGTCTTTCTCAGAATTTGGAAGTTGCCACAACCATGTCACCTACCATAATAAGACATGTGATATTCAAGGTTAGTGTGGTATAAAAATTGAAACACCATTTTAATGATCAATGCTGGAGTTTCTCTGAGAGTAAGTTGGTGAAGGCAGTCATTAGAAACACCTTGGAGTTAACTAGAGTCCATTTTATTATACCTGAGAATGACCAAAGTTGTATACTAGATACATAATATATTTTAGATGATGAATAAATGTGTGGATAAAGTGAAGAAACAAAGATGTCTATGGTTATTCTCAGCTTCCTATTATTTTATACTTATGTAAATTCTGTAATCTGGGAGTGTGTGTGTGTTTGGGATTAGGATGGAGCTTTTCTGGTTTACACTGCTATGTAACAAAATATGAAGCTGACTGACTCCAGTGAGAGCATGCAAAAAAATCCCTGTTGCACTTGAATTATAATTTGACAGTTATACACTTTGTGAGTGATTCTGATAAGAGGATTGGCCTAATTTTTCCATTTGATTAATTTCTTAAAACTATAAATGTCAAAATGATTTTGGGACTCATAGGGGAAACATTCTAGATCAAACTGCTTTCCTCTTGGACTTTCATTATCAACATTAAAAATTTTTGTAATAGACAAATTATTTTGGAATAGTTTAGATTTAAAGACAGGTTCAAAGTGAGTACTATCACTCTGCTTACTTTCTATTTATTCTAAACCAGAAACGAGTTAAGCAAAATAGTATTTGTCTTAGCTCATTTGTGCTGCTATGATAGAATACCATAGACTGAACGGCTTATAAACCAGAGAAATTTTTCATAGTTCTTGAGTCTGGGAACTCCAAGATCAAGGTACTGATAGATTTGGTGTCTCCTGTATAGATGGTAACCTTGCTATGCCCTAATCATGAAGAAGGAGCAAGGAAGCTTCTGGGGTCTCTTTATTAGGGCACAAATCTCATTCATGAAGGCTGTGGCCTCATGACCTAATTACCTCCTGAAGGCCCCACCCTCGAATACCATCACTTTGGGGGGTAGAATTTCAACATATGAATTTCAGGCAGATACAAATATTTAATCCATAATGTATTATTATTTTCATGCCTGATAGTTTCAGGATGTGTTTGTTTGAAAGAAAACAGTCCAACAAAATTCCACTTTTTAATGAGCACTACCTGATTTAGACTGTTATTTTTGTTTTTGATGTTTTATTGCAAACAAGTGAATTTTCCATTTTTCTACCACACTCTTCTGTCTCCACACCATCTTATGCCTTCTTCATTTGTTGAGGTGTGTTTTGAACACCTCCCTTTCTGTCTTTTCCACCTGATACCTTCTCTGCTCTTTCGTATCTTACTACCATTGAATGTTCAGTTCATGTCCCACCACCTCTCCAAGGCCTCCTCTTGCTGGCTTAACCTGGAGTACTTTCTATCTCTTCTTAACTTTTTTTTGGCAACTATTGTCTGTTTGTAAATAATTGGGGAATTCACCATGCATTTCTCTTTTATTTCTCTTGGCATTTTGAACTGCTAGTTAAATCTTGTGCTGTTACCTAAATTTTAAATGTTTGCATTTGGTCTTTTCAGCCAGATCATAAATTATTGAGGACAATTCTTAATTGCCTTTTTTAAAATTGTAACACATAGGAAAGTGCTTTATACACAACATTTCTCAGTGAATATTTGTAACTTGATATGGCTGGAATTCCTTGTTTTGAGTCTGATTAGTAATTATTAGTGTTGAATGTATATCCTTGGTCATGTATCTTATAACTACTTTTATGTATAATTTAATTTAATCCTCACAGTGCATGAATAAATCAGGTGTTTCTATCTCTGTTTTACAGATGCAATGTTTTTATGTTGGGTTACATACTTACAAATTGCATAAGGGAGAATGAGGGGACAAAAATGAATTGATAGGACCTAATGTGGTTCAATAGTTACAGAGAAACAGCTTTTTTTTGTGAATCATAAACTGTGATATATTAGAGGTGTAATAACTGATATACACATGCAATGTTAGCTCTTTGAGATTTTAGAAAGCAATCTCTGATTGGAAATACAATAAGATCTATTCTTGGTGTCATTTTTTGATGATGGCAACTGACCTATTGCTTATTAGACATCCATTTAAAAAATCGTAGCACTGAATGGTACCTAAAGCAAAGCATCAGACAAGGATCTGGGTGGAATCATTTGGAGGTAAATTCAGGAAGCAGAAGTGAGAAAGTTGGGAAATTGGGACAAGGAAGGCAGAGAAGTTAATGAAGGGTATGTTTCTGAGTTGGTTGCTAATAAGGAGAATGGAGGCTCCACCATGCTGAAGAACTAAAGAGCCATTTTGAAGATGTCTCAGAAATATTCCACCAAAAGAGAGCGTGGAGCATGTATCCATCATTTCTTTTCTCTCACTGTTTCCCTCACTTTTCCCTTATCATTTCTTGTCCCTCACTGAAGAGGCATTAACTCCTTTCTAATCCTTGGCTACCTATGCTCAAGCTGAGTAGTTTCCACAGCTTTGGAGAAGGCTGTGACGAAGAAAAGCAGCCTCTCTGGAAAACAGTGTGGAGGTTCCTCAAAAAATTAAAAATAGACCTACCCTATGACCCAGCAGTAGCACTGCTAGGAATTTACCCAAGGGATACAGGAGTACTGATGCATAGGGGCACTTGTACCCTAATGTTTATAGCAGCACTCTCAACAATAGCCAAATTATGGAAAGAGCCTAAATGTCCATCAACTGATGAATGGATAAAGAAATTGTGGTTTATATACACAATGGAGTACTACGTGGCAATGAGAAAGAATGAAATATGGCCTTCTGTAGCAACATGGATGGAACTGGAGAGTGTTATGCTAAGTGAAATAAGTCAGACAGAGAAGGACAGATTCCATATGTTTTCACTCCTATGTGTATCCTGAGAAACTTAACAGACGACCATGGGGAAGAGGAAGAAAACAAAATGATTAGAGATGGAGGGAGCCAAAACATAAGAGACTCCTAAAAACTGAGAACAAACTGAGGGTTTATGGGGGGTGGGAGGGAGGAGTGAGTGCATGATGGGTATTGAGGGCACCTGTTGGGATGAGTACTGGTTGTTGTATGGAAACCAATTTGACAATAAATTTCATAATAAAAAAAAAAGAAAGAAAAGCAGTCACCTTGGTTTGCTGGATATGGGAGAGTAGCCTTGTGTGAGGAGCTGTTCACCACAGCTGTGCTGAAATAACAGGAGCTGAAGAGGAGATGGCGCACAAGGCTCCACAAGTGGCTGCTACCCACAAAGCAGACCTATTTTCACAGATTCATCTACGTCATCTCACCTCGCATAACAAATCTAGAAGCAAATTTGGCAGTTTTGTGGAGTTTATGGGGTAGACACATTGAATACTGAGTAGATTTTCATGTTAGAGGAAACAGTATTGAATCATGAACCTGAATGTTTTAAGATTAACATGAATAAGTGGGTGGTGTTTGAGATTTAGGAGGTCTGGGACTTTTCAGTGTGTATATGCAACCTACAAACTTAATAGGTATTATCTGTGGTATAAAATTCTTTCTTTTCGTTAAATTTAGTTCTTTAATAAACACAGTCATATACATCCCTTAATAGATATTGTGGAGCATTCATTTTATGCCAGGCACTGTACTAGTCACTGCACTTTGCTGACCACAGGGAGCAAACACATGTCCTCATTGATTTTTTACAGCATTTTCAGGAGTTCTGAGAAAGATGAATATGCTACTTGGTATAATCCCACTATACTAATTATCTGGAGAGACTAAGAAAAATTTACATAGGATGCAAGTACTAAGCATCATATATAAGAACAAATACTTTGAAAGGTAGGTAGTGTTAGTGGTAGCAACAGTGTTTTATTATTAAATAAAGAGACTCAAAGAATCCTCTTTTGTTCACTGAGTGCTACCGGGCTTCAAGTATATTTTTTATTTACTTTTCCATGTGTTCTTCAAGTGTGGAAGAGTGAGGTCATTCAAGTGAAGCTTGAGATTTACTTCATCAAGCATTTCCTTTTACATGCCCAAATGAACTTTATCAAATGGAGTCTGTTTACTAGAATGATGGCTCCAGGGACTAACTAAACTAAAACTAAAGTTCAGTTCAGTTCACACAGAGCTGAACTTTATAGTCTGTGTATTTTTGCCCTATTTCACATATATTGGAGATTACTTGGAATCAAAAGGTAATGGAGCAATCGGCTTTACAATAACATACAAGTATTTGAGTTTACTTTGTTATTGTTTAAAAAGAGACAGAGACATTTGAAAAAATTACTTCAACAGTGTTGCTCAAACTTCAGCTTATTTAACCCTTATGGTTTTTGTCTTAGAACAACATTGAGTTCATTAATATGAATGACATCATGAATTTGATGAGGTAGTTATATTTATTCATTCCAATACACATTAAACTTATTATTAAAATTGGAAATGTCTGTGTATTACTTATAATCATCTCAAAACAAACAAACAAACAAACAAACAAACAAACCCTCAGTGCTCATGTTGAGTGCCACTGGATTAAAATGAAGTCTTCTAGGCAAGTGGTTTAGGGTTAAGTTACACCCAAAATTAAATAATTAGGAAAAAAAGAAAGCTAAAGAGCCAGATCTTTCAGTTTGATTCTTTATTGTTCACAGTACACATATTGGAACACACACACAGTTTCTCACAGCAGCACACATAATACTGCACTTTCTTATAGAAGAGTCTTTGTCCCTCATGGACACAGCAGTTAATTCCCACGAAGTGAGTCAGCATATAACTTTCTAAAACTGATAGAAGGAAGCCAGTACATTCAGAAGCACACCATAAGCAACATGCAGGTCTTTGATGTTGTCAGAAGTAATCTGAAGCTAAGCAGTACATGCTTTTTGATTTTATATTTAATCCTGAAGCTTAAGTTCGTGAAGGGCCTAGGTTCCTGAGCTAGCTCTGATCTCTATGTTTATCACAATTTGATAAGTCCAGAGTTGTTATGGACCCTTGAATAATATACATAGGTATAAATACTTTTATATATTGTGACAATATGATATAGAAACAATACATATGTATACACATATATTTTTCACTTGGAATATTAAGACTATAAGAACGCTTTTAGAATTATAACACTTATGAGACAGTGTAGTATATTTTCTATAGATAGCGAAATTCACAAAGTTTAGAAAACAAACAGTGCTGACCTAGAAGCTTTTATTTCCCTCCATATTCATATTCATAGCATATGGGTGAATATTTTCTCACCAAAAATAACTTGACTTCATTCATTTTTTCCCCTTACTTGGGGCTTTATTGGTGGTGGCAAATATAAAGGACTAGCTGTCTTCCTTGATTAACCCCTTAGGAAATGGACTTGCTTCAATTTTTTTTAACGTTTATTTATTTTTGAGACAGAGAGAGACAGAGCATGAACAGGGGAGGGGCAGAGAGAGAGGGAGACACAGAATCTGAAACAGGCTCCAGGCTCTGCAGAGCCCGACCTGGGGCTCGAACTCATGGACCATGAGATCATGACCTGAGCCGAAGTCGGACGCTTAACCGACCAAGCCACCCAGGCGCCCATGAAAATGGGCTTGCTTCAGATATCTATCCTTAATGTCCAGAGGTCTTCTCTAAGATCTATTGTGTCTCCCTGCCTTCACTCATCTTATTTCTCCCATGTGAACTGTTTTTCCTTTAATGACCTAAATCAAATGTATCCTTAAAAGAAGTCCTATCTTTTTTCCAAAGTCCTGCTTAATTAATCCAAGTCCCACTGAGGCCCCTTTTCCTCTGAGGCACTCAGTTATTTATAGTCTGAAATCATACAACTTGGCTTCCAATTACATATTCAGTATTTCTTATGTATTTCTTTGTTCATATGTTGTCACTAAATTATAATCTCCTGGGGACAAAGACAATGTGTTTGCCTTCTTAATTTTTCATTATTAAATTAGGAGAATTATTAAATTAGGAGATGAAAGTGCTACTGAAATTTCAAGCATTATGCGTATATAAGGGATTGTTCTGACCACGATCCAGTACACTTAATACACTTAATGCAGTGCCTTTCACTGAAAGGAAAACTGTTTAAAAACAAACAAAAAAACCCAAATAGAACTAGTTATCTTATTGTGAGGATAGGTTTATAAGCAAATTGGGCATCACCAGATTTTAAAATATATTCCTTAGTTTGGGATTCATTGATTTGTTCATCCATTTAACAGACAGAGACATCATCCAAGTTTAAATAACTTGTGGAATACAAAGATGAAATAGGCTTACTCTCAAGAGATTTTCCATGTAGTTGTTTATTAAGAATTGTGCAATAAGTAAGAGCCTTGAAGGCTCTACCTGAGGGACCAGCACTCAGTGGTTTTCAAGATGTGGTCGGGGACTACAGGCATTAAAATCACCTAATAAGTGAGAATCTATTGGGGCAGGGCCAAATAAAGTACATTTTAAGATAAGTTTCCAGGTAATTCTTAAATGTACCAAAGTGGGAATGGTTTATTATTCCTGGCTATGGAGTGAACACTTGGCTTCTCACTGGAGCACTTAATGTCATTCCAGAAATATAGAGAATGTTCTTGTTGACTTCTGAATTCAGACCTCTAGTTAGGTGGATTCTTATCCTGTTGCCATGTTGTATCTGTTTTTCTATTTTGTTTTTAAAAATTTTTTTTTAACGTTTATTTATTTTTGAGACAGAGAGAGACAGAGCATGAACGGGGGAGGGTCAGAGAGAGGGAGACACAGAATCTGAAACAGGCTCCAGGCTCTGAGCTGTCAGCACAGAGCCCAACGCGGGGCTCGAACTCACGGACCGTGAGATCATGACCTGAGCTGAAGTCGGTCGCCCAACCGACTGAGCCACCCAGGCGCCCCTGTTTTTCTATTTTGGAAAGTCTCCATTTTTATCAGTATCAGTCCATAACATTCTTGAGAAAGTTCATACTCTCTCTTTGTTGCAAGTCAGAGAAAAGTCATATGAACAAAAGTTAGGTCCATTATTCTGAGAGGAACAAAATAATCACTTATGAATGTTGCTTCAGGGATCAAATAAGTTGCTGCTCTAGCCAGCTCCACTGCTTAGCACATCCTTCTATTATAATTTTCAAAGTACTTTCATTTCCATTATTCTAGTTGAGAGCCTGTGGTATGGACTTGACCCAGATGTTCCTCCATGAGGTCATACAGGCAACCATTATGTGAATTTGCTCTTTATTGGTCACAAAACTGTCTTTTGTTTTCTTGCTGGATCCAGATTTGACAGTTATAACAATGTGTTGTCCCAGCTGTACCATTTCACTGAGCCCCTTTATTTTTCCGGACCTGATTTCTAGAACATAAATCATTCACTCCAGATTGGATTTTCCATGAATGTATTTGGTGTAGAAGAATGTAAATAGGCCTAACAACACTGTAGACAAATATTTACAGCTACTCTTTTCAAAAGAGATTATTTGAATATTAGAATTAGAACCATCAAGATTTATATTACATCAGATAGCTAACCATCTCAGAAACAAAACTATTCCCCAATGTGCAACTTTGTAAATGAGATCTTCCTCTGAGTGATTTGAGATTATTCTTATAGACCAAACATATAAACAAAAAAATTACAGGGCCTTATCTGACCTTTTTCCCCCTGTGTAATCAATGAAATTAACATTTAAATTAATTGATACTTCTAAATATAATTCATAAAATAGAATCACAATACATAAGCTATTCTAACAACTGCTTCTTAAAAAAACATTTCTGACATCTCCAATTCATATTCTAAATATTGCCAACAGTTATATCTTGAGATATCACATTGGTTTTGTATTTCCTCACTGGATTGTGAGATCCTTAAGAATAGGAAGAGCCGTTTGTTCCCTTAAACGAATTCCTGCAGTAGTTTTCATTTATGAAGCCACTATTGGCTTCTCACTGCAGCTCTGAAATGCCAAACCTCGGCTTGTTTCTGTGAGGAAAAAGCCACATCAAGCAGCTCAACACCACACCTGAGCCCCACTGTGAAAATGGGGACATAACTAGAAATGCCAGAAGCATCAGTTTTTCCATACTTGAAACATGATCTCATGAAAGTGTTCAGAAGAACAAGATATTTTCTTACATATAAATATATTTGAAAGAACATTTACACTTTCACTTAATTCATGTCCAGGTTTAGTCTTGGATGATAGTCCGATGAAATAAAGTCCGATGAAATTGCCTGTTCAGAGGAAAGTCATCTTTTAGGAGAAACAAAAACTTGATAGGCAGGAGGGGGGAGGAAGGGAGGAGAGAAAAATGTGTTTGTTACTATAGAGCTCTGTAAGACTTTTTCATGAGTATTATTCTAAACACTTACATTCCCTCAGCCAAATCTTGGTTTGGATGGCTATTTACTGTGGACAACTAAAGATAAGAAAAAAATAAATTGCAAGAAATTTTCATCCTCTGCTTCCTTCAAGAGAAATGAGTGATTCCAAACATTTGAAAAAAAATTTTCTTTGAACCTAGGGCTGACTAGTTGTTTCTGGATGCTCTCTCTTTCACATTGAATTTCCTTATTCCATGCATGAAGATTCCAACTCCTTTGTGAGTTGTAATTGAGAGGCAAAAATAATGTCGACTACAGTATTTATAGAATTTACAGAATCATTGGTAGACTATTTAAAATCTGATTTTCCTCCAAAAAGTTAATCCTTTCTCTCTTCTATCAAATTTATAGATTTAACAGTTTATAGTGATGTAACTCCTTCAATCTTTAAGAGCAGACCAAAAGTGTTTGGATTCAGTTTTACTAAGACGTATTGTCCTTAGTATTCCAACACATTCAGCTGAGAATTATAGAATTCAAGTTTAAGATTCAGTCACACTAAACCTTATGGCCATAGTTTTCCTTTTGCTTTACCAGTTATGTAGCTCAAACCAGCCACTTGTTTTGAAATATTTTCAAGGTGTATTGTTCTGTTCACTTAGCCCGTTTAAGGGTGACGATGGTTTGGACTTCTCTCATTTCTCTTCAAAATACCTGTGTTGGAATTAAGCTCTAGAAATACACTCCCAATACAGATGGAAGAAATCTTAAGAGGTAATTTACGTTTGCTTGTTTTATTTGTAATCTGTGACCTTTACCTAATTACCTCAGGTGCAAGATCTAAACAAAGACACTCAACAATTAATGAAATTGGAAGTAATAAAATAACCCAAGGGATTTTATTAAGGGAGGCCTTTAATAATATTGCTCTACTGCATCAGCAATTTTTTTCAAGCTCTTTATTTTTCATTTGATGGTGTATTAAGTTTTCATGATTTATGGAAATACTTTATGATTTAGTACGGTGTGATAAAGGATACTTTAGAAAGTCATATCTTTTCTGTGTAAACCCAGTTATCTATTGGACATTGCATGGGAACATTTAATTTCATAATGACATTTGCTTTAGAGTTGAAACACTATGAACTATGTTCTTTTGAATGTCCCATGTGGTCTAAAACTAACAGGTTATTAAAAGTGGAAATGGAAAGACTGAGCCCATCAATGAAATTTCCAATGGTGGGCAGAGTATATTGTGTTCTGTGTACAACATGTAAAACTAATTGTAATTTTTTTTCAACATCTAATATTACCACTTAGCAAAAAAAAAAAAAAAAAAAATATATATATATATATATATATATATATATAGTATATATATATATATATATATATATAGTTTAGTTATTTAGGCCATCAGTTCACAAGCTGCTATTAGCATGCAGGATTGAAAAAAGAGAAACAAAAAAGAAACACATTTTTCATTTTCAGTATCTACACAATTTAGAGAAGCTGTATCAATCCCTGATCCTTGGTTTTAGCATCAGAGAAATAAATCACAGCTATAGTGAGACTGTGATGAAGATAATGTGATTTAAGTACCTACCAGCAAGCCTGAGACATGCTCAGTAGATGCTCAATGATATCAGCTCCTTTCCCTAATGAAAAAAGCTAATATATTCCAATGCCTTCTGTTAAGCAATTTATGCACACGTGAGTATGAGTTCGTATGCATCTGCACATGTGCCTGTGTGATTTGGGGTTGGGTCACTCTGGTGCTTCTATTCATATGATTCTAAGCTTAATATTTAGTCCAGGATGAAAAGTCAGTTAAAATAGATTTCTTGGTATCATACAGATAGACTTTTAGTGTATTTCCTATAGATATTTGCTTGCATTTGCTTACTCATACAGGGACAGGATAAGAATGTCTTCCTGGAGGAGATGAGGCCAGTTTTCTCAAAAGCATATTCTGCTCTGATGCTCTAGATAGCAGAGTCTCCATGTAGCAGCATTTTAAAACTGAAGTTTCCAACAGAGAAATGATGTATTCTTCATAAAGAAGGTGGGGAGGGGTCATTGTCATTAGCAATTAGGTCTCAAAAAAAATCCATGAAATAGGAATATTGGCTGGAGCAAGGAAGATGCCAGTCTATGGGGCACCCAGGACTTTTTGACTGTGTCATCAAAAATGAAATATTACTGAACCATCACCAAGGAGATACACTTGGAGATGCTGATTGACCAAATACCAGTAGGTGAGTCATCTGGAAGGAATTAAAGTAGGATCTTGACACTATGTCTTGGACAGATTCACATTCATACCTCTCTCATAATCACAGGAATAGAATAGCAGGTCTAAGTCATACCTAGAAAAAGATATCAATAATGAGATGAAATCAGTTTTAGCTCTATTGAAAGTAAAGCCGACAGACTTTTGCATTGTTTTGACTTAAAATCTGTAAACAAAATATCACTAGCATAAAAACAACAACAACAACAACAACAACAACAACAACAACAAAAATCTTCCAAATCTACAAATGACAAGCAGGTGGGAAGGAAAGGTGGTTGCAGACAAATTAAAAGTCCGTAGACTACAATGCTCTGTGGGGAGTCTTCATCTGGAAGTGTAATAGTCAGACTCTGGCTGACTTATAACAGCAACAAAGCTCTTGAGCATGCTTCAAACTTTTTAAGCTAGATTGACTAGAAGGATTCGCTTGACATGGCTCAGTAGTTTATACACAAAGAATGCTCAAAAAGGATTTTCTTCCTTAAAAATTTTAGAGAAAGAGTAAAACCTTATTTTAAATACTCACTCTTGTCCTGTCTCTGCATTTCAATATTACTCACACATTAGTTTGTATCTTCATAGTTATTTAATAGATTTCTCCTGTCTCACCCATCATTTAGGAGGTTCAAAGAGTTGGTTCAGAGTCGGATTCATCTAAAAATGAAATCTACATGTCTTCCCAACTTGTAATTCCAGCTATATTGAGGTTTATTTTCCATTAAAGTTGAATGATGACATCTACTTTATAAGACATAAGAATCTTCCAGGGGATGAAAGGTGCAGCCTAGGGAAGATAGTCGATCCTATTGTAATAGTGTTGTATGGGGACAGATGGTAGCTACGTTTCTGGTGAGCACAGCATAACATATCCAGCTGTCAAATCACTATGTTTTACACCTGAAACTAATGTAACACTGTGTGCCAGCTGTACTTGAATTTAAAAAAATCATCTCAGAATTTTATAAGCATTATGACATTTGTTTTTGTTTTCCATATAGTGAACATATTTGTCTGAAATCTCATTTTTACTCAATAAACAATTTTTTTCTATTTTCCCCTGTAGTTTCAGAGATGCATGAAATAGCACTGTACTTTGTTAAAATGAAATGTTAAATGCAAACATTTAAACACTTACATGTTGTAAATTACCAAATGGACAAGTAATTTGGGGGAGTTTGAGAAATTACATTTATTGTGAATAATGTTAAATCGATGTCTAGATTTTATCTAAACTTCACAGCCCCAGGAAATATAGTGAGTTTCTCAAATTAAATGGAAAGAGCTTCACTGTCAGTTTCTACCATTTGGCTCTTTCACAAATCTGCTTCATTTTTTGTGAAACATTTTTGTGATACTAGAAGGAAAATATGAATCATTCTCATGTGTTAAAGTATCTTGGGCCAGGATTTATTAGAACGTTGGCAAAGACTTTATCTGCTCTGTCTTCACGTACAAGTATTGGCTGTTTCCTCTTGGGCTGATAACGGCACAGATTCTCATTTACTTTGTGGTCCATTCTCTTCTTATTCATGAATCAGCTTTGATTAAAGGTTATTTCAGAAGCCAAGCAGGTATCATCAAAAGACACTTTTGTGGCAGACAAGTAAGTGTCAGTGACAGTGATATCATCAAGCTCTGTGCTGAAATGATCTGACTCCTTGATGACACTGTAATTTAGGGCCACACTGTAGTTAGCGGGTTTCTCCACTGGCTTCTGCTTGCAGTTGCAGAGCTTTCTGAAGGCTGCACGGAATTTCTGGGACATGAGATTATAAATCACTGGGTTGATGGCACTGTTGAGATAAATGCAAATTCTGCAAAAGAGCAAGAACCAATTTTCTTGGAAAGGGCTGGAGAGAAACGAGTTGACAACGACAAGAGTCCTGTAGGGCATCCATAAAAGGGCAAACAGAATTACAACCACTGCCAGCATCTTGGTGACCTATGGAGAAATAAAGAGAAATGCACTGCAAACACAAATGAAAACAGAACAAACAAATGGAAATAAAAACAACTCCCTCCCCCCACCCCCCTGCAATTATTTCCCAAGATGTAGTCTGAGACAAGGACTTAAATGCAGGTGGTTTATTTGTGAGATCATCCCAGGAAACAGGATTAAGGGTAAAAAAAGAATGTGATGGAAGAGGAAAGCTAAGATGGGGTGATGGCTCCCACTGTGCATTTCAGGATTATCTGTCCAGGGAAAGAGAGGCCCTGGCATCTGTCCACTGGCTGCCATCTCCCTTTTGTTGAGGAGTGCCCTTAGGGGCTTTAACTGGTCCATACATTCAGAATTCTCCTGCTTGGAAACTCCTGGGGGCTTTAGAAAGAAACTTGAGGCAGAGAAGCTAGACAGGGGACAGTGAACACCAGAAACAGGATGCTCTCTGCAAATAGGAACCATCCACTATAATAATGGCTGCAATCAGAGTCCAGCTGAGAGAATGTGACACAGGCCACCATAAATGTCTGTGACAAGTGTGGGGAAACCTAGGGTCTAATCCCATCTTTACTTACCTTATATATGGCCCTGAGAAATGATTTTAACCTTACAGCTTGTCTGCAAAATGGAGCCAGTATTGCTCCCTTAAATCCAAGGAGGAACGTAATAGTTTGAAAAGGAGAAAATGTCTTTTTAGAAAGCCAATGGTTATTGAATGTCTACTATGTGCCAGACACTAGACTAACTGCTTTGCATATGTCACTACATTTAAAAAGCTGAAAACACAGGGTGCCTGGGTGGTGCAGTCAGTTAAGCCTCTGACTCTTGATTGTGGCTCAGGTCATGAACTCACAATCATGGGATTGAGTCCTGTGTTGGGCTCCCCGCTGGGTATGGAGTCTGCTTAAGATTCTCTCTCCCATGCTTGCTCACGCACATGCTTTCTCTCTCTCAAAAACAAACAAAAAACCCACATTTAAAAAAAGAGCTGAAAACCTTCCAAAATATGTATGGCATCTTCCATTTTTCAAGTTAGAAAACTAACGTGTAGGTGCTGGTGAGTACTTTGGCAGAAATGGCAGTCTTAGAGTTGGGATCGGAATCTAAGTCAGCCCAGATCCAAAGTTTTGCCCTTCTCAATGCACAACTTTCCTTCAGCGTAAAGGGAGATGCAAGATGGAGAAAATAAACTTTGAAATTTTACGTGGAGCTGACCCTACTCCTAAGAACAGCAATGCACAGGAGCTAGGACAATAGGTAGGATGGACTTGATATCCAAGATTGCCCAGGGACAAGATTACCAAAGAGCATCGTTTAGAAGATTCTTCTCTCACCTTCATGCTTGGTGAGCAGCTGGGGCTTGACCTGGACCCAGAGTTAGGTCATTTGGCTTTGTCTATATTAAGTGGTTTTAAGACCTTAATGAAATCATTCATCTGTACTTCCATTTCTCTATCTGAAAATATGCCTGATCATAGTGTTTCACTTATGTCATAGAGATATTGAGAAAATAAAATTTAAAAATAATGAACATGTTAAGGGCTTTGGAACTCTAAACCACTATGAAAATGCTATCCTTTGATTAGTGACAGTATAAAGAGGACACAATATTTCAATTCTGTGAAGGGCATGTTAAAATTGTAGCTGTGGTTATCTTTTGGATGGGGAAGGTAATTGATTGCTCTTCTTCTAAAGCAACACTTTACATATTTAAAAATAAGTTTTTAGGGGTGCCTGGCTGGCTCAGTTGGTGAAGCATGTGACTGATGATTTCGAGGTTGTAGATTTGAGCCCCATGCTGGGTGTAGAGATTACTGAAAAATAAGAAAAATCTTTAAATAAATAAATAAGTACATACCTACATAATTTTCAGTTATTTTTAGTCTCTCACAGAGTTTGAGAATTTTCAGCTTCCTTGGCCCAGACCTTCCAGATGTTCTGAGCTTGAAAACTACCCCAAATGGAAGGAACTGATTCTTCCCTCCTCATCCCTCCAGACTTCCCAGCTGTTTTACTGAAGTTAATACCAGCAGCCTCTATCTTGTTCTGGTGTCGAGGGGAATCCTGTTTTCAGAGAGGGCTTTTTAAAGTTCTTTAGTGTAGAAATAAAGATTCCGCATCTAGACATCTACTCTGTCATCAGTATCTACTATAAATTCATCTCCCTACCTTGTAATAGAATCTATACCTGGTAATAGAATCCATCAGGGTCTCCTGAGTTGGAATACCTCCTTTTATCTCTAGCACTTAAAAAAAATTTTTTTTAACATTTATTCATTTTTGAAAGAGAGAGACAGAGTGTGAATGGGGAAGGGGCAGAGAGGGAGACACAGAATTCAAAGCAGGCTCCAGGCTCCAAGCTGTCAGCACGGAACCCGATGTGAGGCTAGAACTCACAGACCGTAAGATCATGATCTGAGCCGAAGTCGGCCCCCCAACCGACTGAGCCACCCAGGTGCCCCTATCCCTAGCACTTTTAACCTTCTGACACTGAGGCTCTGTTTCACTCTTAGCCATATCTCTTTTGCCTCAGCTAGGAATTCCCCTTGCATCCTACATTGTGGAAGTAGATACTTTCTTGCTGTTATTCTTTCCAGATCTATAGCAACTGTCTCTTTCCTTGACTCTCCAAATATAATCTATGGCTACAAATAGCCTTAGTCTGTCTTTCTTTCTTTCTTTCTTTCTTTCTTTCTTTCTTTCTTTCTTTCTTTCTTTCTTTCTTTCTTAAACCATTACAATCTCTTTTTGAACAACTCCTACTACTTCCTTGCAGTGATACCTATGAGCTATCCACCTCCTCTCAGGTTCCTGTTTCCTCCCTTCTAGGGCCATCTTATCACTTTCTTGAAGCTCTCCCTGCCCTCCAAGAATGGTCCCATGTCCCCTCTTCTGCTTCACTCATTGTACCCTGAGCTTCTCTTCAGACTCAGTGCACAGAGTTAACACTTCATATTTTGCTCGCTGTGGGTAGAGAAGTTGTTCTATGAGATGGTGTAATTTTCACATTGGTTCATATAATACCAAGTAAAATATTCCAGAGATTCTGACTTCTTTCAGAGATAAGAAGGATTTACTCAGTCAAGAGGTTAACTGAAGCCTAATGTTTTTCTAAGAAGATTTTTAAGATTATAAGTAAATACTTTAATTGGTCTTAGGAAATCACTTAATCCAGTGATAAAGTATTCTGCGCTTCAGAGGGAGCTACAGTAATTATCATCTTTGTCATCACCATCCCTGCCTTTGTCTTCTCTCTAGTACTCCAGGTTCTCTGACATCAGGTCACTGCTTCACACTCATTAACATCTTCCCACTCCTTGCCAAGGACTCAGCATTGGATATTTGAATCTGTGCTTCCTGAACGATGAGATTGGTACCATCACATTTAAGTTCTTTATGATGGCTCATCATAAAGGTATGTAAACATTATCTTATTTAATGCTTGTAATAACTCCATGTGTAAGCTAGTGTTAGCTCCATTTTGGATATTGGGAAACTGGGGTTTAAAGAATCTGTGTGATTTGTCTAAGGACACTACATGAGTAGTGAGTGACAAAGTTGTGACTCAACCTAAGTCTACTTAAGCCAAAACCCACGCTCCTTCCTTTATACTTTGCGTTCTCTCTCTCTCTCTCTCTCTCTGAAAGTCTTTTGCATTTCCAACTATGAGATTTCTACTGGGTTATCCCCATTCTGGTCACTTAAACCTTTAACTTCTTCTAAGTATAAATCCAACATACTTATTGCTGTTAAATTTCCAACTTAAAGGTTGAATTTCATCTGCCTTTGTGTTTTTCTCTACAATTGTCAGGTGAAACATTGAACCCACATTTAATAACTACCTACCTGTTTTCACTTAATGTCACTGAGGGAGCATTGTTTTTAAGAAAAGCAACATGTTTCAAGGTTAATATTTCTGCCATATGCTTCCACAGTTTCCCAGGAAAACTTTGACATCACTACCAAAACTTTTTATTGCAATGAGCTATATCTGTCCACTTCTCCAATATATGGTAATCTTCCTCAGGGCATGGGTAAGTTTATTAATTTCTTTGTCCTCAGGGATTTAGTACAGTGTGTGACATAAGATAGCCCCCAGTAAATGCTGAATAAATTCAGGCATGGAAAGAATTATTTCAAAATATAGCCATGATCCTTTTCTGGATTGTAATTCTCTAACATATTGTTAGGGGATTTTTGCAAACATTTGACTTTGTAACATTAAAAAATCTGTTTTAAGTGGAGATTGGTTAATAAATAAAATGAGTTCTAAATACATTTCAGTTTTTGTTGAAATAAATATATTTTTTAAAATGTAAGGAAGTGTGGAGTGAAATATGTTTCTAAAATTGATGAAGTGGAAAATACATCTCCAGTGGGATAATAGAGAATACATTTAACTCCACTTGTAATTAATTCCTAGAATTTTTTATTGCATCTAATCACTTTCTAAAATATTCATAAGTTTTTAGTGTAACCATAGCTTAGATTTTAACAGCTCTTATTCAGTATAGAAGCAAACACCTAGGAAAAAATGTCCTGGTGTTTGTCTTTCATACCCAATTAATTTCACTGTGGTTGTTGAAGTTTTATTTTTGTTGCTATTCCTTATCGCAAATAAAGTGACAAATATGCAAATTTGAAAATATCTTTGCGCCATTGTTTTTAAGCATTGACATTTTTGCTAGGGCAATGTATGGGATATGTGATAAGGTGAAAGATTGCTTCTTTACAAGCCTCTGTACCAGAATGTGAAGGTCCTTGAGAAACAGTATGACACAATCTTCAGGGAAAAGGATTTCACAACATACTTTTGATTGGGAAGGAATTTATCCATTCATTTAGGAGATTCGTTTGCATCCCTTCTGGGTGCCAGTCAATGTCCCGGCTCTTGAGGATTTGACGGTGGTCCAGAGAGACCTTGCCAACGGCTTCATGTACCTTATAATCTGATGGGCAGATAAAATACATTGTGATGAATCCTAAGACAGAGAAAAGTTTTGGTTCTATGAGAGTACCTGATCTGGAATTGAGGTTGAGTGGTGGTTTGTGACGGTTTTCTGGTCTCAGTGACATCTAAGCCAAAATCTGGAGGTAAAGAGAGGCAGGAAGAGTGTTCCTGAAGACACTGGATGTGTATGGTAACCTGGAGGCATGAGATAGCGGGGCATATCATGGGGGCCCGAAGTGATTTAGTATGCAAGTCCCAATTGCAGATCACGTGACTAAATAGAGCTCTCTCTCTCTCTCTTCCTCTAGGAAGATTTACAAAAAGCCATTATTTTTATTACATTACAAAAGTTATCAGTTTTCTCTGATGAGGTGCTGTCACACTGTGGGGTGCCTGGCCTTCCATGGCTAGGCCAGAAGGAGAGATGGAGCTGGCAAAGGAGACACAGTGGTGAGTTCTGCAAATGTCAGCTCCATGAAGCCCCATTAGTCAATGAGGAGGTAGGCAGCCATTTTTGCACAATATACTGAGGGCAAGAAAAGGAAGCTGGAAAAGTCAATTGATTAAAACATAGTGTTTGGAGAGAGAGGGATTGCATACAGAGATAGTTGAGGGGAAGAGCAGGGTGGGAACAGGAGGAGCTAAGCAAGGGCCTCTGTCTTTGGCCACCATAGTGAAGGGTTATCTTTCTCATGAGGATCAGCTTGAATATTTTAAATCAAGCCCTTCTAGGGGTGCCTGGGTGGCTCAGTTAAGCATCTGACTTTTGCTCAGGTCATGATCTCACAGCTCTGTGCTGACAGCTCAGAACCTGGAGCCTGCTTCAGATTCTGTGTCTTCCTTTCCCTCTGCCTCTCTCTGGCTCTCTCTCTCCCTCGCTCCCCACCCCCACCTCAAAAATAAATAAACATTAACAAAATTTAAAAAAACAAATCAAGCTCCACTATTTACACTTTACTTTTCACTGTAATTATGTGGAACAGTGGTATACAGTGTTCATAAAAGAGTTTGGATTCAGTCCTTTTCAACACATCCTTTGTAATTATTATAAAGCCTCTAGATAAAGACTCTAGTAGAGATTTTCTTTCTTTCTTTCTTTCTTTCTTTCTTTCTTTCTTTCTTTCTTTCTTTCTTTCTTTCTTTCTTTCTCTTTCTTTCTTTCTTTCTTTCTTTCTTTCTTTCTTTCTTTCTTTCTTTCTTTCTTCTTTCTTTCTAATGTGAACTGCACAAATTTCTATCTTTGACTGTTAAAGTTGAAATTATGGTTCCTTCAGGAAATACTAGTTCAACTCTGCATATATGTGCTGCATGTGAAAAACCAGGCCTTTTGGGTTCTTTATTTCAGCCCGCTAAGGATCCTTGTATTATTAACTACTATCCCATGTACTATGATGTTTACTTTAAATTCTAAAACTATTAACTAATGTTTGTATATTGTTTTTTAAAAAGTGTTAGATTTATATACGGGAAAGTTGCAAAGATAATGCAGAGTTTCCATATACTTTACACCAAAGTCCCCTGTTATTAATACCTATCATTAACACACCTAAAAGTGTGGTGCATCTGTCACAATTAACAAACCAATATTGATAATTTTTCTATGGAATTAGTTAACTTCATACTTTATTCAAATTTTATTGGTTTTTCCTGGTTCACTTTTTCCATTCCAGGATCTTGTCCAGGATACCATGTATTTATTAATCATCACATCTCCTTAGGTGCCTTTGAGCAGTGACAGTTTCTCGAACTTTCCTTACTTTTGAGAAGTACCAGTTAGGTATTATATAGACTATCCCTCAATTTGAGTTTGGCTGACATTTTTGTCACACTTAGAATGAAGGTATGGATTTGGGGGAGGAAGGCCATAGAGGTGAACTGTCATTCTCAACACAATACACCAAGGGTGCATGTTATCAGCTTGACTTATGACTAATGTTAACCTCATATTTTGTTTTATTTAGACATAGATTACATACAATTAAATTCACCCACACTTAAAATGTATAGTTCAAGTTTTTAGTATACTCACAGAGTTGTGCAACCATTACCACAACCTAATTTAAAATTTTTTTTTTGACATTTATTTATTTTTGAGACAGAGAGACAGAGCATGAACAGGGGAGGGGCAGAGAGAGAGGGAGACACAGAATCAGAAACAGGCTCCAGGCTCTGAGCTGTCAGCACAGAGCCCGACGCGGGGCTTGAACTCACGGACCATGAGATCATGACCTGAGCCGAAGTCGGACGCTTAACCGACCGAGCCACCCGGGCGCCCCACCACAACCTAATTTTAGAACATCTTCATCATTCTGAAAAGAAACCCCACATCCATTACAAGTCATTCCCACCTTCCCCAGCCCTAGGTTGCCCTAGGCAGCCACTAATATATTTATGTCCCCATAGATTTGCCTATTCTGAACATCTCATAATGAATAGAATTAGTCTTTTGTGGTATGAATGGCTTCTTCCACTTAGCATAATGTTTTAAGGTTCATCCACAGTTGGGGCATGTATTAGTACTTTATTTATTTTTATTGCTGAATAATATTCCACCCTATGTATATGCTACATTTTATTTATCTGGTCATGTGGCTGGTTTGCACTTTTTACCTGTAATGAATAATATTGCTATGAACATTTGTGTACAAGTTCTTAATGTGGATATATGTTTTTATTTTTCTTGGGTATATACCTTGGAATGGAGCTGCTGGGTTGTATATTGCATTTTAAGTTATAAAGCATTCAAGAATATTAAACATTTAATCATTAGAACAATTCTGAGAGATAATTATTAATATAATACCTGGTGAAAAATCCTAATTGACTTTATAGACATATCAGGACTCAACAAAGATACAGAATAAAGAAAGACAAACCTAAAACAGTTGGGATTAGTCTTAGGCTGCTCTTGAAAATTGGAGAACAACAGCAAGACAGAAAAACGTGAGTGAGAGAAAATGGATATTTTTGGAGAAGTTTATTATTTATTTATACTTATAAAATTTTCACTTATCAGGTTAGCCTGTTTGGAGTGGGTTCAAGAGATGGTGGAAGAAGTGGATAGTGACTATAAAAATATCTTTTGAGAGTTTTGCTGGAAAAGGGACTGGTAATATAGAAGAGTTGCCAGAGTGGGATGCAGAGTCAATCGATTTTTTTCAAAAATAGAAGATATTATATCTTTGTTTACTGAAGGAACAATCCCATAGAGAGGGGAAATTTTGTGATCCAGGAGAGAGAAAAAGAAGACAATTGGAAGAACTGTGTTCATGAATAGGGAATAGTACAGGGTGCACAAGTGGTGAGGTTGGCCTCTTCTCAGACATATACATGAAAACAATTTTTTAATATCTTCCCATTTTCTCCTTAGCCACACTCAATCTAAAAGATCAAGATAATGCAGGAGAAAAATGTCACTTTTAAGTCAATACCCTAAATACTGAATAGGGTTCTAATAGCAGCAAATTATTTACTTCCTTGGAATTAATGAAGTACTTTCATTGTCATCAAGTTATTTTGTATTTTTTCCCTATGAAATCTGTAGGACAGGTGTTACTGTTCCCATTTCATTGAAGAGGGACGGAAATTGAGCTCAGAAAAGTGCATAAATAAGGTCATACAACTCGTATATACGTATAAACAGCAAAGCTAGTTATTGGACTAAGGTCTTTTGATGCTACAGCTAGTTTTCTTTCTAGATAATTCCAAAAATCAACATGTATAGTGAGTTGAAGACTTCTTTTGTTATAAACAATGTTGATGAAATATTTGGAAAGCATAATATTATTGGCAGGAATCATTGGTAGCCCTAGGATTACGTGTGTTTTTTTGCCCAAAATTGGAGTGCTACATTTAGAAAGTATTGATTAGGGAGAAGACAGTTGTCATAACAAGGCAGATAGGGATCCTTCACACCAATCTACTTCCTAGGGAAAAAACCAAACAATAAAATTTAAAATGAAAAAGTAATTAAATGGAATAAAAAATAAAGTGAACTGAAAACTGCTATTTCAGGGGTCACAGTGCAATTAGCATGTCATTTGTGAAGATCTGGTTACATGGGATTTGGGGACATTTTGATTCATTATCAGAGATTAGCTTATTAGTCTGCCCAGGAAGTCACAGGGAGTTAACTGATACCTCAGTTCTCTGGAAGATTTTGTTGGAATTCTTGTACTGATTCAGAAAAAATTCTGACTTTTGATTTTATGTTTGATTCAGAAAAATTCTGTGCATGGTCATGGGTCTTGCTATTATCTAGACATTCTTCCTTGGGAGAGAATCGTGGTGGCATAGTCCTGTATGTTAGTGAGTGGCAAAGTGGAGTGGGTACAGAGGAAAGAGTTAGGGTTGGGGTGCAGCGGCTTGGTTTCACAATCCATCTCTGACTCTGAGGAGATTGGGCACATCGTATGACCTATGTCTGAACCTCATTTTCCAGAGCCGGTAAATATGGAATCTATATTTATCTCAAAACTCTCCAGTTCCAACATTCTAAGAAGATATAACTTATATATTATGGTAACATAATATGCAGACATATTGTGCTCATTTTCACATAACTGGGGGTTATTTGGGGGCTGTAAGGCCAGGCAAAGGGAAATAGTCCCTGGAGCATATGTATCCGTCAAAGTGCTGATAAACTATAGGAATAAATTCAATTCCTAACAACAGTGATTGTCAGTCATCATCTTAATTGCTGCATTCACAGGGAGGATTCTCTGAAGTTTCCTGAAGTGCTGAAGAACTTACTAGAATTCATTTTAACTTTCTATAGCTAATTAAGAACAAGGTGCATCTCTAGACCCAAAACCGTGGTCTCCTAACCTTTTATTATTTTCCCTTAAAAATTTTTTAAAAAAATATTTATTTATTTTTGAGAGACAGAGTATGAGCAGGGGAGAAGCAGAGAGAGAGGGAGACACAGAATGCAAAGCAGGCTCTAGGCTCCAAGCTGTCAGCACAGAGGTGGATGTGGGGCTTGAACTCACGAACTGTGAGATCATGACCTAAGCCGAAGTCAGACGCTCAACTGACTGAGTCACCCAGGCGCCCCTATTATTTTCCCTTTTAAAGTTTATTATAAGTGGGGCACCTGGGTGGCTCAGTCGGTTGAGCGTCTGACTCTGGCTCAGGTCATGATCTTGTGGTTTGTGAGGTCAGACCCCACATCAGGCTCACTGCTGTCAGTGCAGAGCCTTCTTTGGATCCTATGTTGCCGTTTCTCTCTGTCCCTCCCCTGCTTGTGCTTTCTCTCTCTCAAAAATCAATAAACATTAAAAATTTTTTTTTCCTTAAAGTTTATTATAAGTGAAATACTGTTGAAGAAATTGAGTTATAGAGAAGTATTGGGACATCACTTTAAGAAGAAAGCCAAATAAGTGAATCCTCTTTAAGGAGTACTGTCAACGTATGTATGTATGTATTATTATCATTATTATTATATTTATTTTTAAGGAATACTGTCAATTTAAAGACTGAAGCTTTGAAAGGAATGCTGAGCCAAAAATTATTTAATAACAGGTACCAGGGTCCATTCAAACATTTGGCCGAAATTAAGTGGCAGAATATAAAGATTTCAGGGCAATCTTTTTTTTTTTTCAATATATGAAATTTATTGTCAAATTGGTTTCCATACAACACCCAGTGCTCATCCCAAAAGGTGTCAGGGCAATCTTAAATACTAGAAAAGCTTTCTTAAAACTAAAACTTTAAACTAGACTTAAACTAAAAGCTTTCATAAAACAAAGCCATGTAAAGAGATGACAACCATATCAGTAACTTGTATTTGAAGATATTTACCACTTTTATAATGAATGATCTTCACGAGTGTCATCACAGGTAACTTTAATTTGTGAATCATACGCTCTTTACTTGTTTTGGATCCCACATTCTATAACACCAAAGTTCTGGTTTTGGCTTCATGACCAAAGTAAATCATCAACAAACTTTTATTGGATCTCTAATACATAAAAGGTTGGGAGAAGTCCTTAGCAAATATGCCTGCCACATAATGAGGGCTCAATGTACAGTCGAATCATTACTGAGTAAATACTTACTTTTCTTTAATATTTATTTTTCACATCTGTTAAAATATAATTGAAAGGCATTTATGGGTTTAGGACTCTTTAAATCAGCAAAGTGCTTTAGTTCCTGTACTTCTGGCTGGCATATTCCCAATTTCAAAAAGCATACTCCTTCTGGACACATTTTCTTGGTCAATGAATACAAAGCCGTTAGCTTTAATATTCTAATGCCATTCTTTGAAGAGTAACAATATGTTCTGTGTTTGGATCCTGTCCATGTTCTCCTGCACTGCTGCATTTTAACAAAGTGTTCTGTTACTGGGAATATTTTGCTCTCAGATGGCCTTCAGCAAAGTGATCAATGACCCCTTGCATTTGTTACATTAATTGAGCCAGTTGAGGAATATATTTGATGAGACAATTATATAAATCTGAATTTAGGTAAGTGTCTACACTGATTGGGAGCTCTGGGATTTTCCTCGCCGAGAGTGTTCTGTCTGCTTTGTTTTGACTTGGAGCCTGGCAATACAGTTTTTAAAAGACAGTTATATTCAATGTGGGGTGCTTCATACTAAGGAGTGAGATCATTGGTAAGGTTTAAAAATTGAATGATGGGGCCACCAAAGGGCTTGGAATCAACTCAAAGTCAGTTAAAGTACAATAAAAGTGAATGAAGTCTGAGTGGTGATTCATGGTGGAGAGACCATGGAATGTCAAATCCTGCCTTGTGGATTACAGATTTCTTGGCAAGAAGCCACCTAGGCAGGATAACTCATGGGTTCTTATTCCACCTGTGAAGTACTATATCTAAATATTCCATTAAGAAGAGTCACTCTAGCTAGAGCTACAAAGTATTTTCTGGGCTCTATTCTGATTAAGAATGTCCATGGAAAATATTAGCAGAGATTCACAGTAGAGAAAGCTTGGTTGTATTTAGTGATGCTTGAGGAAGGCGTAGTGATTAAGGGAGAAGTAGGGATTAAGGAAACAAATAGTGGCACAAGATTTTTGAGTATAAATTTGCAAGTGTGGTGTATCCAGTGAAATTGAAAGAAAACTTTCCTCCACAACTGTATAGGTGCTGAGAAAATGGACTTGTCAAGCAGAGCTGTTTTCTGAGTAAGACATTTGTGGAGACAGGAAATTGGGCTCTATACCCCGGTGGGGGGGAGGTTCATGGGCCAGTGTGGTCATGAGCTGGCACTGCCCTTGGTAAGATACCTGAGCATGGCTGAGGGGTGGAGTTATAGAAGGACATACTTCCATGTAGAACACCATGTGACCGTTCCTCTGTGACATCCACAGTGCTCCAGAAAATTTACAAAGCATCACCAAATACCAAGTGTGAGGGCACTTCTTATGGGAAACAGAGTTCTGCATCCAAGTCTGATGTGGGATGAACCCTCAAAGCCTGTACTTTCTTTCATGAGCAAAGTTAGAGAGAGGTACAGACATGTGAAGAGTGGAAAAAAGCGATGGAGCACTGAGATGTTCTAGTTAGTGGAACTCGAGTTCAGGGCTAAATTATACCAAAACCTCTTAGGGTAAGAGAGACACTGAGTAGCTGTAAGCCTCATTTTTTGAGAAATTCTGAGAGTCTCTGTTAGAGGAGCACTGTGCAGTATTTCTTAACATGTTTCAGTATGGAGATAGGAAAACAGGATGAAAGTGCAAGGCATTCTTTACAAAAAAAATTTTTTAATGTTTATTTTAGAGATAGAGAGAGAGACAGAGCATGAACAGGGGAGGGGCAGAGAGAGGGAGGGAGACAGAGAATCTAAAGCAGGCTCCAGGCTCTGAGCTGTCAGCAGAGTCCAACGTGGTGCTCGAACTCACAAGCCGTGAGATCATGACCTGAGCTGAAGTCACTTAACTGACTGCCACCCAGGCGCCCTGAAAGTGGAGGGTATTCTAATCTAGCAATAGGAATTAGCAGGCGAAAGGGGAGTAAGAGCATCCAAATATATGCAATGCCTACTGTGTGCCAGGCAGTGCGCTTGGCATTTTCTTCCTAAAAGCCCGACTTTGTCTGCACTTTACTGGACAAGACTGAGGCTTAGAAAGTCGTATGCTGATGAATGAAAGCCACACTTTAAGGGCATGTGTATTTCACTGCAAGTCTCCCTATTCTCTTTACTATAAGACCTTGAATTTGGGGAAAATTTTTTTAAAGTTTGCAAAACCAAAAAACAAAACTTGGGTTGAAAGTTGGGAAGTGGTGAAGGCTGTAAGAGAGTGGAGCAGGGAGAATGAAAAATGAATTCCTAGTTCCACCCAAGGGTGTATGCCTCAGCCCCTTACAGTGATTCCATTCCTTCTGTGCCACTAAGTTCTGAGGGAGCATGTTTTTTGAATGTTTCCGATTTAGGGGCTCTTCTGCTAACAGTGGAAAACAGCCCAGGGCTAGGTAGCGTTTGTAGCTAGCCTTGAGGATTTGCTATAAAACTTACCACAACACTAGCAACTACTGTGGTGTGGAGATTTCAAGGTTGGTTACAGTCTGATAATTGGGAGTGATGAAAGGCTGGCTCCCCTCCTGTTGCTTGTATGTTTTCTTGTTCATAGGATGCCGATGTTTGGAAACATGCTGGGAAGGGGACAACTCAGCCAGCAGAATTGGGATTCAAATTATAATAACATCTCAATTTAGAAAATAAAATGTCACTCTAAATTCTTTCAGTATGAGCCATACTGGAACAATGCTACAGTTCATCTGCTGTGGGTTGAGTGTGCTATTTAGCTTCTAAATGTTCTTGAACTTCCAGGTAAATTATTGGCGAATGGCTAAGCATGTGGAAAAGCCTGCCCTACTGCCTCGCTTGGGTTTTCTTACCTTTGCTCTCTAGAATGTGTTTAGTTCTTCTGGTCATTTTTCTCTTTGGAACCAGACCTTGGAGATTCTGAATGAGCATCTTGGCTGGCTCTGAGCTGAGAGTCCAGCAGCAGGCTCTAACACTTCTATGAAGGTATCGGTCCTTTCCGAGGGAGCTATTTCCCAATCTCATCTCTCCCCTGTGCTTCCCTGGCCATGCAGCCTGGTGAGGGTTGGCACCATAGACAGTGACACACACACACACACACACACACACACACACACACACACACACACACAAAATCCCTCAGTTCACCCAGCAGGGGATGGGAAATCAATGAGAATATTTTAAAATGTAAAATGTGAATGATGGAGGGGGAGAGAGGTAATCTCTAAATAGAAGTAAAGCTCTCAGGGCTGCCAAAGTTTTAGTGCATATTTAGTTGTCTTGCTCCTAAAGATCTTGGACATAGTACCTCATCATAGGGTTGAGAGCACCTGGAAGGCAGCCACCTTCTTCTCTACCTGTGTCTCTCCTGGGGGAGACCGCCTGTAGCATGCTTGTGCCTGTCAGGAGTTATGGAGCTAATGTTCCAGCTGTCCCAAAAGAACTCACAGAAACAGCCAAATGGGGAAAATACATTTCTTTTCTTCAGCAAATCATAAATTTAGCACCTTTCCTTGATTTTTAGCTCTCTGATGGGCTAAACATGGGACTCAGAATCAGATGATGTGATTTGAAATGTCAGCTTTACCAACCGTTGCCACTCAAAACTTGCTGAGCCTTGATGTCTAGTTAATAATATATGAGGATTAATTGCAAGGAGGATGTGAAATCACATTGAAACATATACTAGACCTTTCTACTATGAGGTGCTGTTACATCCCTTATCCTGTCTTGAAATGTGCATCCTTGGTAAGGGGTGCTAACTTTATCACTCCTTGTTAGCCTAACAGATTGAGTGGAGCTACTTTGCATTTATCTGCTTTTACTGGTTTGATTAAAAACCTACATGAGTCTACAAGGCATATGATGCAAACCACAGCATGCTGGGCCTAAGCTATGATGCCCACGCTTTTATCACAGATTATTAAATCATTAGAGTTTGTTTTCAATGGTCTTGTCCAGGTTGTGTTAGTATAGTAGTTGAGGGAACAGGCTGGATTCTAATTCTAGTTCTGCCTCTCTCTAGCTATATTGGGCAACATATCTCATGCCTGTAAGCCTCAGTATACTCACCTGTGAAATAGGATTAAGTGTAAAGAATACATGAAGTAATTTAGGTAAAGCACCTGCAAAGAGTATGGTCTTCAATAAACAACAGATAATTTTAATCATCTCTGGGAAAAGTGGAGGATTTAACCAAACAGCAGAGAAGACTATGACAACAACAACAACAACAACAACAACAACAACAACAACAATTCCTTATTGTATGCAACAGATCTTAAACATAACACCAGGGACTTTATTGAATTATTTAATCTTTGCATTATTTATCAAGTAGGTATTATTTTCATTTTATAGATGAAGAGAAAGAGATACAGAGAAAAGAATATTAACTTTCTAGAGAGTGGCAGGTACTAACCTTTCCTTGGGTTGCTTTCTCACATATCTCTCTGTTTAGTTCATGTGAACTAACCATCCCATTCTGAGAGGATGCTATAGCTTCATTTGTTTATTTGTTTATTGTCTCTTTTTCATTCTTAGAATGATAGCTCCTTCAGGATCCCTGCCCCACCTATATACATGGAGCAACATGAAGGTCTGGCATTTAGTATGTACCATGAATAATCAAGAAATTAATGAATGAATGAATAAACAATTAACTAATGCTATTCTAACTTTTGCTTCTTCCATGCAGTTCCATCCACATGGTTGTTTGGTACTTCCAGCCCTAATCACAAATGTCATTGTTATTTTAGGTCTGATTGCTTTTCTGACACATAAGATCTTGCTGGCAGGAATCATGTGCACTGCATATTTTTATCTCTAGCCTTTGAATCAAGGTTTGGCATAAAAAAAAGTGCTTGGAGTTGAAAATCAAGAGGAGTAGGGGCCAATATGGTGGAGAAGTAGGGGGATCCAAAGTTCCCTCCTCTCACAAACAAAGCAGTGTTGAAGCTAAAGGATTTTGAACTCCAAGAATCTGGGAGGAAAAGAGACAGTCACTTCTAGGGACCCACGGGGACACACTGACAGGCCATAGGTGTGTGATCGTGAACTGGGAGAGATAAAATAAATGGATCCCCTTCTGTGGAGAGACAAAGGAAAGAGAAAGAGAGTCTGGGGAAGCATAGAACTGTATCTGGACAAGAGAGAAACCTCCGGCTGGGACTGAGGAAGATCCAATCTCTAACTGAGGGGCTTTCTCAGGACTGAGGCCGGCTGCCCGGATCGTGCCCCTGGCGAGGAAGTGAGCCAGTCCCAGCCTGGGTGGCTATGTCAGGGGTGCAACCCACAGTAGGAGAAAGTGATCCCCTCCCTGGAATGCTGTGGGACAGAACAAAGCCTGCCTGTGTCTGTCAGCCGGGGACCACACATTGGGCCGTGCAGAGCGGTGCTTCCCCAGTACTGGGGCACGTGGAGCAAGAGTTTGAATCCCAGCTGAACACCAGGGAACAGGAGTCCATGGAGCAGGACAAACTGCCTGGTTTGCACCCACAGCACAGTGAAGATGGCACAAACAGAGTGGTTTGGAGTCCGTGGAGGAAATACTAGGGGGGTCATCATTTTTCTCCCCACAACAACCAAGGTGGGGCCTCAGGGATCAGACCTTGGGGCCCACAGTGGAGGCAGGACCCACCCATACGAAACCACACCCCTCGGTGCCTGGTAACTGTGTATCTACTAGAGCGGGACTGACGCTGAGGATCCCAACAGCCCATCCTCCAGACCAATGCTATTGCATTGCCTGATTTCACTCTTGGACAATTTTTATTACGTAGATATATTCTTCCTTCCTTTTCTCCTTCTTATCTCTTCCCTCCTCTAGTCTGGTTACTCTGGTTGTTGGTTTGTTTAAGCAGACATATCTAATGCATTCCCTTGATACATGTTCCACACCTCCTTCTTTATTCTCTGTTCTCTGTCTCTGGATTAAGCCATATAGTTTCTCTGGTCAACTTTATTCTTTCTTTTTCCCCACCCCTGTCATTTCTCTCTTTGTGTGGGGTAAGGCCTCTTCCATCAGCACCTCTCCACCCTATTGTTTACTTGTAGCTGGTGTTTCTGGGTTTTTGTTTTTGGGTTTTTTTTTTGTTTGTGTGTGTGTTTGAGTGTTTTTTTTTTTGTTTGTTGTTTGTTTGTTTTCCTTTACAGGGGTACTTCAACAAACAAATCAAAGCACACTTGGTAGAGGGTTCAAAACATCACTATGAGTAGGGAGATAAAGTAACCAAACTCACAACAACAGACAGCAAATAACACTCTCCAAAAAACACCTCCTGAAGGGCCAGGCCCTGGACAGTGTATGACCCCTCTTTAATATAGCAGTGCTCACAGGTGCAGGATACATAACAAGTTTTAAAACACATAAGGGACAGAAAACTAGCCAAAATGACAAAACAGAAGAATTCTCCTCGAAAGAAATTCCAGGAAGAAATGACAGCTAAAGAATTGCTCAAAACAGATATAAGCAATATAACTGAACAAGGATTTGGAATAATAGTCATGAGATTAATCACTGGACTTGAAAAAAGCATAGAAGATGGCAGAGAATCTATTGCTGTAGAGATCAAGGAACTAAAACATAGTCATGATGAATTAAAAATGCTGTAAATGAGGAACAAAATAAACTAGAGGTGGTGACAGCCAAAACTGAAGAGGCAGAGGGGAGAATAGGTGAAATAGAAGATAGAATTATGGACAAAAATGAAGCTGAGAAAAAGAGAGATAAAAAAATTCTGGATCACAAGGGGATAATTAGAGAACTAAGTGACTCAATGAAATGGAATAATATCCGTATCATAGGAGTTCCAGAAGAAGAGAGAGGCAAAGGGGCCGAAGGTGTGCTTGAATAAATCATAGCTGAAAACTTCCCCATTCTGGGGAAGGAAACAGACATTGAAATCCAGGAGGCACATAGAACTCCATTCAGACATAACTTGAATGGATCTTCTGCATGACATATCATAGTGAAACTGGCAAAATACAAAGAGAATTCTGAAAGCAGCCAGGGATAAACAGTCCTTAACCTACAAGGGTATACACATAAGGGTATGGATGGACCCATACTTGAATGGACCCATAACCAGCGAAGAAATTGAATCAGTTACCAAGAATTTCCCAACAAATGAGTCCAGGACCAGATGGCTTTCCTGGGGAATTCTACCAGACATTTAAAGCAGAGTTAATACCTATCCTTCTCAAGCTGATCCAAAAAATAGAAAGGGAAGGAAAACTTCCTGACTCATTTTATGAAGCCTGCATTACCTTGATTCCTAAACCAGGCAGAGACCCCACAAAAAAGGAGAACTACAGGCCAATATCCCTGATGAGCATAAATTCAAAAACTCTAAACAAGATACTAGCAAACCGAATTCAACAGCATATAAAAACAATTATTCACCATGATCAAGTGGGATTCATTTTTCGGCTGTGGGGCTGGTTCAATATTTGCAAAACAACCAATGTGATACATCACATTAATAAAAGAAAGGATAAGAACCATATGATCCTGTCAATCGATGCAGAAAAAGCATGACAAAATACAGCATGCTTTCTTAATAAAAACCCTCAAGAAAGTTGGGATAGAAAGAACATACTTAAATGTCAAAGAAGACATTTATGAAAAGCCCACAGCTAATATCATCCTCAATAGGGAAAAACTGATCGCTTTTCCCCTGAGATCAGGAACATGACAGGGATGTCCACTCTCACCACTGTTGTTTAACATAGTGTTGGAAGTCCTGGCATCACCAATCAGACAACAAAATGAAATAAAAGGCATCAAAATTGGTAAAGACAAAGTCAAGCTTTCACTTTTCACAGCTAACATGATACTCTACATGGAAAACCTGAAAGACTCCACCAAGACTCTTAGAATTGTTACATGAATTCAGCACAGTTGCAGGGTACAAAATCAATATACAGAAATCGGTTGCATTTTTATATACCAATAATGAAGCAACAGAAAGAGAAATAAATAAACTGATCCCATTCACAATTGTACCAAGAACCCTAAAATACCTAACCAAAGATGTAAAAGGCATATATGTTGTAAACTATAGAAAGCTTATGAATAAAACTGAAGAAGACACAAAGAAATGGAAAGACATTCCATGCTCATGGATTGGAAGAACAAATATTGTTAAAATTTCAATACTACCCAGAGCAATCTACACATTGAATACAATCTCAATCAAAATTGCACTGGCATTCCTCCCAAAGCTAAAATTTTTATGGAACCAGAAAGACCCCGAATAGCCAAAGTAACATTCAAGAAGAAAACCAAAGCAGGAGGCATCACAATCCCAGACTTCAGCCTCTACTACAAAGGTGTAATCATCAAGACAGTGCTACTGGCACAAAAACAGACACAGAAACCAAAGGAATCAAATAGAGAACCCAGAATTGGACCCACAAATGTATGGCCAACTAATCTTTGACAAAGCAGGAAACAGCATCCAATGGAAAAAAGACAGTCTCTTTAGCAAATGGTGCTGGGAGAACTGGACAGCAACATGCAGAAGAATGGAACTAGACCACTTTCTTACACCGTACACAAAAATAAACTGAAAATGGATGAAAGACCCAAATGTGAGGCAGGAAACCATCAAAATCCTAGAGGTGAAAGCAGGCAACAATCTCTTTGACCTCAGCTGCAGCAATTTCTTCCTCAACACATCTCCAAATGCAAGGGAATTAAAAGCAAAAATGAACTATTGGAACCTCATCAATATAAAAATCTTCTGCAATGCAAAGGAAACAATCAAAACTAAAAGGGAACTGACGGAATGGGAAAAGATATTTGCAAATGACATATTGGATAAAGGGCTAGTATCAAAAATCTATAATGAACTTTCCAAATTCAACACCTGAAAAACAAATAATCCAGTGAAGAAATGGGCAGAATACATGAATAGACACTTTTCCAAAGAAGACATCCAGATGGCTAACACACACATGAAATGATGCTCAATGTCACTCATCATCAGGGAAATACAAATCAAAGCCACACTGAGATACCACCTCACACCAGTCAGAGTGGCTAAAATGAACAAATCGGGAAACTACAGGTGCTGCTGAGGATGTGGAGAAACGGGAACCCTGTTGCACTGTTGGTGGGAATGCAAACTGGTGCAGCTGCTCTAGAAAACTGTATGGAGGTTCCTCAAAAAATTAAAAATAGAGCTACCCTATGACCCAGTGATAGCACTGCTAGGAATTTACCCAAGGGGTACAGGAGTGCTGATGCATAGGGGCACATGTACCCCAATGTTTATAGCAGTGCTTTCAACAATAGCCAAAGTACAGAAAGAGCCTAAATGTCCATCAACTGATGAACGGATAAAGAAGATGTGGTTTATATATTCAATGGAATACTACTTGGCAATGAGAAAGAATGAAATCCTGCCATTTACAGCAACGTGGATGGAACTGGAAGGCATTATGCTGAATGAAATAAGACAGTCAGAGAAGGACAGATATCATATATTTTTACTCAGATGTGGATCTTGAGGAACTGAACAGAAGACTATGGAGGAAGGGAAGGGGGAAAAATAGATACAAGCAGAGAGGGAGGGAAGCAAACCATAAGAGACTCTTTAATACAGAGAACAAACTAAGGGTGGATGGGGGAGAGGGAAAATGGGTGATAGACACCGAGGAGGGCACTTGTTGGGATGAGCACTGGGTGGTGTATGTAAGCCAATTTGACAATAAATTATATTCATAAAAAATTAAAATGAATGTGTAAATATTCAGTCTCAAAAAGGGGCAAAAGAGATCAAACTGGAATTAGGGTGAAGAACATTTTCTGGGGAACAGTCTGCTATTCTGTAAAAATAAACAATTGTTAGAAATAATGTTATGAAAAACTTAGGGAATATGAACAACTGAAGAGATGCTAAGTCGATATGATTTATGCTGAGGTCACTGCCCATTACTGATGGTGACTGATACTGCATTAATATATACCAAAGTGGGGTTTTCCTTGAAAAGATAAAAATCCACTTTGACAGTCATTCTTGTGCTGTCTTACCTCTCTGCTGTCACATTAAGTCATCTGTGGCTTCTTAGTCACTCATAAAGCTGTAGAAAAGTATTTTTCTGGATGTCACTCTGCATTTTAGATTTGTATTTTTAAATTTTTAAAAAATTTTTAGCATTTTAAAATTATTTTTGAGAGACAGAGACAGAGCATGAGTGGGGAGGGGCAGAGAGAGAGGAAAACACAGAATCTGGAGCAGGCTCCAGAATCCGAGCTGTCATCACAGAGCCCAATGTGGGGCTCAAACCCACCAACTGTGATATCATGACCTGAGCTGCAGTTGGATGCTTAACCAACTGAGCCACCCAGGCATCCCAAGATTTGTATTTTTAGAGTCCATTGAAATCAAGGATTCTCCCATATAATGGACAAAGAATTTTCTTTAGGGGATATAGAGTCAAGATGATGGCAGGGGATCCACTAGCTGCTAATTTAGGTTGCCTGTGATAAGCTTGAACTTTCTCTTTTGTGGTAATTCTTGTTTTCGTAGTATTTGTTTAATATTTATAATTTATTTCTTGAGCACATTTCATGTACCTGTACTAAGTATATATTTTCACAAATAAACTTTTATGTATGTATCTATTTATTTATTTTTAAATGTCTATTTATTTTTGAGAGAGACAGCACACATGCAGGGGACGGACAGAGAGAGAGAGGGACAGAGGATCCCAAGCAGGCTCTGTGCTGACAGCAGCGAGCCTGATGGGAGGCTCAAACTCATGAACCATGAGACCATGACATGAGCCAAAGTCAGACACTTCACCGACTAAGCCATCCAGGTGCCCCACAAATAATCTTTTAAATGGGAATAGTTCAAGGCCAGCAAACCTCTACTGTAAGGAGCCAGACAGTAAGTATTTTAGCCTTTACGGAGCCCCCAGTCTCTGTCATAACTATTCAACTCTACTGCTATGATGCAAGAGCAGCCATGAACAACACGTGAATGAACAGACACGGGTGAACTTTATTTAGAAAAACAAGCAGTTTTTCTTGCACCTGGATTTGGCCCACGGCTGTAGTTTGCCAACCAATGGAATAGTCAAAAACTTTCAGTCAAACAGATAAATGACATATAACCCATTTCAATCCACTGTTATGATTTATGGCTATTTTTTTCAAATTATTCATCTAATTATCAATAGCTCCTATGAAAAATATGGACCAATAATGCTGGCTCTCAACTTTGGACCAAGGTTGTTTTAAAATTTGATTTCTCTTATGACAGAAGCATCATGAACATTACCACTCTAAAAACTGTCACCTACAAAATATCATGCCAATACAGTCCTTTTAATAATCCTGGAGCAGCTTTCCCAGAAGACAGAAGACGTGTGCTCTTACGGATGATGAGTTCAGGCATCAGTTGGAGACAGTGCACTTCCAGATTGATGGTGGTGGACCCGGCTGGCCCAGAGCAAGCCTGTCCCTTGGATCTCATATCAGATTCTAATTTCCCTGTGCCAAATACTCCTCTTATAGAGCAGCCACTCTGTGTTGGAATCCTGGCTTCAGCATTTACCGGCTGTTGGACGTTGGGCTCCTTTCTATTTCTGAGTTTTAGTTTTCTCTTCAGTAAAAATGGTGAAGGACATTCTACCTATCTCCAAGCGTGGTTGTGTGGATAAATTAGATCATGTTTATCAAGGGCTTCTGTAGTGTTTGGAACATAGTAAAAGCTGTAAAAGCAAAGCTCATTTTGAAACTAACAACAAAAATCATTCATCACTTACTGTGCATCAGACCCTGTTCTAAGTGTTTCATTTACATATCAGCTCATTTAATCTCGACAATAACATCCTGAAGAAGGTGCTGCCATTAACCTCCATTTTACAAATGAGGGAACTCACATACACTCACAAGAGGCAAAGCTGGGATTTGATCCATACGGTTTGCCCCCCTCTGTGCTTCACCATGCTGGCTGCCATTGAAGAGCTGGAAGTCTCTTGTCCTATACATCCCTAAAAAGGCAACTGCTTCTTACTCCTTAGGTGGAACTGGGTAGACATTGTCATATTTTCTCTGACAAGAAGGAAGAGAACAAGCACTGTATACAGATAAGGTAACACCGGTCACGAACCTCTCTCAGTGCCTGACCTACCTAGAGGCCCCTATTCCCACCATTGGAAACTGTTTCTGTTCTGAATTAGAATGAAGAATGGCTCTTCCTCTAGAATAAGTGTTATAAAAGTTCATGAAAGATAATTGAATAGTATCACTGCTATACTTCCTGTGCATAAAAGCTAAATGATGTATGTAGGCCAGCCTGGTGTTGTAACATTTCCTTAATGGGAAAAATCCTGTTGTTTCAGGCATTGATTTATAAAGGACATTAGCTAGTGTCGGCATATAGAATCAAAACAACACTCCATTCTGACGATGGGCTATTTATTTTAAATCACTGACTACCCTATTTAAAATCATCTCCCTCTTATTTCATATCACCCTCATATGCTTAATTTTCTCCAATATCTGATATACTATGTGTATATGTTTATATACTGTGTGTATTTATTCTGTTTCTATCCTCCTCCTTAGAATGTAAGCTCCACAGGACAAGGATTCTTGTCTTATTTATTCACTCTTTCAATTCTGAAACAGTGCCAGGAACACTCAAGACTGTGTTCAGCACATTTTGTGGAATAAATGAATTGATGTAATTGTCACATATATAAGAAGTACCCTTTATCTTAAAAATGTTTATTCATTTTTGAAAGACAGAGAGAGACAGAGCACAATCAGGGGTGGGGTGGAGAGAGAGGGGGACACAGAATCCGAAGCAGGGTCCAGGCTCTGAGCTGTCAGCACAGAGCCCGAGGCGGGGCTCAAACTCACAAACCGCGAGATCATGACCTGAGCTGAAGTCAGATGCTCAATTGACTGAGCCACCCAGGTGCCCCAGAAGTTTCCTTTTTCTTAGGCAGGTATGGCCTAAGATATGTACCTCATCTCTGAGATACTAGTACGGTGGGTAAGTGGTGGGTAAGGGTGAGGAAGTACAGTATAATGTTACTGTCAGAGGCTTTAGATTAGATGCTAGGATTAGATCCCTGTTCTTCCATTATTTAAAAATGTTTATTTATTTATTTTGAGAGAGAGAGAGAGTGTGCACACAGGGGGAAGGGACAGAGAGAGAGAGGGAGAGAGAGAATCCCAAGCAGGTGCCACGCTGACATCACTAACAGTTCATAAGGCTTGAACTCACAAATCATGAGATCATGACCTGAGCAGAAATCAAGAGTTAGATGGCAAACTGACAGCCATCCGAGGTACCCCTCCGTGTTCTTCCATTTCTTGATTGGATGACCTTAAGGTTAACGTTGCTAAACCTCAGACTCCTCACCTTTAAAACTGAGATGATAAATTATACCTATGCTATAGGTACAAATGTGATGATGTGCAAAAATTCCTGGGCAGCATACCTAGCACATGGAATGAGCTCAGGAATACCAGTCACCTGAAGGGTGGATAAGCGACTGCCAACCAGGCATAGGACATGCTATTTTCTAGGTTATATTGGCAGGAAGCAGCCTGGTGCATGATATTAACTGAGGCATCTCGGCTAGAATATTGAAACAGCAACTCAAACTGGGATGGGGAGGTTTTGAGGGCCACTTGAGGGAAATTTTCAAAACCCTCTATGCTCCTGGGGAGTTGGCATCATTGCCTCTCTTTACAGTTTGGGTTGGGGTGTGTTTCTGTACTGAAGGGAACATTCCCTGTTCCTCAGGGATTTGGAGTAAAAAAAAATCTGAAAATAAATTTACAATATATTACTAAGGTATAATATGATCAAATCTTTCTGATGACTGTAAACATGCAATATGTATGAAATGTTGGCTAGTTAGTACACATGGGGTGAATCACTGCTCACTCAGAAGCTTTTGTGCACAGCGTTTCCCTAGCATGACTATACAACAGCTTACCAAGATGTTTTACTTCCTTTTTTTTTTTAATTTAAAATTTTTTTTAAATTTACATCCAAATTAGTTAGCATATAGTGCAACAATGATTTCAGGAGTAGATTCTTTAATGCCCCTTACCCATTGAGCCCATCTGCCCTCCCACAACTCCTCCAGTAACCCTCTATTTGTTCTCCATATTTAACAGTCTCTTCTGTTTTGTCCCCCTCCCTGTTTTTATATTAGTTTTGTTTCCCTCTCCCTTATGTTCATCTGTTTTGTCTCTTAAAGTCCTCATATGAGTGAAGTCATATATTTATCTTTCTCTGACTAATTTCACTTAGCCTAATACTGTCCAGTTCTATCCACATAGTTGCAAATGGCAAGATTTCATTCTTTTTGATTGCCAAGTAATACTCCATTGTATATATATACCACATCTTCTTTATCCATTCATCCATCAATGGACATTTGGGCTCTTTCCATGGTTTGGCTAATGTTGATAGTGCTGCTATAAACATTGGGGTGCCTATGTCCCTTCAAAACAGCACACCTGTATCCCATGGATAAATGCCTAGTAGTGCAATTGCTGGGTCATAGGGTAGTTCTATTTTTAATTTTTTGAGGAACCTCTATACTGTTTTACAGAGTGGCTGCACCAGCTTGCATTCCCAGTTTTACTTCCTTTTTTAAAAACAGTTTTTATGTATTTACTTTGAGAAAGAAAGAGAGAGCACATGAGCAGGGTAGGGGTACTGAGAGGGAGAGAGAGAATTCCAAGCAGGTTCCTTGCTGTCAATGTAGAGCCTGCTGTGGGGCTCGATCCCACAAACCGTGAGATCATGACCTGAGCTGCAACCAAGAGTAGGACATTTAACCTACTGAACGACCCAGCCGCCCTAAATGTTTTACTTCTGAGTGAAGACATTTCTATTGCTTTTTAGGAAAAAATGATTTTGTGAATTTTATCATTGCTAATTATCATATTTAAGTCAGCTTTATGATAAATTATTGTTTTTGAAAAAATTATTTATATTCCTCAGTGTTACTAAACAATTTGATTCTATCCTTAATATTGAGATCATACTGGGCCAGTTTAGCTGAGGCAGAAAGGTAATATTCTCGAATAAATGGAATTCTAATTACAATAGCTTTACTCTAACTCTTTATGAAAGACAGCACGACTATCTTAAAGTGGGCTTACATTTAGGTATCAGTTTGTCAAAATGAGAGTACCTTCCTTTAATGCTACTAAGAACTTTGTTTTTAAAAATTTTTTTTAAAGTTTATTTCTTTGTGAGAGAGAGAGAGGGAGAGTGCAAGCAGGGGAAGGGGCAGAGAGAGAGGCAGTCTAGAACTTCTTAATGACCATTAAAAATTATTTGAGAAGATAATTCATACCATCACAGCCCAGAATTTTCTGTCTTTTGACTAACTGGGCATAATAGGAACATGGGTTTTCTTTTACTATCTCAGTCTTCATGATTAAAGAAATAAATTCAAGACTGCATTTTCTACTTGTGGTATGCACATAGATAATTGTCTACATCAAAGCATGTTTAGGATGGGTACAATAAGCCTGATGTGATTTAATAACCAATCTTAATTAATGATTCTGAGGAAATGAGTACAATTGGGAAGGAGCCAGCAACAGAAACTATTCATTAGCTTAAAAGCCATAGTCCATAACAGAGTTTTCCACATGTCTGAAGTTGGGGTCTGCATTGGATTTTGAGTGGCTGCCACAGACTCCTTGAGTTGGGAGAGCTCCCCCCAGAAGAAGCAAACATCGTGTGGGATCTAGTGCACTGATAAAGAGAAGGTTATATGGAACCTCTGTGCCTTTTGCTTTTCATAGCTCAAGAGTCTTGGTGAGGCACAAAAACGCAGTATGCTTGCCTAAGAATGAGAAGAGCCAAGCACCCTTGATCCTGCCAATCCCTGTTTATTAAGAGTGTTTGCACTTCATAATGACCTCTTTCTATGACACAAAGTCAGGAGCAAAGTAAAGTCAAGAACTGTCTGCAGAATGGAGTTGTGTTACTTTTGTCAAAAGGCTAATTGCTTTTAAATATGTTCCCAGCATCCTTCAATTATATATTGGAAAGAGCCGGGATGTTTGAGGGGAAGGAAAAAGAATGTGGACACCAGACACATCAGTTGAGGGTGCTGATAAAAGAGAGACCTGGCTCAAGATTGTGAGAAAGGAGTTGTTGCCCATGAGCTGGTCCTGTTCACAACATTTTTGAGTAAGGGAATTATTGAGGCACCTGGCTTCTATTGATTTGGAGCAGGACTTCAGATGGAACTTTTTGGCAAATGTAGACATCTCTGCCCTTGGTAATGCATCAAATCTTATCTGGTCACACCCTTTATCATAAGACCCTTGCCTCAACAAAAGGGAATGAAGTGCTAAATGTAAATTGTACTGGCTGTGGGTGTGCCATTCTTTGTAACAGAAAAGGAAACAACCTTGAAGGCAGTGAACTGGATCATCTAAATGTGGCACCACACACATAAAGACCTTAAGGATTAGTGCTTTTGGTTGCCTAAACAAAGGGATGGACTTTCCTAATTTGCCTGAGATATTTACTGGGAACGAGTCCAAGAACTGGCCCATTGCAAAGTGTTAGATGTCACTAAGAAATTCAGATTGCCTGTAATATACTATCACACCAGCTCCTTGTTTCTAAACATGAACTCTGCCTCTCCCACTCCCCACAGTGGACTGCCATGCCTCCACCACTGCCTCTTCATTCTCAGGGCATGATTTTCCATTTGGTTTCACCAAGAAAAGAGAGACCAGCTTTTGAGAATTAACCACCTCCTGTCCCCTAACCTAAAAATAATCTGCCACCATGATCTTCCTTACCTCTCTTCCTGTGTCATTCATTCTTTCTTTAATTGACTCATTTATCCATTCATTTGACATTCATTGAGATTTCTATGTGCCAGACACTGCAAGGTGCTGTAAGTGGATGAGTGAATTCCACTCAATCCCTGCTGCCAGGAAAGGAAAGAAGCCACCTTTCCCTCCCCAAAGTGATTGCTTTGCTTATGCTCTTTCTGGTATTCCTTCGCACTTCCTCGGGGACCATGCCCTCTCAACAGCGAGTCTGGCTTGTGTATCTGCAAATAATTCCTCCCACTCTGCTAGCTCTTTCCTATCAGGATTTAAAGGCTTAAGGTTTCTCCTGTATTAAGCAGTAAGCAAAATAAAATAAACAAGAATACCCTGTCTTTTTTTTCTCCCTGTCATTACCGTGCACCCCCCCCCACCCTTCTCTCTTATAATCGAATTTGTTAAAACAGTTGTCTACTCTTACTCTCTGTATTTCCCCTCATCAATTCATTCACAACTTCATGAAATCTAATTTAATTCCTCTAACACTTTATGGAAATTGCACTCACAAAGGTGACCAATGCCTGTTTGGGGTGCTTTTTCAGTCCTTACCTTTACCTCTTTCTATTGACCTTTATAGAAAGTGTCCTTCAGCTTTTGTGATTCTACTTTCTCCTGGCTTTCCTCCTCCCTCTCTGACAATTCCTTCTCTTTATTTTATAGGCTCCTTCATCCCATCTCCCCAGAATTCTAGCCTCTCTAGGGTTTCTTTTCTATTCCACAAAGTTTCCCCTAATAATCATGTCTACCCCAGAGTCCCCAACAAACCATCTGGACACTGATTGCCCCAAATCTGTATCTCCAGGCCAGGTGTTTCTTCTAAGCTCGAAATCTATACTTCAAACTTTGCCCTTGTGTTCTCTACACACTTGAAATGCAACATGGGCAAAGCTAAACTTAATATGCTCACTGCCCTGAAATGTGTTCCTCCACTAATTGTCCTCATTTAGGCAAATTACACTATCCAATTAATAACAGTACCTAGAGTTTATCATTTCCATGTTCCAGGCATGCATGGTGCTTTATATGGATTTTTTCACTAAATCCTAATAGTTACCTTGAGAGATAAGTCCATTATTAGTGTCCTTTTTACAGGATGTGCAAAGTGAGCCAAATTAACTGGCTCACATCCCGTAGTCAGTGGCCAACCCTGGCTCTGCTGTAGTGCACGGGACTCCAGAATGCAGACTGTCAACTATCACACTACTTTCTCAGTGGCTCAAGGGACTTATCTTTGATTCTCTCTGTCCCACTTTCTGCACATCTACTCACACAAACTCTATTGATTAGATTCTAAATGTATCTATTTCTCTCTATTCTTACTGCCATTTACCTTATAATGTGAAGCCTGTGTAGAGTCATTCAGATTATACCATCCATATTGTTGCAGCCCTCTCCTAGCTAATTCCCTTGACTTTGGTCCAATCCTTTGCCTACAAGAAGACAGCAATCTTCCTCAAGCACAAATCTGATGATAATATGCCTCACCTTACAATCTTCTGATGACTTTGCATAGCCCTTAGAATATTGTTTAAATCATTCAATATCTTAGATAAAAATTTTGTTTCCTTGTCCCTGCCTGTCTCATTAGACTCATATTTTGTTGTCCAGTCTTAATGAGCTATGTGCATTTCTCTGGGTTGATGGCATTCTTTCTGGACTCCCAGCCTTCCCCTGTATAGTTCCCACTGCATAAACCATCTTCCTTCCCTTCTTCACCTACAAAACTTCTATTAATTTACAAGGTGAAGCATAAGAGTCCTCTTTTCCAGAAAGCCTTTCTGATGCCCATCTGCCCCTAAGCCATCTAGGTCAATAGAACAGAATACCACTCTGCTTTTTCTGATGATAACATTTATTCCTTTGTAGCTTTAATTATTGGTTTACTTTCCTGTTTTTTCCTACTAGACTGTGAACTTTTTGTGAGCAGGAACTGTAACTTGTTCATGTTTGCATCCTAGTCCCTAACACAGTGCCTGATATATAGTAGGTTTTCAATTAAACCATAGATGAGTAGGTGCAAATCTGTCCTTACTTCCACTCTTTTCCTATTCCATATGATAACACACTGAAGGGATTGTAATAATCTAACAAGGACAACATCTCCACTGTGTACCGCAGTTGGATGATACAAAAGTATTGATTTGATTGCTCTTAATTAATTTAATAGAGAAATAGCTGGAGATCCATCCTAGCACTTTATAGTTTCTGGTTAAATATTTCTCCTGTAAATTCACCCTGAATCTGAGCCCATTCCCATCTTTCCTGGTAGAACAGAAAATATTTCAGTGCCCATTTTTTTCTCCCGCCCTCCCTCATCCACATTTTCTGTATGCATAATCTTCCACATTTGCCAGGTCAAATCAGTCACAAAGCCAAACTCCAATCAGAGCAAGATGGCAGGGCATCAGTCCTGCACAGTACTGGAGGCTCCAGTTACTTGACTTTACAAATGATCCTTAAAAAGTCATGGGGTCCTCTGCCTTTACCCTGCTTCTGTTCTCTCTCACCCTCAAGATGGTGCTGCCTTTCTCACTGAGTCACAGCCGCCTTCCCTAAGCTCAGAGCTGCTGCCTGCAGAAAATATGCTGAGTTCTCCCAGAGCCATAAATCCCGATAGAGCTCCAACGCCGAAGTGCAGAATGGAGAGGCACAGGATGCTTCACCTACTTGCAGTCACTACACAATTATGCTCAGGCGAGCTATCCTAGAGGGACAGCCTCAAGTCACCGGTGCTGCTTATGAAAGGTTGCAGGATTTTCTTTCCCAAAATGACTTTTTTTCTATTTTTATTTCACCTAAACAGGGCTGTCAGGGGTTTTGCATTATTCATTCTATTTTGTGTGCACATTTAGTCTTGTCTAATTTTCAGACAGAATTTAATTTGTAGTTTAAGTTCTTATGCACCTTGCATGCAGCTATGAAGAGCTGTGTTTGACTCTGGTGGCAAGGCCATGACTTCCCGGATTTAGATAAATCCACTGACTCTTATAATGGAAACTTCCCTCTCTCCTTGGTTCATTCTTCTTTCTTTATTTTCCCTCCCAACTGGAGGCAAAGCATCTATTATAATTCTGCCTTTGGCCCTCTGGCCATGTTCCAAGAGGGGAAAATAGGTCTTTTTATCCAGCAAAGACTCCAGTCCCCTTCCAGCCTCCTAATTATAAAGATTCCTCCAGAACTCAGTTTTTGTTAGTCTGTCCTTCCCTCTCTTTAGATTCAATCCAAATTACACCTTCTTTCCATTATTCTAATGATCTCTGAAGGCACATATTTGATCCTGACCACTCCATTCACAATGTAAAAACTTCCAAATCCTAAACACAATGGAAAAATGATCCTCCTCTGACAGTGAAGATTTCGGACAGTGCTTTTGACATCTCTCCCTCAATGTTTCTCTCAATTTCACCATTTGCAGGCTTCAGAAAAGAACTGCCAGAGTCATATTTGACCCTTCCATCATCCTCATCCTTTAAACCCAGTCCTTACCCGTTCGGTCATTTATCAGTATGTCCCGAAGTACCACAACAGGCAGTGTGGACACAAAAACGAACCAGATAATGTTGCCGCCTGTGTGGGACACACGATCTGGTGGCAGAGACATCTGAACAAATTATTACATCAACACAGTGTGCTGCACAGATGTGAGAACAAAATGCTGCTGAGGGGAGGGAGAAACCTCAAACACTTGCTGCCAGTGGGCTCTGGAAAGCCTGCTCTGAGAGGAGATCAGTGAGGGGCGGATTCGAAGTAACGGGTCCAAGAAGGAGCTGCAGAAAGCTTCCAGCTCAGGGTTTGCATGCTGGCTTGGACCCATGACAGAGCGGGTCAGTTTAGGAAACTGCTCCTGGAATGGGGTGCTGGGGATTGAAGGTGGGTTTGGGAGAGTAGACAGCAGATCATAAATGTCCCAGTATACCGTAATAATGATGCTGCAGTTATGCCTGTAAGACACAGGATATTGGTGATTCCAGGCATCATAGGGATGTTATCAAGTGTGCATTTTAGAGGATCTGAGCAGCACTCTGGAGGGTGACCCAGAGGAGGGAGATTAAGGGCCGGGAGACTGGTTGAGAAGCCCGGGCAAGAGCCTGGCAAGGCAGGAGCCGGCCTCCCCATCTGCAGCACAGAGGGGCAATGAAACACAGGTGCGGAGGAAGCAGTGCTAGAGAGAAGACAGATGTCAGACAGGGGAGAACTTTCAGTGGAAAACGTTGCAGGTATAATGGTATGAGGAAATCAGGGAGCTTTGAAATAGGCACTGCAAGCACAAAAAGAAGGAACTGCTTATGGTCCTGTACAGGGACAGAGGTCACCAAGGCTGGAATGGAAACTCCAAGGGCGGCTGAGCAGCTTTGTACAGCGTGCACTCTTCCGTGGCATCGCCCAATGGAGAGACCAGGGAGCCGCCAGCTAGGTGCTAGTGGGGATGCTGTGCTGGGTTCCTGGTCTCATCAATGCATTCCCAGCCTGCGTGTCCTCCACATTTATATCCCATGTCTCACTAACATGGACCTTTGGCTGACATCTAGCTCATCTCATCACTGTTCTTCAGACAGAACACGCATTTTTAAATTCTGGGCTTTTTTCTCCTATGGATAATACTGTCACATATTTCCCTTCTCCCTCTTTTATCTGGGAGAACCTCTGTTATCTCCCCTCCATAACCCTCTTAAAACCTCTGGACCCCTTTCATCCTACCACCTCCAGGAAACTTACTTAAACCTCCACCAATCCTACCTTTATTTTCTTTTTTCTTGCCCTTATGGTTGATATTGTATCAGCTCTGGAGCAGGAGTGTGGGTTCAAATCCTGGCTTGCCACAGCCGGCTGTGTGACCCAGAGCAGGACACTTAGCAGCCCCTGATGACTTCGCATCCTCTTCTATAATTAGTTACTACTTCCCATGATGGTTGTGAGAATTTAATGAGTTAGTTCAAATAAAAGAGTACAGAATACATAGTAAAAAGTCAGTGACACTTAGCTTCTGTTATGTGTGTGAGTTTTATATTGCACTTATATTTCTCTCTGGGCACGTAGTAGGAACTCAGGAAGTATTTACTAATTTGATCTCATTAATATGCTGTTAGATGATCCTGGAAGATCTATCACTTTTATAACCTCTTAAATTTGTCTTCCTTGGGAAAGAATTACCCTTTTATATTTTTGCTATGTCATGAAAAAGGAGGGAGTAACTGACATTCCAAATATAGCATACAATTTTAATATAGTAAATAAGAATTACTGAATACTTCTTATGGACTAGGCATTGCCTCACAAGAATCTTATGAATGGGTATCATTAGTATCCTATTTTACATATGAACAAACCGAAATATCAAGAAGTAAAATAACTTATCCAAAGTAAAAGAGCTGGGACTTATGTTGTTCTTTCTTTCTTTTTCTTTTTCCTGTTTTAGAGAGACAGAATGAGCAGGGGAGAGGGATAGAAGGAGAGAAAGAGAGAAAATCCCAAGCAGGTGTGGAGCTGGACGCAGGGCTTGACCATGGCCCTGGGATCATGACCTGAGCTGAAATCGAGTTGGATGCTCAACTGACTAAGCCACCCAGGTGTCCCTATGTGTTTCTGACTCTAGAGCTCACGCTCACCTACCTCCCAATATATATCCAATATACGGGACCTGTTGATCCAACTACAGCCAGAGGTTGAAACGTGAGATGCACAGATAGGTGTGGTGGCGTAAAGAGTGGGGATGGCTTTACAGGTGGGAAAAAATTGCATGAGCAAGGTTGCAAAATATAAATGAGACTGGTGTGTACGGGAGAATCTGGTATGACATGCCTGAATCTACGGGGAAGGAATGAATACAGATAAGTCTGCTCTTTTTTGTTCTGTGCAGGTGACTCTTACTCTGTGGGAGGCTTGCTTTCCAGCCTTAAGCACACTGTTCACCACTCTCTGTTGCCTCTTCTGCACACTGTACAGCCTAACCTTCTATTTTTCCAACTGTCTTCAATGGCAATCTTTGATATTTCACTAGAAGTTCCTTAAGATAGTGACTACCATTGGTTTTCCAGAGCAATCCCCGGCATGAAATTGGCACTCAATAAATGTTTTTTGAATTGAAGAAATAATGGATAAAACAAAGCCAAAATAATGATGAAAGGGTCAGACTTTAGAGAGTTTTAAGAGCTAGTCAGAGGATATTGGGGATATTCCTTTTGAAAGAAAATGATGTGTGCAAATTGTTTTAGGAAAATTAGTCACATAGGGATGGTCAGATAGATTTATTCTCATTTTTATACATCTACTGACATTATTTTCCTTCCCTGAGGCGCTATCCCCCTGCCTCTCTGCCCATCCTGTCCAGTGCAACTCTTTCATTACAGAGGGTATTTCAAAGGCTCATTGGAAAGCCAACAGGATTTTGTATAAAAGGTAAATTATTATTTGTGTCTTCCATATTTCTAAATTAGCCTATCCTGTCTGGGAGGGGAAATATTCATAAAAAGCCTGTCTACTCACATAGTCACCATCATACTGGGTAGTTGCTTGTGTGGCTACTTTAGAATAAAAAAGGGATTCAGTAGGGGTGCGGGGCTGCCTCAGTCAGAGGAGCATGCAACTCTTGGTCTTGGGGTTATGGGTTCGAGCCCCATGTTGAGTGTAGAGATTACTTACAGTGAAATAAAATAATTTTTTTTAAAAAAAGGGGATTCAATAAAAGGCAAGAAAATTGTAATTAAAAGCAGAGAAGACTGTAGCATAAATCCACAATGATTTTTCATGGAGCAAAATAATATTGGAATTGACCAAGCCCCAAAGTAAATGTGCATGTACTCTTTCACACTTTCATTCATTATATATGTAAAATTACATATGATACACACACACAAGTGTGCTGAAAAATACTTAACAGCTGGCTTGCCACAAAAAAAGGGGAAACACAGAATTGTCATACTTGCTGATTTCTGTAGTTAAAAAAAAAAAACAAAACTACACCCATGGCCAATTTTAAGCAACCAGTGTGACCAACACAGAGTTGGGAAGACACGCTAACAACCTAGTCTTCCAAAGCCTGTATTTTTTGGCTGTAACACGCAACTACGTATACAGACTTTTGGAAGTTTGCTCTGTGCCAGACACAGTGCTGAGGTCACTGAGGATACAAGACCCTACTCTTAAGGATGTTTGTGGCAGTAGGAAGCTGGACAGACTAATAATAATGATGCTAAGAATTACTAAACCAGCAGTATATGCGAATCATTATGGAAACATAGCTAGAATACCTAACATACATAGTTACAGCTAGGCATTCAGTTATATAAATTGCCTGAGAAATTCAGGAAAGGCTTGGTGGGGTAGCTGGGGGTACCATTTGATCTGAGACTCAAAAGATCATTGTGAGTTTGCCAGATGAAGGGCATTCTGGCTGAAAGAACAAGTTCAGAGAGCTACAAATAATTCAGTATCACTACAGCATAAAGTATAAGTTAGGAGAGCCACAAGAGTATAAGCTGAAAACATAGGAAGGAGGCAGGATCTTATTTGTTAATGCTAAGATGTTTAAATTGTAGGCCTCAGGGAACCATATAAATCACTTGGATAACATATCTCTGTGTTAGAGCAATCCCCTAGTGAGCAGTGTACAGAATGATTTGGGAGAGATTGGAACTGGAGCCTGAGAGGCTGCTGAGGTGTGTGCTGAATTTGAGCAGGTGGGCAGTGGCGAGGGAGGACAATGGTGGTGTGGACAGGGTATGTACAATATGAGAATTTGGAGCTAGAATCACTCAGACTTGGGTATACAGGGCAGAAGGCACCTTAGAAGGACTCCCGGATTTCTGGGTTGGGACTCTCAAATAAGAAAGAAAGAGGAAGGTAGAGGTTATCAAGAAAAATAATGGGTTTGGTCTCAGACATATTGGATTTGATGCACTTACATGATGTCCAGAAAACAAAGTGTTTGCTAGAGCTGCGTGCTGCAGACTCGTAACTGAGCACGGATAAAAGCAGGGAGAATTACAAAGGGCAGGGTTGTGGAGGCAAGAAGGGAGTCAGATGCAACAGGGTCAGGTGACCTTCATTAGACAACTGCTTTCTGTTGCCCCACTGCAATGACACCAGCTCTAGACCGTTCTGTCCCTGAACCTGCCCAGCCATCTCCCAGCCTCTGTTCTGTTGGGCTCCGTTCCTTCTTTCTCTCCTGGTCTTCTTGGTGTGGCTTTTAGACCTTCTGTCCATCTTTACAGGCTCAACTCAATGCCACATACTCCAGAAAGCCTGCCTCCTTTCTCCCTCATTTCACCTCTCCCCTCCTGATGCTGTGCCTTCTACCCAGAACACGATGGGCTGCTCAGGATAGTGTGTGCACATCGTCAATAGTGAGCTCCTTGAAGGTGAAGAGTTCGTCTCTCTATGTCCCTGTAGCCTCCACACTTAGGACAGTGTTAGGTGCTTTTTGGATTATAAGTGGATGTTTCATTAAAGTGAGGAAGATATCAAATATAAAATGCCCTACTGCACAACTTTGCTTAGTGTTGACCTTGCTCTAGCTTTATATTTCTCACCCTTCCCCCAACCCATAAAGAAAAGGTAAAGGAGCCTAAAGACATGGTGCCAGCCCAGCCTTCCTGCGTCTGGAGCTTGGGATATCTGCTCGCAGCTTGAAGAATTCACAAAAGGCTACGTAAAGAAATAGTTTGTCATGATCAAGGCTAGCTGATTTTAAGGTGTGTGTGTGTGTGTGTGTGTGTGTGTGTGTGTGTGTATGGCCAAATTAAAAATGCTGTAGGGGTACATAGGAGGCATATAGGAAAAATTATTTTTCTCTACTGATGAAATTATGGCTCGAAGCTGCAAATATAAAACTAGGAATAAACAATGTTCATCTAACCAAGGGACACAAAGCACATAACTGCAGGGATTTTCAATGAGTTGGTTTATGGGGTATGTACAGAGTCTTTCCTTATACAGGATGTGAATGGGAAAATAGAAAGCTAATCTTTGATAATAAAAATAAGATGGCTCACTTAGATACCTGTGTGCCAAGTGACAACAATCGTATTTTCTTCCATCTTCGAGACCTTTGTACTATGAAGGATAAAATCGATCCCAGACAAATGAAGCAAATAAAACAAATAGAAATCAAAAAAGGAACTGTGGAAACAGTCACAGTAAAACTTGAGAAACCCCTGATTTAGGCTTAACGCTGAAGAGTTTAGTACCATTAATTTGCCTGGTAAGATTAGCCATTGATGAAGCTGCCTAGACAACTTACAGGATTTTATGCTTCCAAATACCAGCACCACTGCCTGATATTATACCATTATGCCATCTTTCCCTCTCTTAAGACCCTTCCAGTGTCTTAAAGGATTTTCCTTGTTCAAGGTGTTTTCTTTAAAAAGTAAGTAGCACATTGGCGGGCCTGACTCTCGGTTTTGGCTCAGGTCATGATTTCATGATTCTGTGAGTTCGAGCTCTGTGCTGATGATGTGGAGCCTGCTTGGGATTCTCTCTCTCCCTTTCTGTCTGCCCCTCCCCTGCTCACACTGTCTCTGTCTCTCTCAAAAGTGAATAAACTTAAAAAAAAACCAAAACACCTTTTAAAAAAAGTAAATAGCACTGGAGCCAGGAATCGGAGGCAGGAATGAGGAGAAGAGAAAAGACATATTTAAGCCCTTTCTTTATCTCAGTTTTCCATTTTCCAGGAGCCCATCTCACTACTGGGGTGTGCCAAGGGGCTGGAGATCAGTGAGAAAGGACAGACAGGAGGGAAGGATAGTGGAGGGGACAGGTGGAAGGAGCTAAGATGAATTTTGTCACATGCATCTCATTAGATTTGGACAAGGAGTCTGTGAGTAATTGCTATTCCCCTTTTATTGATTAAAAAAGATCAAGACTAGGAGAAACTGACTCAGTCTTACCCATTTTCTTTTACTCTGCTATTCTCCCTGAGAATATTAATTTCAACATTTTATGTAAAGGCAGAGTATAAAATTTTATGTATATATATGTATTTCTGTATTTATATACAAAAGATTAAGTGAAAACATAAGGAAAAGAATATAAGCACGTGCTAATAAACTGTGGTTTGGGGAGGTGGAGTAAGAGATGCCTTTTTCTTAATCCTAGTTTTCCGTGTTTTCCATAATATGCATGATTGCTTTTATATCATCAGCAGCAACAACAGTAGCAACAACAACAAAAGGCATGTATCACTTTAAAAAGGAAAGCTGTGGGGCACCTTGGTGGTTCAATCAGTTAAGCATCCAACTTAGGCTCAGGTCATGATCTCATGGTTCATGAGTTCGAGCCCCGTGCCGGGCTCTGTGCTGACAGCTCAGAGCCTGGAGCCTGGTTCAGATTCTGTGTCTCCCTCTCTCTCTGCCCCTCCCCTGCTCATGCTCTGTCTCTCAATAAATAAATAAATGTTAAAAATTTTTTTAAAAAGGACAGCTTTGTTTCTTGGGCTAGCAATGTTCCTCTGGTAAGGTAGAAGGCTGGTAAGAAATGTATGGAAACAGAGACTGGTATTTTAAAGGCTTCTTTAGTCAAATAAAACCCATAATGGAAAATTTGCCATAAGCTCAGAGCTTCTATTTGGACTCTGTTCCACAGTTTTCCCACCAGAGAAAAGAGAAACTAATTAGAGTCACTGAATGCAAAAGAAAACTGGTAGTCTGATCCACACAATGTTCTGAGCACCCCTGCATTCTATGGAAAGTAAATGCTTGTACTGAATGTGTGTATCTATAGTACAGTCCATTACCAAGATGTTTCTGTGCCTCCAAAGTACCGAAGGATCCAATCAATTCTTTTGAAATATACAGCCAGTAACAGAGATATTTTATCTACACAATGCTCCACATGGGAATTGGCACTGAGTGAAGAGAGCTGAAATGTGACAAATGGGACCATTTAAACCTTATCCCCTCAATATCAAAACACCCAATTATAAAGCAAAAGATTTAGTCAATCAGAAAAATATTTTTTCTACACAGGCCCAAGCCTTGATTTTGAGTAATTTATTTCATTGAATTTCATTGAAATTCATTGAATTTATTTCATTGAATTTACCAAATATTTAGTCGGTTTCCTAAAATATATTTGAATCTCTAAATAATAGGGGGGGAAGATATGATCTGGATTTTCTGCATGGGGGATAAAAGTTGAAGACAAACGAAAATGCACGTTTGTCCCTTACATATAAATGCTCATTTATTTACTTTTTAAATGGAGATCTCTTAGGCTATGCATATTTGACTTTAATAACTTGGTTTGAAAGACCTGGCCCAGACAGAGTATTTATTAAAATGTAAATTAAACTTGCCGGAAAGAAAAAAAATGCAGAGAAAATATGGAAATAAAAGACCCTGGTCATAGTAGGTGGAGGTTTCAACCTTTCGAAGATTTAAGAAAAGAACAATTTTAGAAGAGAAAAAGGCCAAACGAAAGGTACATTGATTTTGGACAAAACGGGCCCCCCTGCATGGCTCTCACTCCCACCCATCGATCAGGGCAACTTGCGTCTTCTAGGCTCAGAGCCCTGACGCTGTGTTGTCTCCAGCCAGTGTGTCCTCTATGTTCACACTTCACCCTTTCTTTCTTTGAAACATATCTCTGGTTCACACCTTACTTTAAGTTCTCCTGATAGAGAATCTTACTACCTCATGCCTGAACCACTACCACCCATTTCCAAAGTGGTCTTTCTGCCAATGGTCTCCTGTTTCATCCACACATTGATCACCCCCCTGAATCATGCTGCGGACTGCTGCTTTCTGCTCACCACCCACAACTCCCTTCTCTGCCTGATAGTTGGGATCCTCCAAAGCCCCTTCTCTGTCTCTCTGTCTCTTAACCCCCCCCACACACATTAATACAATCTTTGTTTTTACTGCTCCCCCAAATACATCACTCATTTTAATCAACCAAATCAGTTAATACCATAAAAATCCCACTCCGTGTGCCCTTCCTTGTCTCCTTTCAAAACCCATAGCATTCTCACCCCAGCCAGGTCCTTTCCTGTGTGGAGTGCTGTCCTCTTAACTTTTACTTTGCAAAGGAGCTCCATTCTTTCAGAGCCTTTTCAAATGCCGCCTCTTCCAGGAAGCCTTCTCTGATCCCTTTAGCCCCATAATTTCCTTTCTTTTCTCTGAATTGCCATCGCATCTGTAATCAAGACTGAATTTCATGACATAATACTTAAATGCACTTCTATGGATTTATATGCCATCCTGTGTTTCTCAATGAGGGCGTTACTGGCATTTGTGACAGGGCACTTCTTCAACGCGCAGGCCTGTCTTGCACATGTCAGGACATCTGGTGCCTGTCACTCTTGAATGCTATCAGACAGTGATGTTATTGTGACAAACCCAAATGCTCCGAATACATTCCCAAATGCCTTCATTATTCAAAAGTTCCTTAGAGAGGGTACTATATCATATACACATCTGTTCAACAACTAAGCTGTTTAAATGGTGACTGTATATAGTATTTTAAAGAACAAATCTTTATTTCTCTTACAGTTGCCCACAGATTACAAAACTAGGAAGGAGGCTAATTGACAGTCAGGTGTTAATCACTGTTCCATTTCATACGATGTTTCGTTGAACCCTCATACCAAGCCTGGCTATTTATCTTTATTTTATAAATGAGGAGACTGAGCCTCACAGTGTTCTGCTTATTCAACGTCATCCTGTTTGATTAGGGCCCTGGCATTTAAGCCCAGGATTGTTTGGGACCAAATCTTCAACTTTGTCTCCTACCCCCAGCCTGTATAAAGAGACTATCTGTAACAGCTTTGAAATAAGAGTGTGAACATGTAACATAATTAACAATTTAAAATAGGTACTAGTGACTATAATTGAAAAGAAGGACATTAGTGCAAACATTTTTTTTAGAATTTATAACAAGAATATAAATTGGAGTCTAATGAACAAATTTACTTGCTGACCCCCTTTGCTGCAGACATTAAACCATGTTTGATCTCTAATTGAGATGTACATATTCTTTACTTTCTTAATGTATTTGTTAATGTTTGTCTTGGCAGATGGACAACAGATCTCTCTAAATTTTCCTTAATCAAGTTTTGGGTAATGGATGGCCAAACATGCCCTGTATTAGCTAGCACTGCTGGACCCAAAGCAATAGGGATCTAAGAGCTGGCACTTCCAACATCTTCTCTGTCTAGTATCGAGGTATCTTCAATAATAAATGTTCTATAAATCAAATCTCACAGTATCATTTAAAATGATACTCCTTTTAAATTACAGTTTCTTATGTATGCCATGCATATCTACAACACCTGTAATTATTAGTAGCTCACTTCAGTGTGTGCCCATATGTCCAATTAAAATTCTTCATATCTCAACTAACCTAGAGTTTAGGAAGTAATAGCGTGTATAATCTATATGCATACTTTTTAAAGCATGCTTCCTCAGTTTCTATCTATGCACACAGGAAGAACTGCATTTCATACAGGGAAAGAGAGAGAGAGAGAGAGCCAGTACTGTTGATTTCAAGTTTTCTTTTTCAGCCATGAGAATAAATGTTTACCATGTGTTTATTGTGTTTAGCAGAGAAGGGAAAGGAACTGAAGGCTAAGTTCATATGTAAATAGAGCTGAACGTGTATGTGGTATAAAAGTATTTCATTCCTATATTGTCTTATAAGCCTTTTCTACTGTAACAAAGTTGCACTCCATTCACTAGTAAAACCACTATTCAACCGTAACCACATCCACATTTGGTGATCTGAAAGCATAAAGGGATTTTTAGTTATGCTTACCAGGAAAAACAGACATTTAAAAAAATAAATCATTCTTTGTGACAAACAAATTGAGCTTGGTGTTAGCCTTTTTATCAGAACATTTCCTGAGCAAAGTGCTTTTTCAGCTTCTGCATGCTGGGATACTTTGCAGGGAGCTGGGGGAGAGGGTGATAGAAACTTTCCCCACTAAAACTAGGAAGTCCAGGAACTGAACCCCTCTCATTTATATATCTCAGTGAACAACTGTAGAATTATTGCTTTGACTCATCTTTTCTCAAACTACCTTATCAAATCTTTGTCATGTAATAGAACTTTTAAAGATATCCAGAAGCCACAAATGGTGTAGTTTGATAACATTTCCCAGAGAGTCACGAACATTTTAAAGGTGGATTTCTAGAGTTTCTGTTTATATTTCCCTCTATCTTAACAGCACCTAAACTGACACCTGCTGATATGCTATCACATTTTCCCCACCTATTTTTAGGTCTTTACTTGCTTTAGAGATGGATTTAATATGTAAAGCAGAAGCTTAAACTGTGAAACATTTGAATGACTGTATTTTCATTTTGCCATCAGCTAAGTAAGGCAAAGTGGACCCCATCCTGCAAGGGACTCTATCCCACATTTCTTCTGTGGACTTGGAGGCTTTGGTTTGCTTACCTGCTTCCTTGAAGATACTGTGCTGTTGAAACATCTATTAGAGGTCTTTGAATTCATATTCTTGTTCTGGTGGGTTGAGTCATTTTTCCATGTCTTAGAGTTTTCTTTAGGATCTGAAGGAATGGGATTTAAGAAGAGGATCCTAGCTATGAATCCATAGAGGACGGTGGCCAGTATCATCGGCACAACATAAAAGACACCAAAGTCCATTAGGTAAATAGGTGAGTAGTAATTCCTGGAGATCTTGTAGCCACAGGACACCACAATAGCATCTTTGTAGGTGCTAATATTGAGATCCAGCAAGAAGAACCAGAGCATACAGTAAATCGATGTGAAAGCCCAGACAAAGATGATGATCTTTTTGGCTCTGGAAAATGTGCAGAGAAACTGGGCTTTGATGGGGTGACAGATTGCTATGTACCTCTCAATGGTAAAGGCCGTGATGGAACAAGAGGAGGCATTAATGCCCAAGTACTGGAGGTAAGTGATGCAGAGGCATCCCACATAGCCGTAGACCCAGGACCCATAGATACTGTCTGTTATGTTGGGGAGGCCAGCAGCCACCAGGACCATGAGATCAGCTACTGCCAGACTCACCAGGTAGCAGTTTGTGGGGGTCCTCATGTGCTTGGTTCTCATGACCACCAGGACCACCATGATGTTGCCCACGATGCCCAGACCACAAATAACGAGCACAAGGAAGATGGTGACCACTTGGTATTCTAGGGCCACCACTGCTCTGGGTTGAAGCTGTGTTTGGTTCAGTTCACTTACTGTCTCGTTTTCCATCTTTAGTGACTTGAAGTTTCTCTGAAACACTTCTCAAAACATCCTCTTCCTGGTGTTCTGCCTTTATCTCAGTGGTTCTCTCCCCCTGTGAAGAGTTATAGTCCAAATTCATCACCGTTTCAAATGGGGCCAGTCACTGACAGTAGCTCTCTCTTCCGCTACTTTCACCTCTCGTGTTTCTACAGTAACACGGCTCACATGTACTTCTGAAAACTCCCTTTAAGGCAACCCTCGTGTAGGAAGGAGCAACTGTTTTTGACCAGCTTAATAAGAGGCACCTGTTTCCTCTTAATGGAGAAAAAGCTCGTAAGAGAAACAGAGAAAGCTCCCTATTTTGAAAGACTGCCCAGAAGGAAAAACTGAATGATACCTGCTCTCGCTGAAAAAGAAATACAAAGAGACCTCTTAGATGCTTGGGAAAAGTGTAAAGAAGAAAAATGTACCAGGGGGAAGAGGCTCAATGATGAAGCTTGGTAGGATTTTAGCGTTTGCCTCCTTTGCTCTCTGAGGGTGGGATGGCTTGGCTACAAAATAGCGAGTCTTTGAGCCTCCATTTCCCCATGCCCCCTGCCCTGCCTTCCCAGTAGAGGCCAATTTCTTCTCTTACCTTTTCCTCTGTGGCGCTGCCTGCTTTCTCCAGGTGGATGAAGCAGTAATAAGTCCAAGTTTCCAATCCTGCAGGAGGGCTCGTCTACTTTGTTGACGGGGATACCATTTAGCAGCGCTCAGTCTTCAGACCTGCAGTTCCTCTAAACCCTTGCAGTTCTTTCCAACTGCTGACAGACCACACAGCCGCAGCAGGAGCAGCGGCAGCAACAATGAGGCTGTCGAATCATAGAGCGTCCCCTAATGAGCACACATGCTCTCTCTCTCCCTCCCTCCCCCCGCCTCCCTCTCTGACACACACACACACACACACACACACACACACACACACACACACACACACACACCGGCCAGCCAGTCCTCACTGATTCAGTCTTCTCCCCTTGAAGGATTTCCTTTTAAACATGCTGATGACAGGGTCCTCGGTCTGTCTGGAAGGCTGAAATCACAAGCAAGGGTTCCAGAGGCAGCTGGGACTGTAGTCTCTTCTAGTCTAAGTGCCACAGGAATTCCAGTACCTGAGAAGCCCTGAAATATGTTCACACTCCCTGTGTGTGATGGGACTTCCGGGAGAGCAAATCCTTCTCCGTCCAGACACAGCCCTTGAAGCTTGAAATATCTGTCTGAACTGAAACCAACTTCTTTCTCCACTATGGAAACCCTTAAACTATTTCTCAAGTGAACCAGTGAAATTGGCTCCCTCCTCTCATATTACATGAATGGAAAATGAGTTAAAATTGATTTTAAGCCATGGCAGCTGTGATCTTCTGAGGCTTATAAAGATCAGTTTTTAAAAAATTCTTTGAGCTAAAAATATTGATTTAAACCTACATATGATCTGTTAAGTTTGTTTTTCAACTCTGGCTCTGCATAACTTCTTAGAATCTCTCTAACTGCTCTGGGTGCCTTTTCCCTATTCATCCACTTCTGGTATGCCAACCACACATACTACCCAGCAACGTTTTGTGTTCATTTATTTCCAGGTGGAAAACGCATCCTGTGGAAATCTAGGCCAGGGCAACTCTGGTACCACACCTTTCTTTCTTTCTTTCTTTCTTTCTTTCTTTCTTTCTTTCTTTCTTTCTTTCTTTCTTTCTTTCTTTCTTTCTCTTTCTTTCTTTCTTTCTTTCTTTCTTTCTTTCTTTCTTTTTCTTTCTTTTTGTTTTTAGAAAACTGTACTTCCACTTGATTTTTATTTCTCTAAAATCCTTATGGTTTTTTTTATAGAGGCTCAGAAAACATGTCTCCCTTCCACAGGCACCAACCTAATACTCCAAACGTTAATGTTGGTCCACTCTTATTTATTAACTGACAACGAAAAACAGCCCTTAGCCAAATTCCCTGTATGGTAAATGGTTTGATTCTCTGTTTTAAGATGTTTAGATGTTCTTCTTTCTAGATATCAATGGAAGTGTAGATTTTGAGTATACAGAACTATGGGGTGATCAAAGCCATGTTCAATGCTAGGTACCAATAAGATGCAGGGGAACTTCTGGATCATATTGAGTAATTTCACTCTCTGAACCACCAAGTGCTCCTTGACTATCTCCTTCTCTTTTCAAATCATCATATTACAAATTAATAACCCATGACCCAGATTCAGCTTTGAGGCATTTATTGTCTGGCTCATACAATGTAGGCTCAAGTGTGATTTAAAATAATTAAATTATTGTCTACTTTTCAAAATTGGGAGATTGTGTACTAAATCTGAATTTCCGCCTCTCATAAAAATTAGAAAGATCTGGCAAATGTGGGGCCACATTCCTGAATAGAAATAACCACCTGGAGTTGAGTAGTGGTTGTGGGTGGTAATTTGTGGGGGTCCTTGATACAGGATGTGCCCTCTTCTATTATCCTTACTCCATACTCGCTCCCTATTGTCTGTCACACATTCCAGCTTCACTTAGTAATCACACATACCTGGCCTCTGTAACCATCTGCGTCTTGGTTCCTTATCATAAGCAAGTTCCTTAGAGTATGAGCCAAATACACGTTCCTTCACCATGAGCAGGATTTCTGCTAGCATTATAGTTTCTTCCTCCAACTTGTTTAGCAGACTGGACAGGAGATGCCCTCCATGCCTCTCCTTCTGGACTAGAGGACAGAGATTACTCTGAGCACCCCTTTTCTTGCTTAGCCATTTACATTCTGGAATAAAAAAATGCTTTCTAAGGAGAAGGCATTACCTCCCTACTCTGCCCCAATGTCACCATCTCCAACCCAAAATACCTTTTGAAAAGTCATAGTTCATATGGCACATCTTCCCCTCACTCCCCACCCCCCGGCCCGTATTTTAGTTGGCTTTCAGGGCTCCTGAGAAGACCTTACTTCAAGTCTTACTTTTGGGTCATAAAATGAGGGCAGAGCCCATCTATAATGCTATCTGCTCTGGCAAATCCACCTTGACTCCAAGTCTTAGCACATTCTTCAGCGTTTCTGCAGGATGTTGTCAATCTGAGTCTCTATTCATTTTTTAGCTCATAATTGTCATGCTTCTACTATGTACCAGGCACCCAGTATGTAAAATTTTGTTTTTATCTTCAAATAGGTCATGGTCTGGTGGGAGAGAAGCAGACTTATAAACAGTTACAGGGATCTAGGCACTAAAAGCTTATGTTGAGAAGGTTCAGAAGTGCAGGGGAAGGCATCCATGGTGGGGGGCGGGGGCGGTGCAATGAGCTAAGGGACCCAGGAGGGCTTCAGAGGCAAGGTAACATTGGAAAACATTCCTGAAGAGAAGTACAGGTGCTTTTTGACAGGTGAAAGGAGGCAATAGGATAGATAAGGTCCAGCTGTGTAAAGTGGCAAGGATGGGGAGGGGTGCAATTTTATGATCTTGCTCTGGCCATGAGGAGGTGGCACTGGTGATGAGACAGCCAGTGATGGTAACCAGGCAGGTTTTCTCGTGAGGAGCCCTCCCTTCTGCTCTGACTCAGACCATCTTCCCCCTGCCCTGCCCCATACCTTGCTGTTCTTTCAACCCTGGAGGGTCCAAACTCTGACCTCACCGTCCTGTGAAGTTGTGGTTCTGTCTGTTTTTAATCAACTTCATGCTCTGTACAAAATTATATTTTCAAAGTAACTGAGATTCCATAAGCTAGGCTTTTCATTTGCAAAGCTCAATCAGATGATATCAAATAAATGTTCCCTATGTGTAAAGAACTGCACAAAATCGGGTTCAGTTAAAATAAATCTTAGGGGCCCCTGGGTGGCTCAGTCGGTTAAGCGTCTGACTTTGGCTCAGGCCATGATCTCACAGCTCGTGAGTTCAAGCCCCGTATCGTGCTCTGTGCTGACAGCTCAGAGCCTGGAGCCTGCTTCGGATTCGGTGTCTCCCTCTCTCTCTGCCCCTCCCCTGCTGATGATCTGTCTTTCTGTCTCTCTCAAAAATAAATAAAAACATTAAAAAATAAAATAAAATAAACCTTACATTTGAGTTGATTTTTTTTTCTCACACTAGTATTTTAAATTGTAAACCAACTGCAGATTTTATATCTTGTAAGTACTTCAGACTAGAGAGAAGTTTGAAAACAGTCCAGTGGCATCTGTTTTGAAAAAAAGGCTGATAAGTCCCAGCTAAGCCATGTAGATGGCAAACCCACACACTGCATGCATTTCTCATGCCCATTTCAGTCCCAGACTATTTTCTCTGACCTTATGCCCATAGTTAATGCCTTCTCGCCCACATGCCAGCCAGCCAGCAACAATAAAAACAAGCATCAGACTTCACAGGTTCCTTTGTAAGAATGTCCTTGGACTCCTAGTCAGGGCTTTCTTTTTGGTCTGGACTCAGACTTGCCCCTTGAGCTTCAGGAAAGATTTAGCACTTCTGCTTCCCACTCCTGGCACTTCTAATCACACGGCTTGCTCTCAGAATCTGGCTTTCCTTTTCGTGGGTACCCCAGGAAACCATCTGCTTGGTGAGTGTCTGTTCCTGAGACACATTGGCTAACATGATATCACATTTGCTGGGCCTGCCTACCTCTGCACAGGAAGAATTAGGGCAAGCCCCACCCTCATCTCTGGAGGTGATCTTAGCCATCTTGGGAGTAGGTGGCTGTCTACTGGTTGTCATGAATACAATTAATAGATAGATGACTTTTTATACATTTAGCAGTTCTCTAACTTTAGCATGCATCTGAGTCTCCTGGAGAGCTTATTAAATCTAGATTCCTGGTTCCATCCCCAAATTACTGCTTAAGTAGCTCAAGGATGGGACCTGAGCATTCCTTATAAACTTCCAGGCAATGCTGCTGCTGCTGCTCTGTGGACCACATTCTGAGCAACACTGTACTATATGACTTAGCTCAATGGTTCTGATGTGAGAGGTGGGGAGCGATGATGAATCAGAGTCACCTAGAAAGAGTTTTAAAAATGTGCATGTTGGGGTGCCTCAGTGGCTCAGTCAGTTAAGCATTCAACTCTTTTTAAAAATATTTTTTTAGCATTTTATTTATTTTTGAGAGACAGAGAGAGACAGAGACAGAGACAGAGCATGAGTGAGGGAGGGGCAGAGCGAGAGGGAGATAGAGAATCAGAAGTAAGCTCCAGGCTCTGAGCTGTCAACACAGAGCCCAATGCAGGGCTCAAACCCATGAACCATGAGATCATGACCTGAGCCGAAGTGAGATGCTTAACTGACTGAGCCACTCAGGTGCCCTGAAGTGTCCAACACTTGATTTCAGCAGAGGTCATGATATCATGGTTTGTGAGGTCGGGTTCTGCACTGTCAGCTGCTTGGATTCTCTCTCTGTCTCTTCCTCCTCTCTCTCTCCCTCCCTCTCTCCTTGCCCCTCTGCCACTCGTGCTCTCTCTCTCTCTCTTAAAACAAATAAGTACACATTTAAAAAATCTAACTGAAATATTAATAAAAATAAAAAGGAGGACTAGCTTAGTCCTGCTACATATTTTGGATACAGGTGTATTTCCTAGAATCAGACTAAGACTTAAGAAAGAGATTGGGACCCTGGACAAAAGCGGTTGACTTGTTCTTCATATATATACCATTGACCTAGTAGAAAGTGCTACATCATCTCTGACCCAGGGGCCAGTTGTCTGTAGAGAGCACAATTTCCCACCTGCTCACTACGGTCAACTGGCACTAGGGTCAGAGACGATGTAGAGCATCCGACTAGGTCAGTGGTTTGTACGGCCCAGACCACGATAAGGAGACAGCAAAATTTCAGGGGACACCCTAAACCTCAGCACATAATGTAATCAATATTTCCATGGACTGTTTTCTAAATTAGTATAAATGCAAATAAGCCTATGATGAATAAAATACCAAAATTTTAAATAAAGACATGATCAATATTATGAAAATTTCCCTTTCAACTCAGGCTCCAAGCCTTTACTTAAAATTTTACTTTTTTGCTTATTATGGTTTAAAAAATAGTACACTAAAGTTACATCCTGATTACTGTTTTCATGGACCCCCCCCCCTTAAATTTAGCACCCTCCCTTGCCTCGCCCTATTTTCAGCCTGAGTTTGAGAATCATCTGGAGGGTTTTTTAAAAATGCACATACTTAGGTCTCACTCCCAAATATTCTTTAATTAGCTAGCAAGTGAAGCCTATGCATGGTTAGGGCAACAGTGGTCTAGAATCACTGAGCTGTACCACCACATGTTGGTCTCTGGGAATGAAGGATTGGTGGTTCTTGGTGGTCCAGGCTGTGGGAGGATGAAATAAACTGCATGCAAAGCATGTGCAATGATTCAGAAAGGTGACAGCATCAGAACAATTTGGCAACAGAACAGTAGCACAGGACTCAGGTTCCTGAGAGAAACTGTAGAGCTATGCAGATTTCTAGGTTTAGACGTGCTGAACATGGTATACAGTCTGTCAACTTAAGGTTCAGACACAACACCAAGGTAAAGACTTGGTCATTGGAACTGAGATAGAAGGTCTGGGTTCTGGAAGTAGAAAACAAAGTCAAAACAGAATTCGATGCTGAATCACCTAAATGCTGACCTAAGGATCCTCCAGTTTCCTCTGTGCAGGTATAGGCTTCAGCCTAGAGCCTGGAGTAGGAGAAGGCATTTGGCAAACCACAGACAAATGTCAAAATCCATTTTTGCTGAAATGCAAATATTAGCTGGGGAAAATTGTTGGCTGTTGATCAACAAAAGAAAATACTTTATGTAATGGGGTTATGAAGTTGTGTTTGTGCTATTGGAAAAGACATGGTATCTTTTTACCCTAAATTGTAAAGATGTACAGTGAATGTGTCTTTTGGGCACAAGCTGCCCTTCCTTTCTGTTTCTCTATAACATATACTTTTATATTACCTAATGTCCCAGTTTGTGGAAAAAAATGGATCTTAGATTTAAAAACAAAACACGGTGGGGACACCTGGGTAGTTCTGTTCGTTAAGCGTTCGACTTCGGCTCAGGTCATGATCTCGTGGTTCGTGGGTTCAAGTCCCGCATTGAGCTCTCTGCTGTCAGCATGGAGTCAGCTTTGGATCCTCTGTCCTCCTCTCTCTCTGTCCCTACCCCACTTGTGCTCTCTCTCAAAAATAAATAAACATTAAAAAAAAAAGCACAGTAGAACTCAACTGAAAAAAACCTAAAAGTGAAAAGTATAAACACAAACACACAGCTCCTGCTTCTTTGCAGTCTGTAGCATTTGTAATCTGGTCAGGTAAAGCATGTTTAGGAAGAGTTAACACCATTTAGAAGTTTCCCTGAAGTGTTACTTGGAAGCATGACCCAAGTGGGAGATTTAAGAATGAGAATTTTAATCACAACATCCTACTTCTGAGCTTGTGTTTAATCTTGATTCATTGCATGCTTTATGGTACATTAAATCTATTTTTAAATATTTATATAATTCAAAAATGTACTGAAATTAAGTTATTATAAAATTCCATCTTGTAGCTGATCATATTTTTTTCTGTATTCTGGCTGCTAGGGATCTCAAGTCCAAACGTATGTCCTTACATGAATAGTTGTATAAGGCCTTCCCAATAAAATTTGTTTTTGCCTACTAAATCTATCGATTTAGTACTCGACCTTTGGTTCCTCCTTTGTTCTGATTTCTTTATTACGACATACACACAAATGCAGACACAAAACACTGCTTCCCAGATGTGTATATGTAATTTTTAAAAATCAATTTTATTGACATAGTTTACATAAAATAAAAATAATTCACTTTAAGTGTAGAGTTTTATGAATTTTGACAAATACCACCACAATTAAGATATAGAAAACTTCCATCATTCTAAAATGTTCCCTATGTTTCTTCCCAGTCAATTCTATATCCCTTGAACAATTCTGTGTTCAGGTAAATGCTGTTTAGCTTTCTATGTCAAGATTATATTTATCTTTTGAAGAGTTTCATGTAAGTGAAATTATACGATGCACACCCTTTGGTGTCTGGCTTCTTTAAATCAGCATAATGTTTTTCATAAATATCCATTTGTTGCATAATCCAGTAGTTCTCTTTTTTTAAAGTTTATTTATTCTGAAATATATAGAAAGAGAGCATGCGAAGGGCAGAGAGAGAGGGCAAGAGAGAATCCCAAGCAGGCTCTGCACTGTCAGCACAGAGTCTGATGCAGGGCTTGAGCTCACAAACCATGAGATCGTGACCTGAGCTGAAATCAAGAATCAGACGCTTAACTAACTGAGCCACCCAGGTGCCCTGTTTTCCTTTATTGATGCATAAATTTCATTGTATGGATATATGGAGATATCATATTTTGTTTATACATTCACCTATTGGTGGACATTTTGATTACTTTTAGGTTTTGGTCATTATGAATAAAACTTTTATTAATATCTATGCAAATACAATGTTTGTGGAAATATTTTATCATTTTCCTTGGATAAGAATTACTAAATTCCCAAAGAGTGAAATTATTGGGACATAAATTTGGCATATATTTATATTTTTTAAGAAACTGCCAAAATGTTTTCCAAAACGATTGTACCATTTTCATACAAATCTACATATTTTGTTTTCATAAAAATATTCATAATGGCTAGAGGTAAAAACTTCAAAGCAGGAAGTAACCATGTAAGTTAAGGATGAACGCTGTTTTGTGCATTTGTGTGCCCGCCAGCATGCAGCAGAGAGAATGTACAAAGTACACAGAAAAGGGAGTTTGTGCACAACACAAATTGGTGTATAAATGAGTAAATTAATTTTCTCAAATTATTGACTTAAAATATAATTCTTAGAATAGATGTAATGAGTAAATGATGTAATACATATCGAACACTCAGTCCAGCACTTGGCACATAATAGAAGTGTAGTGTATTTACTCCTCTGTAAATACAATGTGTTTGTCGAATATAAAACTGATATTATTAAACTTGATAAAACACCATCTAGAAATTTTCAAATATCTAAGTCATAAAGTGTGTCTTGCTGTATCCAATGGAGTTTTTAGCGGTTTGGGTAGGTTATATCTCTATGGAGATCCTAGTGGTATATAATTTTTATTCTTTAAAACTGAGTTCATGTAAAATATAACATTGCATGTTTTTATGCCTCAGTAATTTTATTAACTAATTAACAAAAATGCAAACATTTGTTCATTCATCATAATTATGTTCATAGCAAGTTAGAGAATTTGTGGAATTGAAATTCTTACTGATGGCTTTGAAATTATGATTGTGATATAGAAAACTCTGAAAAATTATGGCCAACTAATCTTTGACAAGGCAGGAAAGAATATCCAATGGAGAAAAGACAGTCTCTTTAACAAATGGTGCTGGGAGAACTGGACAGCAACATGCAGAAGGTTGAAACTAGACCACTTTCTTACGCCATTCGCAAAAATAAACTCAAAATGGATAAAGGACCTGAATGTGAGACAGGAAACCATCAAAACCCTAGAGGACAAAGCAGGAAAAAACCTCTCTGACCTCAGCCGCAGCAATTTCTTACTTGACACATCTTCAAAGACAAGGGAATTAAAAGTAAAAATGAACTATTGAGGCCCCATGAAGATAAAAAGCTTCTGCACTGCAAAGGAAACAATCAACAAAACTAGATGACAACCAACAAAATGGGATAAGATATTTGCTAATGACATATCAGACCAAGCGCTAGTATCCAAATCTATAAAGAACTCACCAAAGTCCGCACCCAAAAAAACAAATGAACTAGTGAAGAAATGGGCAGAAAACATGAATAGACACTTCTCTAAAGAAGACATCCAGATGGCCAACAGGCACATGAAAAGATGCTCAATGTCACTCCTCATCAGGGAAGTACAAATCAAAACCACACTCAGATACCACCTCACGCCAGTCAGAGTGGCCAAAATGAACAAATCAGGAGACTCTAGATGCTGGAGAGGATGTGGAGAAACGGGAACCCTCTTGCACTGTTGGTGGGAATGCAAACTGGTGCAGCCACTCTGGAAAACAGTGTGGAGGTTCTCAAAAAATTAAAAATAGATCTACCTTATGACCTAGCAATAGCACTGCTAGGAATTTACCCCAGGGATACAGGAGTGCTGATGCATAAGGGCACTTGTACCCCAATGTTTATAGCAGCACTCTCAACAATAGCCAAATTATGGAAAGAGCCTAAATGTCCATCAGCTGAGGAATGGATAAAGAAATTGTGGTTTATATAGACAATGGAATACTACTTGGCAATGAGAAAGAGTGAAATATGGCCTTTTGTAGCAACATGGATGGAACTGTAGAGTGTTATGCTAAGTGAAATAAGCCATACAGAGAAAGACAGATACCATATGTTTTCACTCATATGTGGATCCTGAGACACTTAACAGAAGACCATGGGGGAGCGGAAGGGGGAAAAAAGTTATAGAGAGGGAGGAGACAAACCGTAAGAGACTCTTAAATACTGAGAACAAACTGAGGGTTGATGGCGGGTGGGGGAGAGGGGAAAGTGGATGATGGGCATTGAGGAGGGCACCTGTTGCAATGAGCACTGGGTGTTGTATGGAAACCAATTTGACAATAAAAAAAAAAAAAAGAAAGAAATCTCTGAAAAAGTGATTTGTTTTAGTTGTTAGGAATTGTTGGCTAAAGAGTATCCTAAGACAGAAAGAAGAGTACAGATTATTGAAGTTATATATAATAATAATTATCTAATGATCAGGTCACTTAATTATCAGGTTGTTAGTTTCAGCAGGGTATTTGATGTCACTGATGAGATCATCCTAGCACTGATGTGCAGAAGGGACCAGGTCTCCACAAGGAAATGATTTCTAACAGCCTCACAAGTGGTTCAAAGTCACAGGAAAGTGGGTGGGGTGGAAACTTTGGGGTGAAAGTGATAGGAATGGAGGTTTATTTGAAGGAGTTAAGTAAGATCTGCTAAAAATCAGAAGAATAGCATCTTTGAGAATCAAAGGCCACCCTAATATTGGAAATGATTAAAAAACAAAAACACAAAAAGAGGCATTAATGTAGGACGAGTTTTTAGTTTGTGAAATCATCATAGTAATTTCTCCTAAGACAAGATGTTTCTGAGGTATTTTATTATATTTTTTTTCTTAAACTTCCCAGTCTGGGGGGAAATTCTTTGCCAAGAAGGACAGCAGGGAAGCAGTGTAGTGGATGGATCAGGAGATGACATTAAAGAACAATTTCTCGCCGTCGGGGGAGAGGTTCATTGGTCTGTCCACCTGTTTTTCCATTCACACTTGTTAAATGCTTACTTAGTGCGTGCCAACTATTTGATGGGCTCTGTGCCAGACACTATAGATAGAAATGTAAATACGAAAATCCCAGAGCCGCTCCCAGCCTGGCGGGAGTGACTTACATAAACCACCAATTATATTCCAGTGTGTTAGCTGCTATAATTGAGGTGTGTACACTTTTTTAAAGATGTACAGTGTTAGGAGAGGCTAATTGCATGTAAAATGGTTTAGAGTAATTTCAAAGACCAGGGAGAAGGTCAACAGGATGCAGGGCCAGGAGAAAAAAAAAACAAAAAAACAAAAAACAAGCAATAAAAGAGTTGGACAAAAGCCCCTGACCAACAAACTGGGGAATAGAGAAGTTAGGAGGCATAGAAAATTCTCAAAAAGACAGAAGCAGGTTCCTGGTCTCTCTCTGAGGATTTTCCGCAGTGAATGCTAATCTGTAACACACAGTACCTGACTCCCCCACCCTTGAATGTAGAACCCTACTGTTAGGGCTAAGGCATATGCTAAGTCCAGGGTTCTTGACTCAGACTCACTGGTTTTCAGTCCCGGTTCACTTACTGTCTGTGTGACTTTGGCAAATACTTTAGCTTCTCTGTGTCTCAATACCTTCCATTTTAAAGTAGGGATAACAGTAGTAGCTCTCTCACAGGGTCGTGTGTTCTTTTTAAGGATTACATGAAATAACATTAGTTAAAATTATTAGAACTCTGCCCACACACAGAGTGTACTGAGTAAATTTTAACAGTCAGTATACTTAAAGTAGAAGAAAAAGACTGCTGATTTTTGAGATGTGGGTTTCTGAACTTGTACCCGCTAACTGGTTATTGGTTTCAAGAAGCGGCAGGGCCAGCTACAGAAGCTAAATGCTATCTATACTGCAGAGAAATGATAGAAAAAAGAGAGGATATGAGTCTATTTAATGATGAAAAGCATGGATAGCATAGGTCCTTTAGTGTTGAACAATTTTTTTGAAATAAGTCAGGGAGGCTAGAGTGTCTAGCTAAGCATTATTATTTTCAAATTGCAGTTGAAACCCAGTATTTGATTGTGAAATCAATTTAAAGTTTCATGAAAAAATTTTAGGATGCAGATAATATAGTATTATTTCATAAATTTCTCATTCAAATAAGTAATAATATAATGGTTGACACTGACAAAATAACACTATATATGATAGTAAGAACTTGATGTATACTCAGTTAATTCTCATAACAACCCTAGCAGATAGATCTTATTATCAAATTCATTTTGCAGATGAAGAAACCAAGGGGTTAAACAACTTTACAAGGACAGAGATGATATATTCCAGAACCAGGGTTTAGACCTGGAAGTCTGTCTCTAGAAGCTATGAGGTGTATGATTATAATATAAAATGTACATCTTACTGTGGGTCTGGGTCAAAAGAATTTCAAAGCTACTATGATGAAGAAATGCACAACTCCCATCACGCAGAAGCTCTAGGTAAGTGCACTGTCTTTGCAGAATTTCCACTGGCTTGAAAATCATGTTAATGTTCATGTTACTTCTGAGTTTTAGCCATGCGATTTAATCTACTTAAGAATGAAAGAGGAACATAAGAGCATGCAAAAAAGTAAGACGTCAAAGTATTCAAGGACATGCTTTCAGAGAGAGAGAAAATGATGAACTACTAGAATGTGCAGGCCATAAAAAATTCCATTGGTATCATTCATGAAATGTTATTTCAGAAAATAAACATGTATTGTGCATCTTCTATTCCAAGTGTTGTGGGGAGCAAAGATAAATAAAACAGGGTCCCTCGTTCTCAAGAAGCTTACAGTCCAATGTGAGAGACAAACAAACACACACAAAATCTGAGTTACAATATTACCTGGTAAGTTTGATGATAGAATGTGAAGAAATGCAGTGAGCTCTTAAGTTGTACATAAGAGTGGCCACCAACTTGGCCTAGAGGATAATTATTTTTTTTTAATTTTTTTTAACCTTTATTTATTTTTGAGACAGAGAGAGACAGAGCATGAACGGGGGAGGGTCAGACAGAGGGAGACACAGAATCTGAAACAGGCTCCAGGCTCTGAGCTGTCGGCACAGAGCCCAACGTGGGGCTCAAACTCACGGACCGTGAGATCATGACCAGAGCCGAAGTCAGACGCTTAACCGACTGAACCACCCAGGCGCCCCAAAGATGATTCTTTTTTTATATTAAATATAATGTATTGCCAAATTGGTTTCCATATAACACCCAGTGCTCATCCCAACAGGTGCCCTCCTCAATGCCCATCACCCACTTTCCCCTCTCCCCCCAACCCCCCATCAACCCTCAGTTTGTTCTCAGTATTTAAGAGTCTCTTATGGTTTGCTTCCCTCCCTCTCTATACCATTTTTTCCCCTTCCCCTCCCCTCTGGTCTTCTGTTAAGTGTCTCAGGATCCACATATGAGTGAAAACATATGGTATCTGTCTGTCTCTGTCTGACTGATTAAGCCTTGCCATGATTCTTGAGAGTGGGAGAGAGAAAGGGGTATTTCAGGCTGAGAGAAGAACATGTGTAATAAAGGAGTGAGAAAGTGGAGCATGTCTATGGAACCAGGAATTATTTCACCTTACTACTGTGAGAAGGTCTTTTGAGATAAACATTTTCTATGTTTCTACAACATCCTAATAACTGAAGAAGTGCCAAACCTTGCCAAGGTGGTGGCATTCTGCTGGCTCTATTGAGTATGTGTAATTGAATAGTAGTGCAGCTGGAAAAAAGAAAATTTCTACAATATTATGCCTGTCCTTAATAAATTCTGGTTGAAATGGCTTACCTAAGGGGTTAGTGTACTTCAAAGATCAAAACACTCTCTGTTGATTGATTGTCTGACTTTCAAGGGAGATGCTGCAGGCAGCAACTTTAAACTCTCCTTGTTTGTGTCAATTAGATGGCGTTGTGTTCACCGCCTCTCCAGGGCACAAAAAGCCACGAGAATATTTTCTCCTCATTCTAGACACATGCTTGTAACAACATGTTTCAACAAGCAACATGAGCTTTTAGCAACCCAGAATTCAGTATAATGGGTAGTGATCCAGTGTCATTTTTAAAATTATTTTTCATGTTTATTTACCTTGGAGAGAGAGAGAAAGTGCATGAGCAGGGGAGGGGCAGAGAAAGAGGGAGACACAGAATCCTAAGCAGGTTTCAGGCTCTGAGTTGTCAGCACAGAGCCTGACATGGGGCTTGAACCATGAAACATACGATCATGACCTGAGGTGTAATTGAATGCTTAACCGACTGAGCCACCCAGGCGCCTCCAATGTCATTTTTTTAACTTTATTTATTTTGAGAGAGAGAGAGAGGGAATGCTAGTGGGGGAGGGGCAGACAGAGAGAGAGAGAGAGAGAGAGAGTGGGAGAGAGAATCCCAAGCAGGCTCCATACTGTCAGTGCAGATCCTGATGTAGGGCTCAAACTCAGGAACCATGAAATCATGACTTAAGCTGAAGTCAGACGCTTAACTGGCTGAGCCACCCAGGTGCTCTGATCCAGTGTCATTTTTAAAAAGAATCAGCCCATGCTTGGAAGAATAAGGAGACAAGGTGGTATGTGTCATAGAAATAAAAGCCTTGAGTGTCCCATAAAAGCTGTGAGGATCCTATAAATCAGCTGGATGACCCTCAGCAATTTGTTTCAGTTCTCCGAGCCTCAGTTTCCTGGTCTATAAAATAAAGGTGTTGGAATAATTGATGTGTCCTGGTTTTAAACGTCTGATTTTGAGAGTACTTTAGGCTATTCTTGAGAGCCAAGAGAAGAGATGCTTACGATTCAGGCAGCTAAGAGTCCTACTATAGCACCTCTCTTACCCCATCATCTCAAAGGAACCAAAATGGAAGAAGTCAGTTTCCCCTCTGAAGTTGGACAAAGCTGTCTTCTGAACCAAGCCCAGGAAGTTGAACCCTCTCCGGTCGTGCCTCTGGAATTTCATCACATCTGTAAAACTGCTGGGCTCCTACTAACAGCAGACAGGGGTGCTCTATTTGGCTCTCCTGTGTTGGTTTACCTCCACTGTGGAAAAGGCCCAAAGCTCTTCTGCATCATAGACTTAATGCCATTGGCTTACAGAGTCTGTGGAGACAAAGAGCTGCAGAAGAGAACCGAGCAGAAAAACCCACATGATGCCAAAGAATCAAGCGCATGTGGACCTTTAAACCCACTGTATGTATGCAGATAGGTCCCCTGGAGAATACAGGGTAAGATCTCCTCTCTGGAGATAATAATTTTATTTACCCCCTTGCTTTTTGTTCTTACAGAATGCATATTAATGCAAGAGAAAAACAGAGCTCTACTGGTATACTGATGCATATTTTATGGTTGTTATGTTGTAAGTTCATCTCTTTTATTGGTTACTCCCTTCACTGTGGCTAAGGAAATGCCAAATCCTACTCCTGTGCTGTTGCTATAGTGATTCCTGAGCGATAAAAGCCAGGCATGAAGTATTCAGGTGAAATTTTTATCCAACTAATGTTTAAATTAAACGTGGATTTTATTTATTAAAATATTTGAAATCCAGTGATCAGGGAAGCTGAAGCACTACTTTCCCAACTACCTTTGCCACTTCCTCTTTGATTGTTGTTTTAGGCATGTAGTTGTCTTCAGCTAAAGCCACGTACTTGAATTTTCCTATTCTCAGGTGAGAATCGTGCAGCCGCAGGGAAGGCAGTTGAGTGACTGGCTCAGCAACAGTTTAGCCTATTCTTCAATGGAGCAATCTAATTAAAAAGAGGTTTCATTGTTATTATTTTATTATTTTATTTCAGTATAGTTGACACACAGTGTTACATTAGTTTCAGGTGTATAGCACAGTGATTCAACACCTCTATACCTTATGCTGTGAGCACCACAAGGGTAGTTAGCATCTGCTATCATACAACGCTGTTGTATGATACCACATACATACATACATATCACATACGTATAATACCACAGACCATATTCCCTGTGCCTTACTTTTACCCCTGTGCCTTATTCATTCCCTAACTGGAAGCCCATATTTTCCACTCCCCTTCACCCATTTTGCCCATCTCCCCACAGCCCTGTTCTCTGGCAACTACCAGTTTGTTCTTTCTATTTCTAGGCCTGATTCTGCTTAAAAAGAGATTTTAAATGCTTCTTTCTCCACCCACTTGAACACTGGCCCCAGTATTCTTATAGTCGCAATAACTATCCTTTGGAAACTTGTTTTTATGTCTGGTTCCATTTTGTAGAATGTCCTTATCTAGTTTTGCTGGAATACTATGCTTATATTTCTATCCACACATTTCAAGACACAGTAAGCTAACCCATGGGTGGTAGGTCAGAACTTTGACACTGTGTCACATTCACACACGGAAGCAAAGATATGAGAATGAAATGGATGGGGATAGATGGAATGGAGGTTTTGCCAAGACAGCAGTAGGACAGATCATCACTTGGGTACAGCAAATCTGGAGAATTCTCCTCAGCCCTTGCTCAGCATTGCATGGACCAGGCACTGGGAAACTTTTTTTTTTTTTTTTTTGAGTGGGAAACTTTCTCAGTACTAGGCCAGAGAATAAATAATTTTGGCTTTGCAGGCCATACCACCTCTGTTGTAACTGCTTACGTCTGTCATTGTAGCGCAAAAGCAGTCATGAGCAATAATATATAAATGAATACACGTGGCTGTGTTCCTATCAAACTTTGTTTATGAACGATGAAATTTGAATCTCGTGATTTTCATCTGTCACAAAATACTCTTTTTTTGGTTTTTGTACCCAACATTTTAAAAAATGTAAAAACTATTCTTTGCTCATGGGCCACTAAAATAACAGGCAGCGGGTCTATTTGGCCAGCAGGCTGATGTTTGCTGAACTCTGGCATTGTATGTTAAGGAGATGGAATCTTGGGTGAGATTGTCTCTGAATTCTGGGCTCTTCCTATTTATCTGTTTTACCTTAGATAATTAATTTCTCCATGATTTGGTTTGCTCATGTGTAGAGCAACATTGGTAATGGTACCTACTCACAGAGTTTTTTAAGGTTTAAAAAAAGGGACAGATAGTGTTTTTCACATAAGAAATGCTCACTAATAGAAGTTATTATCATTTCACAGAGGGCCGCAGGGAACTATGGGAAATGCTCTGTCATCCTGGGACTGGACTGAAGTAGCCAGATTTGATATCTTCAAAGATCCAGGTGACCTAGAAAGAGAATATGACTGTCCTGCCTTTCTTTAGCAGTCACTAAAGTATTAGAGGCCTCCTTCCTTCCACCTGCCCTGGCCGCCTGCCCCTGGCCACTGCCTACTGGCCATCTACAGCCCACTTCTGATGAGTGTTTCCCTATAGAAATGGCTGCTTGTGTTCTGCCTGCCAACACCTTCTGCCACCCATAATTTAATCATCTTCATTTCCCTTCCACTGCAGTTTCTAAATGTTGACACGGTGATTTCAGGACTGGTATCATCATTTCAGATCTGATGATGGCTGTGTTTTATACCTCATAAATCCAGAGAGGCAAATTTTTGCTGAACATTATGCAGCTGTTGGGCAGCAGAGAACTGCCTTCCCAGAGTTGTATATGAAAATACAAAGTTATTTTTTTTAATGATGCTTGTTGTTTTCTCTCCTCATTTAACTGTTCCCATTTATTTCTGGTTCCTGGTCCTTTAGGGCAGCTTAGAGCTGAGGAATATTTGCTTTGAGGAGGAGTGTAAAGGATCTAGACTAAGCATGTTTATTTGGAGGAATTTTGAAAATATCTAGAGGCTATTCTTTTGATGATTTGCTTTCTTTTTTGATAATTGGTTTCAAATCTTTCAAATCTCTTTCTCTCAAGAGAGGCCAAATCAAAATCTTAATTAATTTTGTTTTAAATATACAAGCCACAAGAAGGAATGCTGTACCAAAATATTCACTCTCATTTAGGGAGAGCCAGAATTTTGAAGAATTTCATAATGGAGGCCTGTGACAACACTTTTTGTTGCTTCTTAGGAATGAAAAAGAATTTAGGTCTGTGATTCTCTACTGAGTTGTGTTGTAATTAGTTCAGTTTCTAAAAACTTAATTATTCATTGATAAAACTTTGGTTCTGGAGTCAGTTCTAATCGTGGTCCCGTCACTTACTAGGCTTTGTGGCTTTGAATATGTTATTAAAGGTCTCTCTGCTCAATTTCCCTCTCTAAAAAACAGGTGGTTAATAATCACCCACCCTGTAAAAGAATTGTAGAATTGTAAAGAATAAAAGTCACAATTCATATACAGTTTAGATGCCTAGCACAGAAGAATTCAGGGGCACCTGGGTGGCTCAGTCTCTTAGGCATCTGACTCTTGATTTCAGCTCAGGTCATGATCTCAAAGTTCTTAGGACTAAGCCCTGCATGGGAGGGACTCCCCACACTGACAGTGTGGAGCCTACTTAGGATTCTCTACCTCTCTCTCTCTCTCTGCCCTTCCCCTACTTGTGCTCTCTCTCTCTCTCTGTCTCAAAATAAATAAATAAACTTAAAAAAAAGAACTCAATAATGTTGCAGCTCTTTTTTACTCATTTATAATTCAGCAGGGAGTTCACTTGTCTGTACTATGCTCAGATCTTGCTCCCTTTCATTTACTGGGTGTGTTTTCTTGGGCAGGTTGCTTAACATCTCTGAGCCTGAGGTTTCTCATCTGTAACACGAAGATGATAATAGTGCTTAGGAGAAATTGAGTTAATACATTTAAAGCATCTAAATCAAGTCCTGACACAAAGTAACTGCCTAATCGGTGCTAGCTGTTATTATATTTGCAATTTGTCAAGACCCTATGGTAAATTCTGGATATTTTGAGACAAAAGACATTGTCACTCAGGGACAGTGTGGCAGACTCCACAAATGGTAAAGGAGAGCACGAGTAAGTCATTAATTGTAACACAGGGTGATGATGGTGATGACAGAGGTGTGCAGTGGTGGTGATTAGTTTAAGGTAACCGCCCTTAGGAAGGCAGGTAAACTCACGGTGGAGGGAGGTTGTGTGATCCAGAGGAGAGCTGGTGGAGTCAAACAGACCTGGGTTTGGTTCTTCTCCTTGCTCCTTACTAGTGAAGTTCCTTAGCACCTGAGAAGCTCCGTTTTCTTCTTAATAAAATGGCGGGTGATCTTACCCGTCTGCTTCTCGGGAAATACTATTCACTCCACAATGGGCAAATGGGAGATATGTGTAAACTATTGTAATTTTTACCTGAGAGTGGAAGAAGAAAAGACCATTGCCAAACTAGTACTAGGGTTAGAAAAGTAATTATCTCTTGATTTAAATAAGGCTTCATCTCCTGGCTTCTACAGACAAAACTTTAACATTCCAGTGTTAGCCTCTGAATTTATAGAGGTTCAAACAGCACAAATGACTACTGTACAGACAAAATAATTTAGCTCACAGGAAAAATATGATTAAAGTTTCCAGGAGAGTTATTTAAAAATTAATGCATTGGCTAGTCCTTGGTACAGACCTTACCTGGTGATTACTGTTTTACTGAGAACTCAAAGTGTTTTACTGAAAACTCAAGTCCAGCTAATCCCAAATAATAAGGATTCTGTGGTTCAAACACGTGGAGAAATTGTTGGTTAAACAGATTTCTTCATTACAGAGTGTTTCATACCTTTTAAAATTAGAAAATGTATTGGATATCTCTATGAAGGGATAGAGTATATAACATTTCCCCAATGTATTTGACCATGGAATTCTGTCTTCTCTTCCTTTCCTCCCCACCCTGCCCACTGTGTGTGTGTGTGTGTGTGTGTGTGTGTGTGTGTGTTTCATGTCCTAGTCCAGTAGAACTCTTTTGGAAAATGATGCTTTATCTTTTTATACACCCATATAATGCTCATATATGTCTGCTGCCTCCTACTGACATCCCTGCTAGTGTTCTGAAGGTCAGAATATACTATCATACCAGACACAAAAGTGTTCTTCACATCTCCTGAAACTTACAGGAGTCCTAGAGATTTTCCTTTGAACTGCTTATAGTGAGTTCATAATGAGCATCTTAAATTTTTTTTTTAAAGAAAACTTTCTCAAAGCATCAGATTAACACTTTGAAACAGGGGGAAAAACAAATAATAGGAAAAAAAAGGAAAAACGATAGTTGAAATCCATTGCAAATGTGTACTCTGAAAACAGTCTTTCATCTTGATTTGAAAGAATTCTGCTTTGTGCATTAATAAAGGTTTTCCCCTCCATCTGATTCAAGCTCATCGTAGAAATTACTTTCAGGTACTGTTTGTACAATGCTCACAACCAGAAAGAAAGCCTATACATGTTGCATAAATAAGGATATGCTGCCTGAAAACAAATGTATCCTTTCAAAGATGAATGAAGAAAACAGCCATGGCCAAGAACTAGAACGTTCTAACCATGGCCATGAGTTGCGAAGTACCTAAACACACAATCAAGGACTCATGTGAATTCTTCAAATCTGGGTCTATCTGGGAAAAAAGAAACACACTTTTGGTCAAAACTGTCGTTTCCATACATTTCCACACATATGAATTTACATACTCATGCAAAACCCCAAATGCACATAAATATTTCTGGAGCGTGTGAGCAGTTTCACGGCAAGACCCACTTGATGCTGGCAGGCACACTTGGTTGGTCTGCTGTCCTGAGCTCTGAGAGAGTCATGGAGCCCGATGGATCCATCTCTACCGGGGCCTTGTAACTACACAGATGGCAGTCCTGTTTTTACATGTGGTTTGGCGATAACCACTCAGTTCTTAATGAGGAATAAAAATAGATTTGATAAATTCAGTAAGACTGTAATTAATCTGTAAAGACTATAACAAATCTCCAATTTGAAGATCTTTAAAACTACCCAATAACTCATTCTACTTTTCCAATTTGTTCCCTCAAATTAAATTTGACCTGTCAAGCTGACATAATTCCATGTACATAGGATTAGTGAGGGGTCGCAGTGAGATCGTTCCAGAGCATAGAGCTTAGACTCCACACGCTTGAAGGCAAGCTAAATGAGGAAAGTGAGCCTCCCCCTTCATTTCTCAGTAACTTTTAATTTGTCCTCAAAACAGGAATGCTAATTTAGAAACACCTTGTTCTGCTCTTTCTTTACATTATTGAGAATCTGTTATTTTTAAAAGATTTAAGACATGAATTATAAAAAATGCTCCATTTTTATTTTTTTTTTAAATAGCAGGTACTTGGTTGTTCAGATTTATCTTAATTGGTTAAGAATATTTTGTGAGGAAAAAATAGAAGTTTAATGTTCTTACTTATCAGCAATTCCATATTCCTTTTTTTTGTTGTTCCCAAGGATCTTCTCCTCACAGCTAAAATAACTTAAACCTGACCCGGAGCCTCAGACCTGCCCAAGACCCTTTGATGTAGAACTGTTTTTCACATCCCCACTTTGCTAGTAAGAAAACAGACAAAAAAGGTGGTAAGAAACTCACCAGGCTTCTGTGGAGCAGAGCTGGGATTTGAACTCGGGTGCCCTGTCCTTGGAGCCTGTGCCCTTAACCACATGCTCTGGGCCTCTGCAGTGCCTACCATTTGAACAGACTCATTCTTTGGGACCTCCTTTACTTAAGCGGGATGGAAAACAAGAAGCATACGTGAGAGTGCTCCCTGCCCCCCCCCCCCCCCCGCCACTGTTGAATTCTAGAACATGAGCTCCCAAAGCAGCCACTGTAACTGTGCTTTCTTCCCCCATGACACTGTGTTTTTAAAAATGTTTGTTTATATATTTTTGAGAGAGGGAGAGACAGGCAGAGCGTGAGTGGGGGAGGAGCAGAAAGAGAGGGAGACACAGAATGTGAAGCAGTCTCCAGGTTCTGAGCTGTCAGCACAGAACCATACTTGGGGCTCAAACTCATGAACAGCAAGATCGTGACCTGAGCTGAAGTTGGACATTTAACCAACTGAGCCACCCAGGCGCCTCAGCCCCCACAACACTTTGAAGGAAATGGTATTCACTAGGATGCATAAATGCCACTGCATCTGTGAGATACTAGTCTCGTTAGAGTGTCATCATATTTCATATATAAAAATCAACATGGCTAAGTGACAAATACTTTTTTTTGAGAAACCAACTTCTTTTTTTTTTTTTTTAATGCTAAGGGGGAAGGTAGTACAAAGACAGAACACTGAATTGGTTTCATCACGGTTATGTTTTGCCTGGCATAACACTCTTAATGATGAAGACAGGAAAGTGTTTTGATGCTGGTATGATCAGGTGGATGAATCACTACCTTTAAAGCAATACCTGTGAGGAATTGTGGGTAATTCAGGCTCACATGCTGTAATATTCAACAGACACTGATCTGTGTCCAAAATAAATTCCTCATAGCTTCCTCCACTTCTGCAGGTCTCTGTATCCTTATCAAATTTTTCTTCTTAGGGCCCCTTCCTTCTCTTGACTGGGAAAAGGCCCTCTGATACACTAATAAACCCCTGTGTGTTTGACCCCTGCACTCTCCACAAGCTCGTTGAAATCGTGATGGCTTCACGTAGATCTCAACGTGCAGTCTCAGTCCTGTATTCATCAGTGTCCAGCTCCTGCTGATGGGCACCTAGCGCCCCACTGAGCTCTCATAACTCTCTGCACAACTTTTGCAGTAATTCACATTTCCTGCAAAGACTGCAAAACTTCTGTATCATCTCCACTGCTTCAGCTTCAGCGTTTGAAGACTTTCTTTGTAATCTCCATACTGTAAGTGCACAGCTTCAAAAGTATTTGTTGGCAATGTTAAATGAAGTCACCTGACACAAAATTAACTGTTTTCTTAAAGCCCACCCTCATATTGGATAATATTCTCATTCCTAAGGAAGGAAGTAGTATGTCATCTTGGGAAGTATGATTTGTGTAAGGAGTATTTCTTCTTAGAAATTGCAGCAGACGTTGCTATTTCCTTCTTAATATTTATTTCCCGCTGAGCAATGTACTTTGCTCTGGCTTTAATTCTCAGCTCCTCTTGAAGCTCTGAAATGCAAGTGGAAGTTGCTCTTCAGGATTTGCAGGAAATCTTCAAGAAATCTGTAAGGGAGCTGGGAGGTAAGTTCTTTGAATTTTTGTCTCTTCCTGGAAACTAGGTGCAATGGTTGAAGATCTAGTAGCCTTCATGGACTGTGAAGTAACTTTAGAGGTGCTAGGACTTATCTTATTGATAGAAGAAGCCTGAGTTTCTTATGTTCATGGACAAACCAGCTCAAGACTCCTACTTCTTTTACGTGAAAAAGAAATACTTTTTAACTTTGTTTAAGGTATAATTTTTGTTTGTTTCTTTAACTTTAATGTTATTTGCAGACAAATGCAATTCTAACCAATAGAGAAGTTAATTAGGCTAATTTAAGTGAGTATCCAATTAAATTTTAAGTGGCATAGTACAGGCAAAACATAGGAATTCAGTAATACCTTAAGACCTTCATAAGAGAATAAAGCAAGTTTCTAGTCCTAATTAGGGTGGGTTGTGAATCACTGGCAAAATAGGAAATGCAACTCAAAACTGTCATGAGCAATTAATTGGAAAATATGAGGAACAGCTTTGTAATACATCAACTTTGCTAGGCTGAACTACTTTTCTCAGAATTCCTTTTTCTGTATGTTTCCAGATAGGGTGAGCCACAAGGGAGCTCCTTGCAAGCTACGTGGGGGGCAGAAGGGAAGCTACACACACTTTGTAACTCACACAACATGTCCAACCCATTCACTTAGAGGCAGCAGTCAGGCCTGCAAGCATCCCATCTTCCTCAGGATCCTTCTTCAGCATCTCTGAATCCTGGGCCAGTTGTGTGTGTTTAACTCCATGATGAAAGGCCCTGATTTCCGTAGATACTTACATCATCAAGGTCAGACAGAGGCAATAGGCAACCTGTGTCAGAGGAAACCTGTGTCATCACAGGGATTTCAGTCTTTCCTTGTGGATTCCAGATCATGTTCATGGATTCCAACTTTTCCTTGCTCTCCCCTCCTTTATCTCCATCTTCCCTTCCTGGGAATGACTGTCTAACGAGCAGATTTTAAGCTCTAATGAGATGCAAAGACATTAATCTTGAAAAGACCACTTAACCAGCTGCCACAGTTGCAGAAGTTCCAATCTCTGTGACAAATCCCTTCAGTAAACTGTAGTGGTTGCCGTTTTTATTAGGATAGTGTCATAGGGATTAAAAAAGAGAGAGAGAAGATGTGATAAAAATCCATGGAAGAGGAATCATTAGAACTCAACAACTGATTACTCTTGATACTTAAGGGGAGATCGAGTAATGGGATGTGAATTCCAGCCTCCAGAAATCAAGGGACTTAAAAAAAATAAAGAAATGACTCTCCATATTGGTAAGATAGTAAAAGAAAAGCCTCATTAATTAGGAGAATCAAACAAGCAAGTGTGGAATATGGCAGAGATAAAAGTAAAAGATAGGGATATCTGCTTTATCCAGAGATAAAGCAGTCTGGAATGTGGCAGAGAAATGTGTAAATGAACATAAGGAAGAACATTAGCCATCCATAAGACAAACCCCTGGGTACATTGCTGAACTTGAATCTCTGAAGAGCCTTAACGGGAAATTTAAACAGGTGAAAATTGACTGATTGAGTCACTTTTGTTTGGAGGAACCCAACTCCAAGCTTGTGTAACCCCATGATCTTCTACTTTGGGGACGATACTGCTGCAGGTACCTGAACAGGACCATGAAGGAAATCAGGAAGGTAGCCAGGGTTGTAGTGTGGCTGAGCTGAATCAAGGGCCACTGTGGCTAATGGTACGTTAGCTCTGTGTAGCTCTGGAGATGGGTTCCAAGCTTGGAAAATGTCATGCAAGCTTCCCTACAGTCCCCGCACCCTCCTTAGATGCCATTCCCATTGGCCCGTAATGATTAAATACACAAGGTAGAAAAAAGTGAAAAGATCTCATTACCTTCTTTAAGACACTTTTGTTTCTCCAATGAAGAAGACTGAGTAGTAGGTACCATGCTGTTGAAAGAGTTAAAGGAAAAGTTTGGTAATTAATAAAACCAAATGAGATATGATGAGCTGCATTTCAGCAGGAGTAGTGCAAGGAATAATTGCACTTTCAATAGTTGTTCCCAGCAGTACATAACTGATCATCTCCCCTGTGTAGTGAAAGAATTAGGAAGGGACTAAGGAGAGGGTGGGGAAGCAGGGACAGCAAGACAGGACTGTGGAGGGGCTGTGCCAAATAGTCACCATGACCTCGCCTGATGACAGCTCAGCTGTCTGAGTGAGACATCCCCAATTATACCCACATTTTTACTGAATTAAGTGGGAAACAATTCTTAAGCTTTCTAATGGAGAAAATATTGATGTTCTGGCAACGTTTCTTTGAAGGCAACCTATGAAAGGGTTAGGATGAAAACAATCTTTTGGCTTAGAGCACCTAGGAAGCACATTATTAACACAAATATTCAGAATAGAAGGCACTGAGATAGAGACAGAAACTATTTTTGTTGACCCTGGTATGTGCCTGAAATGTTCAAAGTTCTGATGTCCTATTTGGGAAGAGAAGTTATTGAAGACTAAACATATCTGAAACCTGGAAATGATTTGGGATTAAGGTTTTCAACAGTTGATTCTATAAAGCATATAAGGAAATGAATGCAGAGAAAGGTTAGGCCCCTTTTCTAAGTTAAAGGAAGAGAATAAACATGGTGTTTTTTGTGGTCACCTTGCTTGACCCATGACCCAGGATCACTTCCCCCAAAGTGTATGTAATGCTCCTTGAGTGCCGTAGTCAAATTTAGTCAATATCTTGTCCTCTCCTTGAGGGCAGTGAGTGCCTCAAAGTAATAAGCATGATAAAACACTTTTTAGAATAGTTGGACTGGTCCAGGTATTGTTCAAGGCTTTTCTCCTGTATCCATTCATGTAGTCCTCATAACAATCCTATGTGGTAGGCACTATTATTATTTCCATTGTACAAATGCAAATGCACAGATATAGGCACAGCAAGGCTATACAACTGGCTCAAGGTCACAGAGCTTGTAAAGGGCTAACTGGAAGTCTATTTTCAGAATCTGGTTGTACACAAGCACATTGTGTAGTTACAAAGAAATGGGTTACCCTAGAAAAACAGCATCTGTATAATTATATGTGAAAATGCTCACTGGTGGAAGCAGTACTTAACATGATCTTTTCTTACTGATTCTTTTTGGACTAAGAAGCCATTTGCACTACAAAAGTTAAAGGGAGAGTTGGGCAACTCTCTTATGACAGAATAAATTGGAATGCCAGAAGAGATGTGAATTTTTATTATTGATTAAACATAAAGCTATTTGTGTATATGTTTGGACATGAAATATCTGCAAAATGAACTTTAACTTCATGTGTAATACTTCATTTTAACTTCTAAATTTTAGTTACCACCATGAATAGGTAGGAATACCACCTAGCAACTTCTGTGCTAAATTTTAAGATCAGATGAGAAAACATAGGTGAAACTTTTTCTTCATCAAGATTCTGTATGCATGACCATTATTACAATGGCCTTGACTATAGCCCTAGTGTAGCAAAGACCAGTATTCCAGTTTCATTGTGTAAATGAGAACCTTGAATGCTTGACTTGTTGAAGCGACAGCAAAAGTTGAATGCAAAGCCAGGACTTACTTGAAACCAGCAATTCTGAGTCCCAAGTCCAATGCTATTTTCATTATGCTTCATTATGTAACGATTTGGGATATGTTAAAGACAATTGCTATGTATTTGTCCAATATGGATAATGTAGAAAGACCAAGTGTCTCAATTGGTCCAGGATCAAAAAAGTTCTCTGGACATGGGACTTTTCAGTGCTTAAATCTAGAAAGTCCTCAGAAAACTGGGACTAGTGGGTCACTTTCTGTAACTCTAATTGTTTATGTGATTTAAAAGAAATACAACAGTTGTTGGTTTTAATGGCCATATGTTTATATAGGGGGAAAAACATGAAAAGATTAACATGCCATTAGGTGGGTTGTCATTGAGAGTGAATTAAAAAATAAATGGAAATATTTATTACTCACATTAAAAACTGAAAGAAATAAACATGGTGGAGTGTGACTGTTCCTCTTTCAACTCATTAAAAACATGTCACCATAAAGCGTAGGAGTATGGAAAAGCTTTGAAGGTGGAGGGAAGTTAGTGACCAGTGAGGTTTGAAATATTGTTCATAGACAGATGGGATATTTTTCCCTGAGTACTTTATGAGAATCTAATGAAGGTTGAAACAAAAACCCTGTTTTTCACAATTAAATTGAAAGTGTCAATGGAATTTTTATAATTATAGTTGACTCCTGAACAACATGGGAGTTTGGGGAGTCAACCCCTGTGCACTCGAAAATTCAGGTATAACTTTTGACTCCCCTCAAACTTACCTACCAGTAGCCTCCTGTTGACTAGAAGCCTTGCTAATAACATAAACAGGCTGTTAATGCATATTTTGTACATGATATCTGTTGTATACTGTATTCTTACAATAAAATAAACTAGAGAAAAGAAAATGTTAATAAGAAAACCGTAAGGAAAATACATTTACAGAACTACACTGTAAAAAATCTGCATATAGGTGGATCCACGCATTTCAAATCCATGTTGTTTAAGGATAAACTGTACATGGGTATGGAAATGGAGAATTTGGATTGCTACTTCTTGATCGCTAACATTTACTGAAAACCTACTCTGTTCCAGACACTGTTGTTCTACATTTAATCCTCACAACTCTGTGAAGGAGACATTATCATCCCCATTACATATATGGAGAACTGAAGCATATTCAACATGCCCGAGTCTATGGCAAAGCTATGATACAAATCCAAGCCAAACAGCTCCAGAGTCCATGTTCTTTTTTTTTTTTTAATTTAATTTAATTTAATTTAATTTAATTTAATTTAATTTATTTCTATTTATTTATTTTATTTATTTTTTTAAATATATGAAATTTATTGTCAAATTTGTTTCCATACAACACCCAGTGCTCATCCCAACAGGTGCCCTCCTCAATACCCATCACCCACCCTCCCCCCCTCCCACCCCCCATCAGCCCTCAGTTTGTTCTCATGTTCTAATCTCTATGCTGCATCTAGTTAAGAGCATGACAGGAAGTGGGGGAAATGTTTACTTATATAGCTCTCACTTTGAAATCATTTCCCAATGTATAAGAAGTGAAGTATCCGGGAAGGGCCATAAGGAGGAACAGCTACTGGCGGATCAGGGATGTTGTGGGGAAGGGTTACCGACAGATGCATTACTAATGGGAATCTTAGAGGCACCATTTTCCCATCCTCTTCGTCTTCTTATTAAGCAGTCTCCCCTTCAGTGGTATACTCTGAGAGTCCATAGCTCTTGCATTGTTTGAATACCTAAACAAGATGAAAAGAAAAAGAAATCCATGAAGCAGTTTCATCCTTGGCCCTGCCCCTGCCCCAGTTTCCTTGAGGAAATCTGTGGTTCATTCTGTACCTTATTTCTTTTTTTAAATGGAATTTTGTTAAGGAAGATTTTCCACAATTGGAATATGGGAGGGGATTATGGTTAATTTGTTATAGCAATAGCAATATTCTTGTAGAAAGTGTCCCGTAGAAATGACTCACATTCAAGATGGGGGTGAGAGAATGTTCTCTGCCTCTGTGATTATATTAACAACCACAGATATCAATTTTTGTCTATAGAATAATATTTAAATGTGAGACATAGTAAACAGAGTATATTCATTCTGGTCTCTTCTATTCAGAGTACTTTACACAGACTTTTCTACAGGGGTAGATTATTTCAGACTTATCCTCATAATGATGAAGTATCTACCTCCTTTGTTCTGAAGGAAAGACAAATACTGATAGATGAGCACCAGGAGTAAAGTTCCTACACATCCCAAGCCACTAATTGCATGTTTTAAAAGGCTTATGTAAGATTGGTGCTTTGTGGGGAGAGAAGAAAAAGCAGAGGCTTTGGGGTTAGACTTCGATTCAAATTCTGGTGGCTTCTCTTCTTAGCTGTGTCATCGTTCAAGTTTGTCATCCTCATTTTCCCTATCAGGAAAAAGAGATGATAAAACCAACCTATCTAACTCACAGAAATGTGAAAATTAAATTAAATCATGGAATTAAAACTTTAATAGATAGTAGACAAACAGTAGGCATATATTTATTATATAGACTTCCTGTGGAGTTTCCTACAAGCCTTAGACTTCCTTATGGGCAAAAATAGAGCAGAAATGGATTATCAGTAGTAGTCAAGTTTGTCAAAGTTTCCCTGCCTGTGGACTTAAATCTATCTGCTTACACAAGCATCAATTTGAGTGTGCTGTTCCATCCTTAGACAGATGCCAATTTGCAGAGGGAAAATGTTGTGCTTACAGATTTCATTCAAATAGGCTTCGCTTCTAATGCTACTTGTGTGATTGCAAGTCTAGCCAGAACCCTTAAATTTTTGCTTCTTGAGAGCTGGTCAGGAAACTTTCCCACATGCATGCCACATGAACCCGAGATGGCAGAATTAATGTTCTAGTCATTAAGAATTAAGAGAAATGTAAATTTTTTTTTACAGTTAAAATATGAGCCCATAGGTTAAAATGAGTAGAGGTTGGCACTTGGCAATTTATTTTCTTCCAACTTTTTCGCAAGTATATCTGAACAAGACAATAGAGAGTTAAGAGCAAGGTAAGGATTAACCTTTTATTGTCTAGTATACTTTAAAATTAACATTGTTTACCCTTAACTACTCACATTGATACACATGCCCTCATATGCACTTGTTTACCTATTTATGTGAACCACCTGGAAAAACTCCCAAAGTATAATTGTTACTAATACATTATATATAATTCAGATTTTCTTCTTTTAAGGGAGATGGTGAATTCTGAAGGCAATTACAAGAAACTGAATAATGGTTGCCCTTTAGAACCTATCTCTTCAGTGTTTTCATTTCTTTGCTTTCATTCCTGTCTTTTTACATCTTCATTAGAGGCATTCATTATAATTGGGCATTTCTAATTGAAATAAAGTTCTCAGAAGTTATTGCTGCAAGCACAAGGAAGAAAATGTTAATTTTCAGATTGATTAACAGTATTTTTAAATTACAAAATGATTGTCCAAACTTCCCAACCATGACAACTCAGATAAAGTAACTAAGATTGGGGAAAATTATGAATACATTATGTGTTTTAAATCTGTGTGCTTCTACTCACAATGGTAGGTTTGTTTATCGATACCCCATAAATGCAGCCTGACACACAGGAGGTGGTGTAATGTTTTATTAACTAGATATTATGACATGCTAGTGAATGCTTACCCAATCCATGGAAAGGGAACCAGCTTATTCAACAAGTCATGGTGCTAAATGATTGAGTAGACCAGTGATTTGACTCAGAATTACACTTTTAGCTTTCACATCTTTTTAACCTTTTCATACTCAACTCTTACTAGTCTCATGTAAAATTTTCAGGTCCCGGAACTTCTGATACTCTCTCTAGCTTTTTTTTCTTCATATGCTTTTGCATATGCCGTTCAGTCTTCTTGGAACATACTTTCCTGTCTACTGAAACATCTGCATTCCCTGGCTAGTATTTTCATGCATCTATCATTCAGTCATCCATTTATACATTTGAGAGTCAAGCACAGTCCAGCTCTAGCACATGTGCAGCATGTGGGTGGGAGGGGGATATAGTCATGAACAAGACGCTCATGGCTTTTCTTTTTTTTTTTTTTTTTTTTTTAATTTTTTTTTAACGTTTATTTATTCCTGGGACAGAGAGAGACAGAGCATGAACGGGGGAGGGGCAGAGAGAGAGGGAGACACAGAATCGGAAGCAGGCTCCAGGCTCTGAGCCATCAGCCCAGAGCCCGACGCGGGGCTCGAACTCACGGACCGTGAGATCATGACCTGGCTGAAGTCGGACGCTTAACCGACTGCGCCACCCAGGTGCCCCGCTCATGGCTTTTCCACTCAAGGGATTTGCAGCTCTGGCAGAGGGTTTCTCCATCCAATCCCTTTCCTGTGTTTCTTCTCAGCTTTGTCACTGATGGGGAGAGTCTGTTACTCTAATAACTTTGACATTAAAGAAAAAGACAGGCCATAGTCACAGACACAGGTTTGTATGCCGTATAGATTAACTTATCTAAGATATCTATAATGAACCAACACCTCTAAAAATCCACCATAATCTTCCCATAAAGGAGCCAGGAACAAGGCCATTCCTGTCTTGACCGTCAGTGCAGCACTATTTCTGGGGAGCAGGAACCTTAATTCAGTAGCAAAGAGAATTAGAATAATTCTAATAGAATTATTAGAATTCTATAAGAATTCTAATAGAATTATTAGAATTCTATAAGAATTCTAATAGAATTATTAGAATTCTATAAGAGAATAGAGGCAAATCCTGACATTCATTTCTTTCTCTGAGTTAGAAGTCTCTTGTTAGAGTTACTGTGTCATTCTGCTCTCACTATATTATAATTATCTGTCCCTTTGCTCATTTTTCCCACTAAACTCTAAGATTCCTCCTAATCTTTGTGTCCTCAGAGTCTATCCCAGAGCTTAGCACATAGCAGATGCTCAGTAAATATTTAATGAATGAACCAGAGCAGCCACCAGGTATGGTAGCGAAGGTAACCTGATGTATATCCACAGGGAAGCCACTCATATAGACCACAGTGTGCGTATTATTGACTAGAATTTCTCTGTTGTACAGCCACATGCTGTGACTCTGGAAATAAGCTAACAGTGTTACTGTCTGATGAGTGGTAATATGGTAGTGTGTCTAATTTCAGGTGCTAACAGTATTGTACTTCCATTGTTAGTGCTTGATCATACATTTAAGGGTGAGGGAAAATAGGTTAGAAAACTCGTCTGTTCAAAACACCCCACAGTACACAATGTATTCTATTTACTGCTGATGAATATAAAATGGAATTTAGACTCAATACACTTGGGTTTGAGTTAAGATGCTGTCTTAATGGGTAGATAACCACAAGAACATTTATTCTCTACTTTCAGTCTCAGTTTCTTCATTTGTGATACCAAGGTAAAAATATCTAGTTCTCCTATCTGAGGTCTACAGGTCTATCCACTTTATTGTTCTCTACAACCATATTTTGGTTTTACTGATATTCTGCATTGGTCTTTCTGTTTTCAATTTCTTTGATTTCTACTCTTCATAGTTTCCTTCCTTATGTGTGATTTCAGTTTAATTTGTTCTTTTTCTATTTTTTTAAATGTAGAAATTGATCATTGACTTCAGAACATTCTTATTTTCAATAATAAAGAAAAGAGGGTAACTCTGAGGGGTGCCTGGGTAGCTTAGTTGGTTAAGCATCCGACTTTGTCTCAGATCATGATCCCACAGTTCATGAGTTCGAGTCCCCTGTCCCGTGTTGGGCTCTGTGCCGGCAGCACGAGCCTGGAGCCTGCCTCAGACTCTGTCTCCCTCTCTCTCTCTGCCCCTCCCCTGCTTACTCTTTCTCCTCTCTCTCAAAAGTAAATAAACATTAAAAATTTTAAAAAAGAGGACAAATTTGAACTAAACAAAAACATTTTTGAAGTGTATTTGTCAACATGTACATAAAGCTATTAGTAGATAATTGAATGAATATTTAAAAACATTTTTCTAACAAGTTTGCTGGGATATTGTTTTGGCCAGATTAAAAACAACTAATCAAAAGTTGTCCACAAATAACTAGTTATTTAAAAATGGGTGTCTAGGTACTAAAGAAACTATGGGTGAGTGGAGAAAACATTAAGCTTCAAAGCAGAACATCTGATATTTTTTAATTTAAATTTTAGTTAATGTATAGTGCAATATTGGTGTCAGATGTAGAGTTCAGAGATTCATCACCCACATACAACACCCAGAAGAAAGATCTCAATTCCAGTCGAAATTTCCTGAGCAATCTTGAGCAGGTCACGTCACCTCCTTTCAGAGGTGTGCAAATTATGACCCAAAGACCTGTTTTGTGGATCTGCCATCTCTTCTGTGGAAACAGTTCCACTGGAACACCACCATACTCGTTCGTTCAAGTATGGTCTATGCCTTTCACATTGCAGTAACAGAGCTGTGTAGTTGTGACAACGACTTAATGATCCACAGTGTCTAAAATAATTACTCTCTGTCCCTTCATAGAAAAAGTTTACTGACCTTAGCATTACTGCCCCTGCTTCTTTATCTGTAAAATAGGAACGATAGCCCCTATTCTTCACAGGGCTTTTGCCAGGATGCTCACTTTGGTAAATTTGTGTGGAAACCTTTAGTGCAGTGCTTAGCCTATAGCCATTGCACAACTAACGCCCTTCTAAAATTTCCACCCACCACCCAATGGTTGATTTAAGACTAAGCTATTCTTTTTTTAACCTTATGTTTATAAGGCGAAACAGTTAGGTGCCAGAAAGCAAAATTCCACATTTTCCTTTTTAAAAACACTGTTATTTGCTTGTCATCATGGCTTTGTCAAACGGTATACTCTTTATCCAGCTTTGTCATAAATAATTAAAATAACCAGAGGAGATTTTAAATGCTGTAGCTGATGCAGTGCCGAACTCCAGAGACTTCATGCAAATGGAAATGAGATAGAATATTTCTGAGTCTTTAAGTGGTAAAGATCATAATTTTCCTTATACAGCAGCAAAAAAAAAAAGCCTATAATAGTAGTCAAGATTCTTGGTGGTTCTTTCCTAAATGACATTGTTAAAGATACAGGATTTTTTTTTGCTTTTGTGCTTGATGTTTAGAAATACATTGCATGCACAATGAAATGATAATTTGGAAAAAAATAAGGGGCTGCTGCATGCTGTGTATACTGTAATTCTTAGCTAGTCATGCTGATTACAGCGAGTAGGTAAATAAGGAGAGGAAGTCACAGGGGGTATTTCCTCTTTGCAGAATTGCCTTTATTAAATTGTTCTCTACTGTGATCGTCAGCCTATATTGAGGTAAAATATAAGAACATTAGTAAGCACATCCTGTCTGATCTTAGAACAATAATCATGTATCCATCCTGATAAATTGCTGTTTCTATGTTATAAACCCTGTGCATTGAGGAACTGATCAGATTTCCATTTGCCAGTAAACTTGGTAGAATGCTCTGAGCCAAATTTGTGATTTAGTTGTAGCAATCATGTGGGTCTTTACGATGTACATTTTGCAATCATCTCTAGTCGTGTTTTATGTCCGTTGTTTTTTCCTTTTGATCTGTTTTTATTTACGCTATCTAAGTAGTAATTTTGGAAGTCACATTCTATCGTTTCTGGAACAAGATTGGGTATAAATAGGTAATAGGGTAGTGGATAGATAATTTCCAGTGAAGTGCTAATATGTCTTTTGGTTCTCTCAGGATACCTTATAAATAACACAACAAAATAACTCCCAGCTTAACACTTGATAAGCCTTATAATTTATTAAAAATTTTTTTTAAATGTTTATTCATTTTTTGAAAGAGAGAGACAGTGTGATTGCTGGAGGAGCAAACAGAGAGGGAGACACAGACTCTGAAGCAGGCTCCAGGCTCTGCCCCGATGTGGGGCTCGAACTCACAAAATGTGATATGACCTGAGGCTGAAGTCAGAAGCTAAACAACTGAGCCACTCAGGCACCCCAATAAGTCTTACAATTTAAAGAGAACAATTTAGACGATGCGAGAGCCACCTGCTCTCCGAACTAGATCGCAGCACAGAGGGGATGTCCTGGGTTACCCTTCCGGAGTCGTCCACAGCCAACTCTGGCCCCAGGGCAGCGGAGGCAGGAGAGATTAACAAGATTGTGGCTGTTGTCTTCTTTCTCACAAGACTAGTTCGAAAACATGGTAAATTGAAAAAAGGGGCAGTTGAGAGGTTTGAAATTGACCCTTAAACTTCAAGAAAAATACAACATCCCTGGTACCCAGAAAAACCATCAAAAGAACAGGTCTATGGAGACATCTGTGTCAGTACAGTTCAGAGAGTTGATCCTGATGTCCTGAGACATCTGCATGAGAACAGCTGCATCTCTCACACCCATCTAGGTTTGCCTAAGGAACTCACTCTGGGTGGGTCTACCTGAGGTGTGCTGTGGGTACAGAGAGAAAAACAATGTTGCCAGCTTTGAAAATGAGGAGGAGAACAAAATGAAATCTCCAAGAAAGTTACCAGGCCCCTTGATAACCTTATCTCTGAGTTCAGGATCCTGACCTAACAATGAGGAAACAAGCAAGAAGTGAAACCCAATTCCATGACTGCAACCTCAAGCCCCTTGTATCACATTTCACAGTGGATATTCCTGCATCTTCCATTGTGGCATCCTTTGCTCAGAAAAAAAACCAGGAATGTGCTGAGGGAATGGCCATCAGAATCAGTACCCTTCTCCTATTCCATTTGTTATCCAAATCACGAAAGGAAGAATGAACCATTTATCACCCAAATCCCTCCTGGAATGCGTTGTGACCAGAATCACTGGATTAATCCTCAGGTGTTAGCACCTCACTAGCTGCTTTTGATTCTGTTCGTGTCAATGATGAGAAAAGGTAGAATAAGTCTGACCACATATTAAAAATAAACGTTCAGGGGCGCTTGGGTGGCTCAGTCAGTTAAGCATTGGACTGTTGCTTTCGGCTCAGGTTGTGATCTCAACTGTTTCGTTTAGTGGATTCAGCACCCCCGTCAGATTCTGTGCTGGCAACTCGGAGCCTGCTTGGGATTCTCTCTCAACCTTGTACTTATTTGCACTCCGTCTACTGTTTCGTGCCTTCTTCCCTTTATGTAACCTGCTCACCTGTAAGGAATTCTTTTGTCCCTTATCCTAAACTCAGTCAGGCTTCATATTCTCTAGAACCTTCCCTGTTAACCCAGGTTGAATGAAATGATCTTTGTTGGTTTTCATACTGCCCTGTACCTACCTCCATTATTTCTCTCAGCATATTACATATGAAATTCTCCTTTGAAGTGTCTGCCACAATTAGACTAAGAGGCTCTTTGATGGTGTGGGCCCTACCTTATTTCATTCTCCTCAGTGCCAGCTACTTTAGGTGTTGAGAAAAGATTTATTGAGTTAAACTGAACTGAATCAGGCAAGCAGTAAAGAACCAGGGAGCACGTAGGCACTATATGCACCATAGATCACATACTCAAACACAGAGCATGACAGATAATATAAATAAATAAGTGCATGTTCTGTCAAAGGGGGGCAGCTCCTCTAATCCAGATGATCAGTTGTTACCAAGTGGGATTGCAGTCCCATCTTGCCAGATCTGTGGTTTTGGAGAAGTCAGAAGGGTCAATTTTTTAAGTAAATATTTCGATCTTAGATCTTAGTGGCAATAAATTCAGTTTTAAAGACTGTGTGGGCCAAAAAAACCTGGCTGTTTCCAGCATGAGGCTGCCAGTTGTGTCTCTGCTGTGATATTTCAACTAGGAATTTTGTTGTTGTTGTTGTTACAAATTACAAAAAAAAACAACTCTAGATATCTGACACAAAACAATAAACAAAAGAAAAAAAAAAAAACCCAAAGAAATGTAGTGGAAGGATCTAGGAGAAAGGGTAGTTAAAGAATTGGAGGAACAGCTAAATAACTACATTTGAAGCAGGACAGAGCCTGGATGGTGATAGCAAATCTTGGAGACAAAAAGTAATCAACAGAGGAGTGACCAGACTCAGACAGGCTTCTGTCTGTGTCAAGAAGTTATGACTTCAATTACTGAGAGGGTTGCCAGATGTAGCAAGTAGAATATTGGACACACAGTTAAATGTGAACTTCCAATAAACAACCAATTTTTAGTGTAAGCATATCCCATGCAAAATCTCATTTTAGCAATTCTAATTAGTAGAAGTCAGAGTCTGAGTTGCTTAATTTGGGTCACATGTCTATCCTTAGTCCCCTGAATTAACCATCTAGGAGCACTTAAAGTAATGGATGATAGGCTTTTAAAAGAAAATTGGGTTTTTCAACCACAGGAAGAGGCAAAGAATGTTAGGATGTCAAAATGGACCATTCTATCTATCTATCAATCTATCTATCATCTATCATCAATATATATGTTTATCATTGTCTTTTTACATAAACATGTAGTAGGGTGATATTAAAAATACTTTTTATTTAAAAAATTTTTTTTATATAGGGGCACCTGGGTGGCTCAGAAGGTTAAGCATTCGACTTCGGCTCAGGTCATGATCTTGCGGGTCGTGGGTTCGAGCCCTGCGTCAGGTCTGTGCTGACAGCTTGGAGCCTGGAGCCTATTTCAGACTCTGTGTCTCCCTCTCTCTCTGCCCCTCCCTGTTCACACTCTGTCTCCCTCTCTCTCTCAAAAATAAATAAACATTAAAAAAAATAAAAAAAAATTTTGTTGAATATTTATTTATTTTTATTTATATTCAAGTTAGTTAGCATATAGTGTAGTCTTGGCTTCAGGAGTAGAATCCAGTAATTCATCTCTTACATCTGACATCCAGTGCTCATCCCGAGACATGCCCTCCCTAATGCCTATCACCCATTTAATGCCCCCCTAGACCCCACCCTAATATTTTTTTAGATGTTGATAAGTCTGGATCAAGGTTCTCTGCTGTGCTGCATGTTATCTGTGCTGGATTGTGGGCAGGAGGTCTGGGGAGGATCTCAGGATCCAAGGAAGCCATAGAGAGGCACCAGGAGCTCTTGTTAACATCTGTTTACTGCTCAATATACAATTATTAGATGGTACAGGGGCTCCTGGGTGGCTCAGTCAGTTGAGTGTCAGACTTCGGCTCGGGTCATGATCTCACAGTTCATGAGTTCGAGCCCCACATCAGGCTCTGTACTGACCGCTCAGAGCCTGGAGCCTGCTTCGGATTCTGTGTCTCCCTCTCTCTCTGCTCCTCCCCTGCTCACATGCTGTCTCTCTCTCTCTCAAAAATAAAGATTAAAAAATTAAAAAAAAACATGGTACAAAGGTAAACCTTAAGAAAGTGACTGTCCTTGTTTAGAAAAATACCTTGATGTAATGTTTTGACAGAGTTCGGGTGTCGCCTTTAAAAACAGAGGAGGAGAAAGCTAAGATATTCTGTGAAGGGTTAACATGAAGCTGAATCTGTGCCAAGGAAGAAATTAGAGAGTAGTAGAAGAAGACAAGAATGTGAGGATGCACACAGTCATTGGCCAGACTCTGGAAGGATGGTCATTGAGGAACGCCTGGTGGCATGACAGTACAGGACTTTTAAATGAGAATGGTTAATATTAAAATTTAAATTGGTTGTTGTGCTAAAGTATGCCTTATGAGAGCAGTTTTGGAAGAAATAATATAAAAGGAGGTATGCTCTGCATGTGGGTTAGCGGAGACAGGAGAGAAGGGAGCAGTCATGGGAAGTGGGATGTGAGTGAGTCTAAGAGCTCAAGGGCTCAGAAATACAGAATGTGGGCATCGGAGGAAATGTGAGCTGTCAAGAACCCCTTTGAATTTTGTGTGTGTGGTGGGAGGAAGAATCTAGCATTTTATAACAATTTAATTAAATATCGGAGTACAGGGTGACTCCAGCTGACATTTGAGTCATAGATATGACCTAGATGGATACTTTACATTATGCAGTTGTAGCTTTCAAAAAACTTTCATTTGTTTATTTATTTTTGAGGGACAGAGAGAGAGAGCACGAGCAGAGGAGGAGCAGAGAGAGAGATGGAGACACAGAATCTGATGCAGGTTCCAGACTCTGAGCTGTCAGCACAGAGCCCGACGCAGGGCTCAAACTCACAAACCGCAAGATTATGACCTGAGCTGAAGTCAGACGCTTAACCGACTGAGCCACTCAGGCGCTCCAGTTGCAGTTTTTATATTAACCACCAATTGTTTCATTCTAGGGATTGTTAACATGTTGGTTGTCAGGAGTGGCTGGCTGTCAGTCCTATTCCTGGTTCCCAGAGTCTTCTATGTCATTCTTTTTGTCCCAAACCTTGTGATGCTCAGATCTTAAGTCTCCCTCTTTCTTGTGAGGTACCAGGTTCTTTGTTGCCCTCTGTGTTTACTTGGAGTCTAGTAGTTATGATACAGGGCTTTCTCAGTGCATGTCTAATATATGTGCCTATGTACAGTATATGCTGCTCTTGCTGCTACTATTCATACTGTCTATTATATTTCTTTACTTTTCTCTTTCATACATGCATATTCCACTTGGTGCCGATACTACTGTGAATAGGAAACAATTCCACCCTTTTTGGAGCGTATGCCTGAGATCATGGGCTCTGGGGTCAGACCACCTGGAGTAAAAATCTTGCCTCCACCACTTGTTATCAAGCTCCGAGACCTCTCTCTGCCTCAGTGGCTCCCTCCTGTAACAAATTGAATGGGGTTATTTTAATTGGGTCTCAGAATCATAGAATTGGATGAATATGATTGTTGATTTAGGACCAGCTCTCATTATTGCTCATTCAAGGTGACTTTTTTTAAAATTTTTTTTTCAACGTTTATTTATTTTTGGGACAGAGAGAGACAGAGCATGAACGGGGGAGGGGCAGAGAGAGAGGGAGACACAGAATCGGAAACAGGCTCCAGGCTCTGAGCCATCAGACCAGAGCCTGACGCGGGGCTCGAACTCACGGACCGCGAGATCGTGACCTGGCTGAAGTCGGACGTTTAACCGACTGCGCCACCCAGGCGCCCTCAAGGTGACTTTTTAAGCCTCCCTCTAGGGTGACCCTTAGGAAACCGCCCCCAGAAATCCGAAACTAGAACACTGATAATAGCGGATTCTGATACATCTTTCTTTCTCTTGTTTATGGCAACTCCTCTCCCAGGTGTGCTGATCATTCTCCCTCTTCCTTAGAGCACATTTCCATTATATCTGTTCACCAAACGTTTTTAGTCATTTTTAAGTTTATGAAATGAAAATATCAGACTGCGTATAAACTTCTGCAGCTTATCTTTTCACTTAAAATTATATTGACTTTGTGTCTAGATGTTGTTCATTTGTTTTGACTGGTGTAGAGTACTTTATTATATGAGCATACCAAAATAACATTATTTATTATTCATTTCTTCTTTCAGTTTTCTTATTTCAGTTTTGTTTTGTTATTTCTTTACTACTAGGCAACAGGGTTACCATACACATCTGTGTATAGGTTTCCTGGTGTAGGCATACAGGAGTTTCTCTTAGGAAGAGAATTGCTGGATCATAGTCTATGCATATGTTCCACTTTACAAGACAAAACCAACTAATTTCCAAAGTATGGAGGCATTTGCAATTGATTTTTGGTATGGTGTAAGCCTTATGTATAGCCTTCTTCCAACTCCATTTGTTTAAAAGACTTGCCCCCAAATGATTTGGTGTGCTAATCTTTTTTATGTATCAAAGTTCCACATACATACATGTGGATGTATCTTGCAATCTATATTTCATCGATTAATTTTTCTGTCCCTCTACCATGCCAGAATGGCTATAGCTTCAAAACAAGTTTGGATATTTGGTGGTGGCTGAGATCGCTCTCTTTTTTCTTGTTAGAGAGAGAGGGAGAGAGAGAGAGAGGGAGTGTGAGAGTGTGTGCTCGAGGGGGAGGGGTAAAGGGAGAAGGAGGGAGAGAGAATCTCAAGCAGGCTCCGTGCCCAGCACAGAGCCCAAAGCGGGGCTCAATTCCACAACCCTGGGATCATGACCTGAACTGAAACAAGAGTCAGCCGCTTAACCCACCCAGGTGCCCTAGTGTGATCTTTACTGTAAGGTGTGTTGCTGTTCTTTAGATACCCTTTATGTTGTAATTTACTGAGGTTTTATTTTATTTTTTTAAAGTTTTTGTTTATTTATTTTGAGAAAGAGAGAGGGAGAGACAGAATCCCAAGCAGGCTTCATGCTGTCTTGAACCCACGAACCACGAGATCATGACCTGAGCGGAGATCAAGAGTCGGACACTTAAGCAACTGAGCCACCCAGGTGCCCCTACTGAGGGTTTTATTAACTTTTTTCTCAGTATATGGAAAAGGTCCTATGGCTTTTCTCTAATCTGTTAATGTGGTAAATTATGTTTCCAGATTTTATAACACTAAACCAAGCTGTGCATTCCTGAGATGCACCCAAGTTATTCATTGAGTATTGTCACTTTTTATGTATTATTGAATTAAAATTATTAATATTTAGTTTGGGATATTTTGCAGAGAAATGAGAGAAATGGGTTCGCTTTCCCTACTCTGTCTGGCTTTGCTGTCTTGGTCCCTGTCTTCACAGAATGATTTTGGGAATCTTTCATCTTTCTATTCTCTAACATGTTTGAAGACTGGGTTGATCAGTACCTTAGCAAAATGTAACTGTACTGTCTGTGAAACGATATGGGCCTAGTGGTACAGGGAGAATGCTGGTAATGTTTAATATCTAGCTTTTGGTTGGGGAGAGAGGCAGAGTTGCTAATCTGTAGTGTCTGGCAGTTTCCATGGTATAAATTCTCCCACCAAGACTGATCTCAAGCTACTGATGTCAGTGTGACAGCACTGAATAAGGATGGTGATGACATCACTGAACATGGATGGAAGCTCCAGCCTGCCACCATCATGATCCATAATTTCTGCTTCTGCCCTGCCGTCACACTAAATGCAAAGGCAATTTCAGTGCAGAAATTGGAGTCAGAGGCTCTAAAGGGAATCAAACCCTGGACGATGATGTGATATTAAACCTCTCCTCATGCTCCTCTCCCAGCCTGCCATGGGCACTGGGGAAAACGACCAGCACATCTCTGCCTCCTTCTTCAGGTCTCTTACCCGCAAGGGAGACGGTGGGAGTGGAATGACGATAAAACTGGACAGGCAGTGGAATTAGTGGAAAAGAACACATGATGCTCACAATTGTCTTCATGTACAAGGAACCTTCAAGGTAAACTCTATTATAGAGTGCTGGGTTTTTTTCTGCATAAGAAATTGAGTGGGTGTTTTGGAAGGGTCTTGCTGGATCGTTAGCTGGGTCTCCTGTGATGTAGCAGTGGCTCTCCTTTGGCTGACCACTCTTTCCTCAGTGTTTTCTCATTGGTTAGTTAGTTAACACTTATTAATAAGTAATAAATGTTTATTTATTAATATTAAATAAATATCACATTTAACATATTTATGTTAAATATTAATAACAATTTATAAAACAAGAAATTTTCTAATGACTATTTTACAATGACATAAAATAATAATTTACAAAATACAGATAAATATTCATTGAACATCTGTTCTAGTCACCAGAAGAAGCATTGCTCTAGGTACTAGGAAAACAGCATGAATAAAAGAGACACAAATATCTGTATTTTCCAGATCAGTTCTCTTTCCATCCCGTTTCACAGAAAAATAATCACACATTCTTTGATTCACCCTAAGAATATAGTCACTTTAGGCAAGCTGGGGAAACTTGCCATAGCCCCCACTCCAAAGCAGCCCTTGAGCTCTCTGATGACTTCCAGATTTCCAGAGACAAAAGCCTGCTCAGTCTGCTGTGTCCCTAATAATGAAGATCTTCTGAGTGGTCTTGTTGAAACACCTTCTCCAATCCTTTCTCAATCATTAGACTTGTTTTGAGGGGACTGGAGCCACCTGCCACTCTTTCTTAAAGGAAGAGGGCTTGGGGCTCAAAGCGTTGACTTTGCCAAAGAAACTTCCTCACAAAATCCTCTTTCTCACCTGTGCTCTGTTGGTGATGCAGGGTCATTGAGTGCAATGGTCAAAAATGCACTCTTGAGATGTTTCCGAGTGTTATTTTTAAGTTGGTGAGGGGTGGTAAGGGTAGAGACAACAGGAAGTCTCTAAGGGGATTTCTGTGTGTTAAAGATGACTAACAGGATCCTGGATGTCTGGCTATTGTCATGCTAAGGTTGTTTTTAGTCTACAGCAAGGCATTAACATTAAGGCAGCAGTGGGTTCCTTGAGGAATGTCCCATTCTGCATGTCTTAGGTATTTATCAATGGGCTGCAAGTTGTAAGGAAATTTAATTTTATCTCTATTTCTCTTGGCTTTGTTCTCCTCATCCCTGGTATTCTCTTCAATCACCTTTTGTAGATAAGATCTTGTTCCTAGTGTTGTAAAACCACCTTTCAGCTACAATTTTTCAATTTTGGCCTTCGTCAGTCCTTTGAGCGACCTCAGTCTTCAATGTAACATTTTTAGCCTGCACTCTAAATCAGAATGTCTGGGTTTAAATTGTAATCTGAGACCGATGACAGTAGCTGTGAGACATTGGGCAAGTTACTTAACCCGTCTGTGCCTCAGTTTCCTCATCTATAGAATAGGGTTTACGGAAGTTCCTGCCTCAGGTCTTTATCGTGAGAGTTAAAGTATGACAAGTTCTTACAATAGGGCTTGGACCACTGTCAGCCATTGTTATTTTATAGCCTTTCTCTGCGCATCAGTTGAAACTTCTAAATTAACATCCTGTTGCTTCATTATGTTTCCTCTTAACCTTTTTTATTTTCCTGTCGTTAGATAGAACAGGATTCAAGTCCATCCAAGGCACTCATTCATAACTAGGCCTCTGCTGGTGATGCCATTCTCCCATGTAAGAGTTTTTCCCTCTTTCTTGTTCACTATGTACAGTTGACATAATTATGAAAAATGAGCCTCTTCATCAAATTTTCCTAAGCTTGTCTTTGAAAGAGCAACTTCTAAGCTATTACCAAGCAAGGAAGAGAGTACAGTAATCATTTTTCTTTTTTAGTGGCAGCTAGAAATTAAAGCTTTCTGTGGGAGGAATTTAGTAGTAACTTTCAATACTGGTTTCTTTATTTTGTCTTTCAAGAAGGTAATTCTTCAGTAAGCGTGAGTGACTCTTTTAAAGAAGTTAAGGCAATAACTTTTTATGATGTTAATGATGGTTGGAAATAATATTGCATTATCAATTTGTGACATATTCAAGGAAACACATCTCTATTTAATTGCTTTTCTCTGATTTTTCAAGGGTTATAATAGTTGAACTCTAAGTTCACAATAAGGTCATTAGAATCATAATTCAAAAAATGTGAAACTGGACCACATGATGCAAGGTTTCTTGATTTCTTGATGCAAGACCTCTGGAATTGCAAAGTAACCAAATTCAATATTTTACCTACTTAGTAGAATTCAGGTGCCAGAAAAGTACTTTGCATTTTTTCTCACTGAAGGTCATGGAATCTTTGAATATTCTCCAGTGGAGATCAAGCCAGGTTATAATTCATACAACTTTAGGTTAGTTTTGTGAGCAGAAAAATTCCCATCTATAAAAGAAGTAGGAAAACAACTTCTCTGAGGAATTAGAACCTCATATATTTCAGCAAATAGAGATTAAAGCTATTTTTGTGGAATGATTCTGGTTTTACTTCATATAGTAAAAAAATTTAGTTCAAACATTTTTTTTCTGGATTGGTTTTATCAAACAAATCACTGGATTTATGTTTTTCCTTTCCTGCTTCTTTGAATTTAGTTGATTGTTTGAATTAATCAAATCTACCTGTTGTTTTGGCATTATAATTCCTGATTGTTTTTCATGGGATGATGCTGGTCCTGCGAGATATTCATTCATTCATTCATTCATTCAGTGTTTATTTATTAAGTACCTGCTATATGTCAGGGATAGTTATTGGGGATAAAGAGGTAAACAAAACAGGAAAGATCTCCACTCACACAGTTTACACTCTGGTAAAGGTGATGAGAAATAAGCTAATAAAGTGGTATTTCTATAATATCATGTAGTAAATAGTACTCTGAAGAAAAATAAGGTAAGGAGATAACAAATAGAGAAGGAGCTTGTTATTTTAGAAATGATGCTTTTTGTAAATGGTAAAAACTTTCTGATAAAGTGATACCTGAATGCATATCAGAATAGGGTCCATGAGAAAGGCATAGAGATATCTGGAGGAAGAATGGTCTAGGCAAAAGAATAGCAGTGGGAAGAGTTCTAAGGAAAAAGAGTGCTTGATGTATTCCAGACATGGCAAGGCAGTCAATGTGGCTCGGGGAGGCATATCTGAGACAGATATTGATAGAAATGAGGGATCAGATCACGTAGGACTTTCTGGACCTTGGTCAGAGCTGTGATTTCCATGCTGAGTTGATGTGAAGCTATTGGAGACTTTTGAGCTAAGAGAGGGTGACATAAAAGATGACATAACACATATTTGATTTATACTTTAAAAAAGAGAATGTTAATTGCTAAGTGGAAAATGTATGATAAGTTGGGAGTGCAGGTAGGATATTCTAGTATTTTTTTCTCATGATTCTATGGTCAAACAAGATTTAGAAACATTATATTAAAGATGAGTATTAAGGGACTTTTTTTGTAGGGCTTTGATATGTTGATGTATATTGTATATCTCAAACAGTGTGATGGAATATGCAATTCCCAACGTTAACCATGAAACTATCTTTAAGGACCCCCTTTGGAGATTAGTGTTCATAGACCTCAGGAGAATGATGCTGATGCAGACACCACATAAATAAATCATCTGTCTTTTGAGAAACATAAACACTTTCAAACAAAGCTGAGAGGGAAGTTTTCAATCAGAGTTCCTCATAATTTCTTCTGCAACCTTAATTCCTGACCCTGGTGAGATTGTTTCCTGTTTTTTAGCAAGGAATTGTTAGGATAGATTTTTTCAGAATTCTGTGTTGAGAATCAGCACACTGAGTATAATTCTAAATCCTTATGGAGTCTTGGTCTGTGCCTTTTGGAACTAGCTTTTGATTAAATATCCACATTCCATTTACCAAAGGAAATAGTGCATAGAAGATACGTGTACATCAGTGGAAAGACAAGTCTGCCTTCTTGTGGAATGGCTAGTTTTTAATGGGCAGGAGAACCCTGGATTTGTCAGGAGAAATATTATGCCCTTTTGGGCAGGATGTTAACCTGGAGACAAAGTTATTCACACTAGGAAGTATGCTCATTATTTTAAAAGTAGTTCTTTAGCTAATGGAAAGAGCAAGTCATGGAAACCTTAGATTTTTCTTATCTCTTTGACATGATATGTGTGTCTCTTAATTATCTATGGAAACCAATTCAACACATCACTGTGTCATCACATTTTATTATCTCTGAAAAGATACTGGAAAAATTTCTACCCTATAACATTGCTCAATTCAAATGTTTTAAAGGTTAATTGTCAAATCACTGCAGGGGGAGGGAGGACATTTCAAAAGGTTGAGTTTCCAGACTAAATAATGGGTCTTTATCCTATCTAAAACCATTTGCTTAAGGTGGTTTTGGGTTTGCTTTATAGAAGGTTTGGTTACATGGTGGGGGGGGGGGGAGGGGGGGAGGGGGAGAATAGGTGTACAAAGTGGTAGTTTGAAATAACCCACATACTTGGGCCCAATGAGGCTCCTTTCCTTAGGACAGGAGGTAGAATATGCAGAGCATGAACTGGGCACCAGGCTATAGAGCAAGGGCTTTGGAATCAAGGCACTCTTTGGCTGGAATCCCAACGTTTTCACTTCCTAGGTGTGTGGATACTGGTTGTTGTTTACACTTTGAGCCTCCATTTCCTCTTTTAATAAGAAGATGGTGATGGGTCCTTAATAGGGCTTGTTGTGAAGATGTAACAGGATAATACATTTGCAACTCACTTGTTGCTATCCCTGGGTGGAGCTGTTGTTTTCCCCCCAGCATGCCAACTTTGAAGCAGAACTTGGCTGCTTACATTAACTAGAAAGGAACCACTCCAAAACACTAGTGAACAATGTGTATTTTACTAAATACATTGAAGGAAAGTTAGAGGTGGGCGTTCACACAGCACAGGATATATACCATTTCAAGCTGAAACTTGGAATTAGCTATCTCTTGCCAAGTGGGCAGGACTGCTAATTGTAGCACTATATCAATATATCCCTTCTTCCTTTTAGCAACAGAAGCTTCCAGGTTTTAGCTGAGAACATGGAAACCCAGCTAGAGATGACATATTTTAGTTTCTCTTCATTCAGGTGTTACCAAGTAACCAAGTCAGGCCCATGGGGTATGAACAATGATGCTTCCAATTGTCCTGTCATCTTCTCAGAGTTAAAGCTGCTTGTCTTGCACTCTTTTCCATTTCCTGTGGTTTAAAGAATACTGACAAACATCTTTAGAAGTTTAGAAGTTCCCAACTATTTATCTTTGAACTATTAAATGCTAGCAAAATGTGCCATCTCATTTAAGCCACTACATCTTGAGTTCTATTTGTTAGAGCAGCCCTCTGATCATACACAGACCAGTTCTCACTTTCAAATCTCTTCTCTCCTTGTCCTCCAGGGCCTGGTTTTCCAGGTTTGTCTCTCCCTTCCTGCACCTAATGCTCCCATCTCACCCCTTTATACTCCCTTTATCATGCAGCTCAATTTAACTCTTATCCATTTCCTCCAAACATCACTCCTCAGGAATCATTCTTTTCAGTCCACAAGGAAGCCTCCAGTCACTGGGGTGTATCTTCTTTAGAAGGTAGAAGAGAATTATAAATTACAAATAGCTTTTTCCCATGTTACACATGGAAAACACTTCACAGACTATGTAACTACCATGAAACAATTGCTCAATGATGGGTTCCTCCATTTTCCATTTAGCCCTGTGCCTTCTCCAGGAGTTGACATTAGTTCTGGAACAAACTGGAAAGATCTAATGATCTACTTCTACTGTGGTACTGTAGAAGTACTGTGTACTTCTACTTCTACTGTAGATCAAAATCGAGCCATGTGAAAGATTCCGATTAGCGATAACCTGAGCCAGGTTTACACACTTTAAGAATGCTTTGGATGAAAGAGAATCTTCTTGGTGAATCCCAAACATGATTGTTAATCCAAAGGTTAAAAATATGTAGATTCTGGGGTCCCAATACTGGAAAGTCTGACTTTATGAGTTTGCTGTAGGGTCAGGAAGTCAGCATGTTAGCATATATCTCAAGTAATTTTGATGCAGTTATTTAGCTGGTGCATGAACTGACTAAAATCTTGGATATTATGCGTCTAAGATTTGGCAAAAAGCAAGTTAAGGGGAGACAAATGTCAGGTAATGCTCATTTCCACTACTTTCCCCCCTAACTCTCACCTCCCCTGGTAACACCAGAAAGATTAAACTAATAATTCAGCCATGGGATAAGGAGCCTTAAAGGTTTCCAACTACATCAAACCATGGGTCAGATTGCACTCTCAAGTTCAGCCATGTATGGCCAAGGACGATAATGGGCTTTGATGCTTACACATCCAAGTAAGCATCACAATTTGGCTTGGTATACACATAGAAATTGCCAATGAAAGACAAAGGGAGAATAACAGGAAATGGGAACACATCTGTTTGGAAGCCCAGCTACCTGATATGTTAGCTTTGGCAACCCTTGTACACTTTGTCCTGCCAGTGAAGCTACTGTCAGGGAAATTGAAACACTGACCTCATATGGCTGGGATCGGCACCAGTAATGCCTCTATACATATTAGGCCTTCAAAACAGTTCCGGAGGTTGATCTGGGGCTCAACTTGGCAGCCCTAGACCACACAGATCATTACCTATAATGGGAATTATGTATGTTTATTATTGAGCTGATTTCTTTTGAAAATGTTCATGGCTTAGAGCTGTAAAACTCACATACAGAAAATAAACTCAGCGTTTCAATTAAAAGCAGCAACTTCCAAACAGAAAAATATGTGATAGAGTTTCAGAGTCCTAACATGCTGCTGCAAACGCTGAAGGTCAGAAGAATATATTAGGAGGGAGAGTGCGGGGGCATCAGAGGCAACGAAACAGCCTTTGGAAGCTTTCTCTTCCATTCTCTGAAAAGAGTTGGGTATCCAACAAGTCATGTCCCATTGCTGACCATCCCCCATCCTGCCCCAAGGGATCATAGGAGGCGGAGCTGTAAACTGCAGAGCCCATGTTTAGAGGACCTTCACTACAGGACCAGAGCCGGGGATTTTATCCTCTTTGTATATTTTAGTTTTAAGGAACATCAAGAGGCACCATTTATAATGTAAAAAGTCTAGGGTTTCATTACATTTAACTTCATGAAAGAGTTTGTACAACCTTCTGGTGCTACTTTTGGGCATAGCTGTGAGTATTGAGCTGGCAGGTGAACGAGCTATTAATAAAAAGGCTCATCCTCTAGATTAGCACATTGGATTATGTGATTTGTCAAGTTGTCAGACATGAAGAAGAAATTATTTGGTCTTGTTTTGACAGAAATATGCTCAAGCATTTTGGATTACCTTCCAGGCCCTAAGTATTCAGAGAATCTCAACACCTCTTGATTCAGTGGATCAAGAGACCTGTGTCATTTCAAATTACGCTGTCATCTCTTTTTGTGAAAATTTGTTTATGTTCTACATGTCTGGTGACCATTTCTCTGGACGACTGTCTAATAAAGACCTTCTCATCTTTATCTTGTTGCTCTTCTCTCCCTGCACTCTCTCACCAAGAATCACGTACCTCATCCCCTAGCAAGTTTCTAACAATAATGTTTATTGAACCCCTACTTTGTATCAGGTTTTGTACTTGGTGAGGCACACACATATGTTTATTTCATACTTTAAACATGTCTGAGTAAGTGATATCATTCCCATTTTACAGATGAAGAAACTGTTACTCTAAAAAGATATATATATATAAAACTTGGTCAAAATAATGAAACTAGACAATGTCCAAGCTACGATTTGAATCTATGTCTTCTAACTCCAAACCAGTGATGTTTCCATTATGTCATTCTGCTCCGCCACCATTGTAAGTAAGTACTTGGAATTTAAGCATATACACTTATGCACTTATGCACATATGCACTTATGAATTCCAGTGCATATATTATGCAGTCTAAATTCAACTTGGTAGAATGTTGTTTGATTAAAAGATTAGAATACACAGACCATAGACTATGGTACTAAAATCAAGTCTTTTTGTTTTATATCAACTAAGGAGTTTCAGGGATAAGAACCCCAGGTGGTCTGAACCTGATAGAGCATGCTCAGTTGCTCAGGGGACAATGATGCAAAATAAAGGACATTTTCTTACCTTTGTAAACAGGCATCTATGCTGACGTGGTCTTGGAAATCCATGTTATGATGGAGCCTGTCAGGTAAAATAGTATTAGTTCCTGTTATAAATGTATTTTGATAGAAAAAGAAATAAATTTAGTTATAAACCTACTATTGAGCTCTTGGTCTGACTCCTAAAAGTTAAGTGAATTTGGCAAATCTCAATCTCCCTATACTACTGTCTAGTTACCTATAAAATGGGCATTATAACACTAGGCAGGCCAACACTCCCATCCATGTAATGCTAGATTATACACTCTGGATTAGGGGCCACTTCTGTGCGCCTTAAAGAGTACTTGGCACAATAGGAAGGCCCATTCTTTATTGAACTGATGAAGCTAAAATATGCTAATGGGTATGAAAGTAACTTGGAAACTATAAAAGGAACTGATTATTTTTCTTAAAATAATTTTTAGATTTTAAAAATTTGAAGATTGTATATAGGTTTCCCAGTTTCTCCTATTGTTAGCATTTTACATCAGTGTGGTGCATTTGTCACAATTAATTAACCAATATCAATACATGGTTATTAACTAGAGGTCATACTTGATCCATATTTTCTTAGTTTTCATGTAATATCCTTTTTCTTGTTCCTTGCTCTAGGATCTCATCGTAGTACCACATGACATGTAGCCATCTTTAGGTTCCTTTTGACAGTGAAAATTTCTCAGACTTTGCTTGTTTTTGATAACCAGGAAGTACTGGTTGAGTAATTTGTAGACTGTTTCTCCACTGGAATTTTTTATGACTAGATTGGGGTTATGTGTTTGGGGGAGGAAGACCACAGAGTTAAAATACCATGTTCACCACATCATATCAAAGGTACACCGTATCAGTATGCCTTATCCTTGTTGGTGTTAATTTTGATCACCTGGCTGAGGTAGTCTTCACAAGGTTTCACCACTGTAAAGTTACTTTTTTTTTTAATCCCCTTTCCATACTATATTCTTTATGCTTGTAGCGATGTCTCTGGTACTTTGTCTCACAGGATCCCCTTAGGATCTCTTGTAGGGCTGGTTTAGTGGTGACAAATTCTTTCAGTTTTTGTTTGTTTGGGAAGACCTTTATCTCTCCTTCTATTCTAAATGACAGACTTGCTGGATAAAGGATTCCCAGCTGCATATTTTTTCTGTTCATCACATTGAAGATCTCTTGCCAATCCTTTCTGGCCTGCCAAGCTTCAGTAGAGAGATCGGTCACGAGTCTTATAGGTCTCCCTTTATATGTTAGAGCACGTTTATCTCTAGCTTCTTTCAGAATTTTCTCTTTATCCTTGTATTTTCCCAGTTTCACTATGATAGGTCGTGCAGAAGATCGATTCATGTTGCGTCTGAAGGGAGTTCTCTGTGTCTCTTGGATTTCAATGCTTTTTTCCTTCCCCAGATCCAGGAAGTTCTCAGCTATTATTTCTTCAAGTACATGTTCAGCACCTTTCCCTCTCTCTTCCTCCTCTGGAATACCAATTATGCGTAGATTATTTCTCTTTAGTGCATCACTTAGTTCTCTAATTTTCCCCTCATACTCTTGGATTTTTTTATCTCTCTTTTTCTCAGCTTCTTCTTTTTCCATTTTATCTTCTAGTTCACCTATTCTCTCCTCTGCCTCTTCAATCTGAGCCATAGTTGTCTCCATTTTATTTTGCAACTTGTTGATAGCATTTTTTAGCTCCTCCTGGCTGTTCCTTAGTCCCTTGATCTCTGTAGCAAGAGATTCTCTGCTGTTCTTTATACTGTTTTCAAGCCCAGGGATTAATTTTATGACTATTATTCTAAATTCACTTTCTGTTATATTGTTTAAATTGTTTTTGATCAGTTCGTTAGCTGTCGTTATTTCCTGGAGGTTTTTTTGAGGGGAATTCTTCCGCTTCGTCATTTTGGATAGTCCCTGGATTGGTGGGGAACTGCAGGGCACTTCCCCTGTGCTGTCTTGAATAACTCGTGTTGATGTGCGGGGCCGCAGTCAGACCTGATGTCTGCCCCCAGCCCACCACTGGGGCCACAGTCAGACTGGTTCGTGCCTTCTCTTTCCCTCTCCTAGGGGCAGGATTCACTGTGGAGTGGCGTGGCCTGTATGGGCTACTTGCACACTGCCAGGCTTGTGGTGCTGGGGATCTGGGTATTAGCTGGGGTGGATCGGCAAAGTGCACAGGGGCAGGAGGGGTAGGCTCAGCTTGCTTTTCCTTTGGAGATCTGCTTAGGGAGGGGCCCTGTGGCACCAGGAGGGAGTCAGACCCACCAGAGGGATGGATCTGCAGAAGCACAGCTTTGGGTGTTTGCGCGGTGCAAGCAAGTTCCCTGGCAGGAACCGGTTCCCTTTGGGATTTTGGCTGGGGGATGGGCGAAGGAGATGGCACTGGTGAGCGCCTTTGTTCCCTGCCAAGCTGAGCTCTGTAGTCTGGGGCTCAACAGCTCTCCCTCCAGTTGTCCTCCAGCCCTCCCATTCTCCAAGCAGAGCTGTTAGCTTATAACCTTCCAGATGTTAAGTCCCGCTTGCTGTCAGAACACACCCCGTCCGGCCCCTCTGCTTTTGCAAGCCAGACTCGGGGTCTCTGCTTGGCTGGCGGGCTGCCCCTCTACCCCGGCTCCCTCCCGCCAGTCTGTGGAGAGCGCACCACCTCTCCACCCTTCCTACCCTCTTCCGTGGGCCTCTCGTCTGTGCTTGGCTCCAGAGACTCCTTTCTGCTAGTCTTCTGGCAGTTTTCTGGGTTATTGAGGCGGGTGTAGGAGGAATCTATATGATCAGCAGGATGCGCGGTGAGCCCAGCGTCCTCCTACGCCACCATCTTCCCAGGATCCCCTCCATACTATATTCTTTAAAAGGAAGTCACCCATACTTAAGCCATCTATACTTAGGTAGTGGGGTATTATGTTCCATCTCCTTGAGGGTGGAGATGGAACATAATTTATTTGGAATTCTTTTTCATGGGAGATTTGCCAATTCTCCCCACTTGTTTAATTATTCAATCATTTATTTATATTCATATGGATCATGGATATTTCTTTTATACTTTGGGCTATGATTCAGTATTACTTTATTTTGTTGCTCAAATGTAATTATTAATTTTACTATTAATAGTAACCAAGGAGAATCCATAGTGGACTAGTATTCTGCTGAATTCTATTCTGTAGTGGGAAAGGTGATTGTGAGGTTCAGGACTTATGTCTATTTTGCTCACCTCTGTACTCTCAGAGCCTGACTTTTGGCTCATGTTATGTGCCTTATAAATACTTTCTGAATTAATATCTGAAATACAGTATTGAGTTATAACTGCCATTGATTATAGAGATCATGGGTAAACAGATTTGTTGTTGCAGGACTTCTATCCAGGATCACAAATGTTTGATAGCCATGGAAACAACTTGCAAATTTATCACTAGACTCTAGAATGTCCTTTTCCACCCACACCACACTATACCATAATCACAGCTGGAACACAAAATGCCACTCTTCAAAGAGCTCCCACCATGGGTATCATAGAGAAACATCACATGTACTATTGAGAAGGCACATGTATCCCATGAAATTCTCTGTCAACATAAAAGGGCCATGATGGTTTTCCCCCGCCAGGCTCTGAAATACAGTACAATCACAAGGCTGAAATAGCAAGCACTTTGTGACAAGAAAGAAAAACCCTGCTTCTTATCTGACTTCAAATCTCCCTTCATTTATCAACTGCAAGCACTCAGTTTGAGTTTGGAGTGGGAGCCTTTGACTACGTACCCTGTCATGTTCAGTTAGAGAATGAATCTTGAAATTCCAATGGGTGCCAGCCATAGTGGCACAGGCATTAAGTTGAGTCCATCCCTCTGGTGGTACTACAAAGTGGATATTTGTCCAAAACTAGGGGCAAGTCCAAGCACTGGCTTTGATTTATAGCATCTGGCAGTTTCTACTGCTGGGATCTTGGCCAAAGCCAAGTTCTCTCCCTCTGTCTGTCTTTATCCAACTCATTTCTCAGTTAATATTTTGAAGTATTCTTCATGAATCCCAAAACATGCCTTTTGGAATTTCATCGTGATCCTCCCAACATCTGTTATGCATTTACTTCTAAATCAATATTTTGCCAAATTCTAGCTCCTTCTGGATCAGTAAAATATGGAATTGAATTCTAGTTCTGTTATGAGCTAGGCCAGTCATGAAAGCTCTCTGAGTCAATTTCCTTATCAGTATGGCAAGTAAAATAATGCCTACTTGAATAAGATGGTATTGTGAAGGTTAGAAATTAGTTAATAAAAGTACTAGCTCATTACAGAAGCTAATTAAACAGTAAACATTTGTTTATTTGAAGGTGCAGAGGGAACTCTTTTCATAATATAAATTCAATAACACACTAATAAAGAAAGTGGGAAATGTATTAGGAAATGATTCTTCAGGCGTTATTCATATCCCTCATTGATGGGAGGTTGAACAGGTCATTGTGCTGATGTGGCCAGTTTATATTTTCTTGCTTGAACATTATTTTATTATCATGTCTGAGAATAGTCCAATTAATGAATTCTTTGGGATAGAAGAAAGTTGAAGGAGTTAAGACCAGGAACTAGACTCATCCCCAAGTATAGGTCAACAATGAGAACAATAGATTTGGTTTTGGATTCTACCTTAATCCTGAGTTAAGTAGAATCAGGTAGTGGAGGCAGCAGGGACAGAGAAGGAGCCAGAAAACCAAATCTGAAAATCAAGAAAATGTAGGAGAATATAAAATATAAGGGAAGGAGTAAGGCAGACTCAAAAACCAAATCTAGTGGATATGGGAACTGATCAGGTAACTATGAGCAGATCTGGGATCTTGAATAAGAAGAATTGATCAAGGATTTGTTTCAATTCTCGTCAGTTTCTTAAAGAAGTTACAGTTTTTTTAAATTTCTTTTTACATTTATTTATTTTTGAGAAACAGAGTGAGACAAAGTGTGAGTGGGGGAGGGGCAGAGAGAGAAGGAGACACAGAATCTGAAGCAGGCTTCAGGCTCTGAGCTGTCAGCACAGAGCCTGATGCGGGGCTTGAACCACGAACTGTGAGATCATGACCTGAGCCGAAGTCGGACACTCAACTGACTAAGACACCCAGGTGCCCCAAAGAAGTTATAATTTTTAAGGGTGTGTGTTATCATAATTTCCTTTTTCCACACCATTGCATCTGCAAACCCATTCTGTTGGCTTGTTTTTTCCTTCGTACTGAATGAGGTTTTAGATACATTTCATAGCTTCTGCACACATTCTAAACAGTGACACGAAAAGTCTTAATTTTTAAGACCATAAACTATCCAATTTAACCTAATGTTATGACTACAGACCCTCCTTCAATTTAACACTTCTAGACTCCATCCCAACCCACATGCTGGACTTGACCCAAGCTAGTGGAGGAGAGAACATGGCTAGCCACTTCTCCACCTTTCCCCAAAACTGCCTGGCTGCTTTTTCTCCCCATTTATAATTCTGCATCCAAGGTTAGAGGGGAAGGGCAAGGGCTGTAGCATGGAGGCAGGGAGTATGTGATGGGTACAGTTTTGCCCATCACAGTTGCATCTCTGGGACATTAGACACCTAAACATTCTTTATTGATTGGTGTTTTGTGGGTATTTAGATTTGTTTTCCTTCCCCTATAGAAGTCCACCCAGGAGGTCCCTTGACATAGGCAATTGCTCTGCTGGTTGACTGCTCTGCACCTTAGCTGGGATGAGCACAACTCCTCAAGGAGTTTGCAGGAGTTAAGTCCATAGAAGCTTCATTGTTGGAGTGCAGACAGCTCCAGAAAGCCCATTTTAGTGCAGATTGGGTATCCCTGATCAGCCTTCTACCTTTAGGCTTTGACTTTTCTAAGAACTGTGACTAAATTTTAAATGGGCTCCTTCGCAGGGCTTTTCAAGGGCAGCAGTAAGTCTGTCAACAATCTTGTGGCTCTCCTCTAAAGAAATAATCCCTGCAGAGCTTCAAACCAACTTCACCACACCCATCTTCTTTATATAACCTGGAGATAAGCAATGGGCCGAGCATCACAAAATTGGAGTCAGAGTTTCTTGGCAGGTTATACATAGATGATATGGTGCCTATTGCTTATGGCCTTTGGAACTTGACCAACATTCCAAGACCACAAAAAGTCATATCTAACTGGTGATTACACAATAAGAAGCCTCTCTAAAACATTTTCCTGTGGTGCTGCTGTCTTAGCTTCTATCCTTGCATTTCCTTAGGAGAATATTTAAGGTGTCTGAGTTTCTCATGCACAGGCTAATTTCTTCTTCTCAGAAGTCGTTGCATAAAATTCTTCTCTGTTTATCATTCATCTAATAAACTCTACCCCTTATTTCCTGAGTTATCTAGTATAAACAATTTAAATCTCTCTGTGTCAAGTGTTTTCAAACTTTTTGAAGCATAATACCTAATCCTTTGGATTGTTATGAAGATTTGAATGAAACCCTGTTAGTTCAGTACTGACCACAGTGCCTTGTCTATAGAAAGCACTTGGTAAAAGATGGTTGAAAAAAGTTGTCTTTGGGGCACCTGACTGACTCAGTCAAAAGAGCATATGACTCTTGATCTCAGGGTGATGAGTTCAAGTCTCATGTTGGGTATAGAGTTTAATTAAAAACAAACAAACAAAAAAAGATCAAAAAAGTCTTTGTGTGATGGATAAGCCTGTTTGATGGAAGGCTCTTCTTGTGAAGTTCTGGGAAGTAAAGCAGGGTTAATTCTGTATACTGGAGGTTTTGGTTCAAGAGTACCCTTCTGTAGCAGGGCAGAAGCAAGGTCACATGCATGGCCCAGACAGAATGTTTTGGTGAAAAAGGAAAATAAACCAGAGATATTTTGACAGAACAGTCTGTTTTACGTATATACAGTTTTTGAAGGGCCAAATCTTGTCTCTTTATTTATGATGAAGCGAAACCGTGATAATAAGTGCTGTAAATCTGCCTGTTGGGATATAGTAGGAAATTATCCTGGTCAAACATTACCTGTGTGAAATGCATCTGAGTTGAGAGACAGAAAAAAGCTCCAGTGTTCATACCTTGAAAACAGTTGTACTACCAACTATAATTTTTTTCAGTCTCTATCTCATCTTTAAGAATATTCTATGAGATTTTTCTAAATATCCTGCCAAGTTTCACAGATATTTCTGAAAAGGTGCCACCTATAAACTCTATCATCCTAATTAATAGTCATGAATGTGGTTTATTTAACAAGCTCCATTTTAGGAAAGACACCTGCCCAATAGTTCTCTGTATCCTCTTATCTATTACCAATAGGTATATTTAAAGTAACCTAGCATGGACTTCCAATTTTTTTTTAAGAATCCAATTCCTAGCACTTAATGTTTTTACTATTTTTTGAGATAGTAGTCTAAATATATGGAAACCACTTGCATATAAGAATGGTCTAAAAGAACATTTATTAGCCCTGAAGAAGTGTTTAGGCACCCACCTGTGACCCAGTTTAGGAGAAATTATGTGGCTAAAAGATTCAAACAGGGCTGATGAGTTCAACTCAATTCTTTGAGAGCAGAAACGCTGACTGGGTTCGGTTTAACGTATATTATTGTAATCAAGACAAAAGCATTACCAGAGTAAAACTGGTCCCAAATATTTTTTAATGGACATATTTTGAGTTCCTGCTTTCCTGTTGATGAAAGGGAATTTCTTAATGGGCAACACAGTGTTCTAAAAAGGAAACCCTAATGACAGGGACAATTGTGGGACTGCATTCACATCTAAATGTGTATGTGGTTCAGGCTTTCAAGTAACTATTGCAACACTAGTTTATTCTATAATATGGTTAAATTATTTAAAACCAAGTTATTCAAAACTTGCAAGTTATTCAAGACCAAATAGTTAAGACATTTCTATGTTTTTTCAGTATTTTCTTTTTACATTATCTCTCTTCTATGAGAGGCTCAGAGACCTAGAAGATACAGAGTCTGGAAGAAAGTAACTCTGTGCTCCCTCTCTCAAGCCTCCCCATAATATTTAGTATACAAACATGTCTAGTATAGGGACAAGTGCTTAAAAATATCTTTGGAATCTTAAAATAGGAAAGAAGTCAAAAAACATAAAGGCTAAGAGAAGTAGAAGTTGAGAGAGGGATTCTCATCTACCTTGTCTGTGTGATGGACACATAGAAGGGTGAGTTGCAGGGTGGATGGCTGGATAGATCTGCTTTTCCACATATGCTCACCTATTTCAACAGGTCAGGTAACACTTAGGATGCACCCTCTTCCAAAGAGCCTGGACATATCTGCCCTACTTTATCAGAAGACAAGAGGAGCAAAACTGTCCTTGGGAAAAAAAAAAAACAAAGACCTTTTTGTGTTTGAAGTCCAATTTGGCTGCTTAGTGATTATGTGAGCTGAGAAAAATCCCTCAGTATCTTCAAACTTCAATTTATCCAATATAAAATGGGTGCTTTAATACATACTAAACAGAGGTTTTGCTAAAATTCAGTAAGATAATGTATAATCCAACTTTTCAGACAAAGAACATTTGGACACATTACTTGTTATTTTCCTCACTTCATGGCAGGTTTCTTTAATAAAAAAGATACAGTGTAAGTTTCAAAGATGGGGATGTCTAGATTCAATATCCATCAAATATATTAGAAGCATCTTAACCATCCAGGCTCTGATATCTCCTATGCAAATCTGGCTGCCTCAAAAGAAGTTCATCCAGACCCAAAGGCTATTCAATAGTCAAATAAATCCATTCAGTCAAGAACTATGTGTTGGATGACTGCTCTGTGCTAGATACTACGCTGAGTTCTGTGCATACAATTTTTGCCTGAGCAAAGGTAAACTGACATACAGGATGACTTTAATTAAGACAAGTAGCTCCAGAATTAGAGCTACAGTTGCAGTTCCAAATTAAATATGTGATACGGCCATGTATATAAACATAGGAATGGTGGGGACTAAGCCACACCAGAGAGCTCAAATCTATCCTAAAGACAGTCACATTCAAATTAATTAGAAAGAAACTGTACTTCCCAAAGAAAATATGGCAGGCTGAATTTGTCCTGGTAGTTCTGAGTTTATGGTTCTGTTACATGGCCAGTTATAGAGATTAGTTTTATAGCAAAAACCAGGAATGGGCTAAGCTTTATATTCTCCTTAGAACTTTTTTTAATGTTTATTTATTTTTGAATAAAAAGAGACAGAGCGTGAGTGGGGGTGGGGGAGGTGGACAGAGAGAGAGAGAGGGAGACACAGAATCTGAGGCAGGCTCCAGGCTCTGAGTTGTCAGCACAGAGCTCAGTGAGGGACTTGAACCCACGGACTGTGAGATCATGACCTGTGCTGAAGTCAGATACTTAACCGACTGAACCACCCAGGCACCCCATACGTCCTGCTTTATGTGATATGGAAACAAAGAAATCCTAAGCAATTGAGAAATAGATGTTTTCCAGATAACACATAGTAAACTAATTGATTTATTTGTTTCAGAATAATGTTCTTATTCTGCCATGTGATACTCTACAAATCTGGTCCAAAAATCTTTTGATTTTCTTCTCTAACATTTTCTCATCTATGCTATTCTGGCCAAATGACTCTACTCATTATCCCTGTATATGTTTTGCACTTTCCCACTTATGTGTCCTTGCTTCACCTGGACCGATTTTCCCACATTTTATCAAACCCAAATACTTTCCCCCTTTTAGGACTAAATCAAGTGTACTCTTTGCTTCAACTAAACCGACATTTTGTACATAATAGTTCTTCTTCGTGATATATATTCTTTCCTTGTTGCAGACAACAGAATCCACTCCAACTGGCTTAAAGAGAAAGAGATTTATTAAGTGGTACAGAACATCTCAGTTGCTGGAACAGTAGGAGGAGCAGCCTATAGGCTGGTGGTCAGTTCCCAGAAGACCACAGTACTTGCTTGGTACAAGAACTATTGCTACAACCCATCCCACACCCTTACTACTTCTCCTGCCACTTCAGCCATTAGAATGAATAGTTAGAACCTCACTTATTTTTTCCATAGCTTACTTTTGAGCCAAAGTTTTATACCAGCATATCTGATTGGCTGAGCACATATCACACATTTGCACCTTAGAGACCAGTAGGTGTGGGAAATTAGGTGTTCATTATATTGAGATTCACAGTGTGGGGGAATTTTGAAAATGTGGGGCAGGTAATCAAAAGATTTGGGTAAGCCCAGAGTGACACATGTCCATTGAATTTGGACTCTCTTTTACTCTGGATTTTGGCTCTGCTTGTATTCATTCATTCATTCATTCATTCGGTAAGGAAGTAAGTATTTTTATGAACTATGATATACCTTGTATTATGTTGTCTCTAGAAATCATTATCCTTAAGAAGCATACAGTTAGGAAACCCATAGAATAGAACTGTACAACACAAAGAATGAATCCTAATGTAAACTATGGACTTTAGTTAAAAAATAATGTATCAATATTGATTCATCAATTATAATAAATGTACCACATGAATGCAATATGTTTATTATAGGGGAAACTGAGGGTAAGAAAGGGGTGAGGGAATACAAGGAAATATCTATACTTTCTGCTCAATTTTTCTTTAAATCTAAAATTTCTCTAAAAATAAAGTCAGGGTGCTTGGGTTGCTCAGTTCATTGAGCATGTGACTTTGGCTCAGGTCATGATCTCATGGTTTGTGACTTCGAGCCCCACACTGGGTTCATTGCTATAAGTGGAGAGCCTGCTTTGGATCCTCTATCCCCCTCTCTGTGCCCCTCCCCTGCTTTCACTCTCTCTCTCAAAAATAAACAAAACATTTAAAAATAAATCAATTAATAAAAAAGAAGCTTACAATCTAGAAGGTTGGAAAAACAATAAAGCAACAATTAAAATATAGGGAAAATAGTGTTATAGGACAGAGAAGAGAGTTTAAGTCATATTTTAAGGAGATTTGTTGTAGCAGTAATGGAAAAGTGAGGAAAGGTTTCTGAAAGAAGTAACACTTGGTTGTAAACTGCAAATGGGAGGGAGCACAGAGAAGGAAATTAAAGAGATTGGTGTATGCAAATGGAGGTTGTCTGAAAGTGCAGGACAAGAGAGAAACTGAAATTAGCTGAGCATGGCTGTAGTAAAGAGAGTGATGAGAGGGTCATATAAAATCAGACTGGAGACACCCAATGGGGTCCGGGCCATAAGGGCCTTAGATAAAAAGCCTCAGAGGTTTGGACATTGTCTTATCTACACAACAGTGTCTGCTTTTGGAAAATGTTTATCCTCAGAATCCAGCATAGCACCAAGCATATAGTGCTCTATTCATTGATGATTTGCAAATGCCATTACTTCTTCCATATCTATTGACATTCTACTTAGGGAAGGGCTTTCTCTTTTCCTCCATTTATTTATTTATTGGTTTATTTCCTTTTATCAGTATGGGCTCATGGATTTTTATTTTATTCAGTGGGTTATAATCTGTTACTATAATGAATTATTTTGATGCTCTAATTGTCCCAGATTTGACAAATAGTAGCCTCTTCAAACTGGCATCTGCATCCTTCAACATGTCTCCATCATTCTTTGAGGACTTCCTTATTTTTTGGCAAGACAAAGTGTTCTGGATTAAAGAAAATAAAGAAACATGACAATTGAATGCAAAATGAATCCTGGCTTAGTTCCTGGACCAGAAAAGAAAGGTTTTCTATAAAAGTTATTACCAGAACAAATGGCCAAATTTGATTAGGGCTGTAAATTAAATTATAGTTTTGTATCACAGTTAATTTCTTCATTGTTAACTGAGAGCATATTCTTATTTAAGGAAAATACACACTGCTGTGTTTAGGGGTAAATGGGGATCAGATCTGTGACCTACTCTCAAATGTTATTTAGGAAAAAATATCAATAGATGTTGTATATATATGCATATTTATGTACATATGTAACATATTAAATATTATATATACATAAGAGAGATTGATAAAACAAATGTGGTAAAATTTTATCATTTGGGAAATCTTGGATATGGATATATGGAATTTTTTACACTGCTTTTGCTATTTTTCTGTAATTCTAAATTGTGTTAAAATGCAAAATTTAAGAAAATTAAGCAAACAAACAAAAATATGTTGCTTTTCTAGGGAGCATAAATTGTCTGGAAAGAAAAGGGGAGAAAAGAATCCAAGAAGGGAAGCTATTATAGGCATCTGAGGAGAAGTGGCCATGACATGGACCAGACAATGGAAGCAGTGGATATATCGGGTTGTAAACAGACTCCAGATACAAATTAGAGGTAGAATTGTCAGGACTTGACTATGAGCTGTAGGGAGGATGAGAAAAGGGACACTTATAGGAGGGTGCCTGGGTTTGGGGCTTTAGTAATTTGACGAACAGTAGTGTCATTTACAGGTATAAGAACCTAAAGAGGGAAATTTTGCAGCAAAGGTGAAATCAAGAACTTTTATTTGGACATAAAAATTTGAGATGGGTATCAGTCATCGAAGTGCAGATATATGACATATGTGAGCAACTCAGTGGAGAATTTTGTGCTGGAATAAAACTTACGGGAGTAGCCGGAATAAAGGTGGTATTTAAGGGGCTCCTGGGTGGCTCAGTCAGTTTAGCATCCGACTTTGGCTCAGGTCATGATGTCACGGTTCCTGAGTTCAAGCCCCGCATCAGGCTCTGTGCTGACAGCTCAGAGCCTGGAGCCTGTCTCAGATTTCTGTGTCTCCCTCTCTCTGCCCCTCCCCCACCCACGCTCTGTCTCTCTCTTCCTCTCAAAAATAAAGAAATGTATTAATTTAAAAAAAGATGTTATTTAAAACCATAGAACTAGATGAAATTACCTACAAAGTGCGTGTTAAGGGAGAAGACAGTTTTGAGGAACTACTATATTTCAGAGTGGAAACATAGGACCTGCCATGTCATTTATGGGACTCAGTGCAAAATAGAATTGCAGAGTCTTTGTTCAAAAATTATTGAAAATTTCAAGATGGTGACAACAGAGCATTAAACCGAGTTGGAGGCCCATCTAAGGGGCGGACGGGCAGCCTGGTATGACTGCCCAGGTTGCACATTTATGAAACCAGTCCTGTACACAAAGAAGGAAGTTCCAGTAAAGGATATATAAAAAGGAGCATTCAGAAAGGTGAATCTCTGACCTCATAGAAGCCAGGTTAAGAGAATTTTCAAGAAGAAAGGATGTTGGCTATTTTGAAAATGTTTAAATAGTTTCAACAGAAGTAAGAGAAATCTCTGAACATGGCCACATGTTTTACTGGACAAAAGTCACTTATGAATATTGAACAGAAAGACCAATAGAATAAAGCAAAGGTAAAGAAGCAGATAGAGTGAGTGTAATTTATCTGTTTGAGGAAGTTTTGCTCTGAAGAAAAGCAGAGAGGTTAAGTGATAGATGGAGGGGAACTTGAGTTTTTAAAGTGAGAAATGGAAGAATTTGTAGGCGGATGAATATAATCCAGCAAAAAAAAAAAAAAAAGACAGAGTGGTAAGAGAAGGAAACATCTGTTTAATTGGATGACATCTTTAGCAGTTTCTCTGACTGCTTGGATACAGGCACAGATGAGGTTTTTGGGAAATTCTCCATGGCACTATTGTGTCTCTGCACAGATTGTGAGCAGAAGCACTGACTATCTTTTCAGGGACATTTGTGTAGTGAAAGGGCTTGGAGAATAGAAATAATAGACTCTCCCTCCAGAATAAAAGGCTGGCATGCTTACTCTCCAGCATAATAAAGATAATGTCTTTAATATATTGGGCATGTTTCCTGCCAATTACACCTGATTCAGGTTCTGTACGATTAGGGCTCCTCTTCTGTAACGCAGCCCACTGAAGGTACAGGTGTCACCCAAACCTCGCTGTGTCACCCTGTGGGAACTGGGACTCAGGGAACCAGAGGAAAAATGCCGATGCTCTGGCTACCACTACTGTGGAGTAATAAAACTCTTGTCTCTGATTCAGGAGGCTGTGTCTTCTGCCAGCATCCATGAAATAGTGGCAGGTTGGCTTGTTAACTTGCAAGTAGTAAAAATAATTAGACACTTTACAGTTCTTGACAATGAGCTCCAAAGGAAGCAAGAGGCCACATAGTTGAATAGTTTAATACCTGAAGAGAGGGATTAAAATCCTGGGATTATAGACTCTAACCTGGAAAAAACAGGCAAGTGATGGGGCACCTGGGTGGTTTAGTTGCTTGAGCATCTGACTCTCGATTTTGGTTCAGGTCATGATCCCCGGGTTGTGGGATCAGGCTCCACGTCAGGCTCCACACTAAGCACGGGGCCTGCTTAAGACTCTCTCTCTCTCCCTCTGCCCCTCTCCTACATGCACTCTTCCTCTCTCCTTCTATAAACAAACAAGCAAGCAAATAAATAAGCAAACAGGCAAGTGAGGTGAAATATGGTGATGAATAGCAAATCTGTGTGCGAGGGAGTGTGTGTGTCTGTGTGTGTTGGGGGCAGGTAGATGTTGCAGAACTTCGTTAGTTGGAAGAATTGTTTGGCTGTATCATCTTAAGTAGGGATAATACATCATAAGTTCAATTCAGAGTGTGGAATGCTTGAAATCAGTATTTCAGAGGTGGCATAGTTGCTGGAGGCAAGAAGGTCTGGATAAGTGGCTCAGATTGAGTGAATAAAAGTTTGGGGAATGTTTCTGAGAATGTCTCAGAGCAAGGAAGGTATTCAGGCTTTGATACTAAATACTTACCATGCTAAGTCCCTAGACAATTTCTCTTTGCCACAGCTTTTTAAAAAAATATAATTTATTGTCATGTTAGCTAACATACAGTGTATACAGTGTGCTCTTGGCTTTGAGAGTAGATTCCTGTGATTCATCACTTACATACAACACCCAGCGCTCATCCCAGCAAGTGTCCTCCTCAATGCCCATCACCCATTTCCCCTTCCTCCTGCCCCCCGCTCCATATCAACCCATAGCACTTAAAGAAGTTTGGTGGAAGTGGTCAGGGTGAATGTCTAGTTGTTCTCTTTGACCGCACCCCCCTGTGATTCTTAGTCCTCATCTGTGCCCAACACTATCAGTTGGTCTCCTTTGCCTTCAGCCTTCTTTTGGAGACAATGAAAGTTTGGAAGACAGGAGAAGGGAAAGGATTTGGTTGTTTCCCTCCTCCATTTCCTCCTTGGTTTTGCTGTGGTTCTGCTTGTGACTACATCTCTCCCAAATTACAGTTTCTGTCAATCAGACCCGCTTCCATGACCTCCGCTCTAGCACCTTTTCCTCATTTGTCCCTTCAGGCTTGTGAGCCATAAATGCTTCCTAAAATTGCTAGTTACTATGCACCTCAAAATCACAGGTTGGTTCCCTTAATCCTGCCACACCTCAATAAACAGCTTCTCCATTAGAAAGCCTCTTCCAAGTTCCGAGTTCCCAGCTGTGCCATCTGTTACATGCTGGAACCCCAAGTAATGCAATGTTATTGGGCAGGGAGTTAGTGTCACAAGGTGGGGTACACAGAGAACATTCTTGCTGAAAATAGAAGAGACAGCTGTTCTCTCACCCAGCTGTGATAGGGTGTTTTATCTGCCAGGTTTTGGTGTCAAGGTTATGGCTAATTTAATACAAATGCATTAGAAAGTCTTCATGTTTTCCTAGGAACTTGAGTATCATATGAATTTTATCAAGAAAAGTATTTATTCTTTGGAAATTTGAAAGAAGTAATTGATTCAAATATCTGGACTGAGTATTTTTTGGAAGTAATTTTAGAAATGTTTTAAAATTTATGTTATTGTTATTGTCTTCTGTTTTTCAATTTCATTGTGAGAATTTGACATTTATATTTTTCTTTCAAAAATGTCCATTTAAATAGAGATGGTCAAGTATGTAAGCGTGTGCTGTATATAGCTCTCATTCAACACACTCATCAGACATTTATTGATTGGATTTTATGTTCCAGTTACTTCTCTAATTTAAGATACCCATATCTAGATTTTTCCTCTTCTCCTTGGATTTCTTTCAGTTATATTTGATTATATATACCTATTTTGTTCAATGTTTCTAGAAATTAATTCTTGAATTTATTAATCTATTTGAAGAAATTTTGCTTCATCTGCTTTTATATTAATGTATTCATATACTATATGATTTCCATATTCTTACTTTTTAAATTTTTATTCTATTTCTTAATTTTCAAATGAGCACAATTTTCACTTACTGTTGTAAAACTTTTAACTTTTTTCTGTTTCCAAAATTAAAAATAGCTGTCATATAAAATTAAAAACAAGGTTAACATTAAGTACTTCCAATGAAATGAAAGTTAATATTTTAGTATATATCCTTCAATATTTTTTTCTGTCCATATGTGCCAATATTTTGGGGGGTTTTTTTGTTTTAATTTTTTGCAAAATTCAGAGAAGGCTATATATATGCAAAGATTTATAATTTGTGTTTTTTCACTCATAGTACAATGAAAACAGGTCTTTATACTGTTGAATATTATTCCAAAATTTATTTTTAATGCATGCTTACTCAAACACTTCATATGTCAATTCTTATCCTTTATTGTTAAAAAGTTATAGTAATTCCCAAACTCAGGTATTATAAATACAATTTCCATAAAGATCACTGTCATTTTCATAGTTGGCATGTATATACTTGATACTTATTAACAAATTACACTCTCACAGAAAGTACATAAAAGTGCCCATTCTACCCACCCTCAAGAAGATCTTTTTTTTTTTTAAGATTGTTATTTTTTAAGTAATCTCTATGCCCAACATGGGCTCAAACTCACAACCCTTCGATCAAGAGTCACATGCTTTACTGCCTGAGCCAGCCAGGTGTCCCTATTTTTTAAAACGATTTAGTTATAATTTTTTTGTTTATCACTGATACACAATGTTACATTAGTTTCAGGTGTACAACTGCATGATTTGAAAAGTTTATACCTTATACTATGTTTATCACAAGTGTAGCTACAATTTGTCCCATTACATCACCATTATAATATTGACTGTATTCCTTATGCTGTGATTTTTATTCCTAAGATTTATTCATTCCTTAACTGGAGGCCTATGTCACCCTCTCCCCGTCACCCCTTTGGCCCAATTCTCCACCCTCCTCTGCCTCTGGCAACCATAAGTTTGTTCTCTGTATTTATAGGTCTCATTCTTTTTGTTTGTTTATCCATTTGTTTTGTTTTGTTTTCCTTTTCTTAGATTCCATTTATGAGTGGACTCATATGGTACATGTCTTTCTCAGTATGAATTATTTCACTTAGCATAATACTCTCCAGGTCTGCCCATGTTGCCTCAAATGGCAAGACCTCATCCTCTTTTTTTTTTTTTTTTTGGCTGCATAATATTTCCATATATGTATATACTACATCTTCCTTATCTATTCATCTATCAATGGACAGTTGGGTTGCTTCCATTATCTCAGCTATTTTAAATAATGCTGTAATAAACATAGGGGGCATATATCTTTTAAATCAATGTTTTCTTTTCTTTGGGTAAATACCCAGTAGTGGAATTATTGGATCTATTTTTAATTTTTGAGGAAACGCTGTACCTGTTTTCTATAGTGGCTGCACCAGTTTAAAGTCCCACCAACAGTGCATAAAAGTTCCTTTCTCTTCACATCCTCACCAACACTTGTTATTTCTTGTCATTTTGATTTTAGCCATTCTACCTGGTGTAAGATGATATCTCATTGTGGTTTTGACTTAACGTTTCCCAGATGATTAGTGATGTTCAGCATCTTTTCATGTGTCTGTATGTCTTCTTTGGAAAAATATCTATTCAGGTCCTCTGTGCATTGTTCAATTGAGCTGTTAATTCTTTTGGTGTTGAGTTGTATAAGTTCTTTATTTTTTTGGATGTTAACCCCTTAAAGGATATATCATTTGCAAATATCTTCTCCCATTAAGTAGGTTGTCTTTTTGTTTTGTTAATGATTTCCTTCATTGTGCAAAAGGTTTTTATTTTGATGCAGTCCCAATAGTTTGATTTTGATTTTGTTTTCCTTGCCTGAAAAGACATATCTAGAAAAATGCCAATAGCATTTTTTTTAACAGGACTAAAACAAATAATTCTAAAATTTTTATGGAACCACAGAAGACCTCAAAGCAATCTTAAGAACAACAAAGCCAGATTTCAATATATACTACAAAGCTGTAGTAATCAAAACAGTATGGTACTGCCCCAAAAGTAGACACATATATCAATGAAACAGAATAGAGACTCCAGAAATAAATCTATGATTATATAGTCAATTACTCTATGACAAAAGAGGCAAGAATATACAATGGGGAAAAGACAGTCTCTTCAATAACTGGCACTGGAAAAATTTGACAGCTGCATGTAAAAGAATGAAATTGGACCACTTTCTAATACCACACACAAAAATAAACTAAAAATGGATTAAAGACCTAAATGTGAAACCTGAAACCATAAAAATCCTGAAAGAGAGCACAGGTAATTAATTTCTCTGACATTGGCCTTAGCAACATTTTCGTAGATAGAGTTTAGCACTTTTTGGTTATTAGTAAAGCTGAACATGGCTTCAAGTTTAATATCTGCTCATATTTCTTCTTCTTTGAATTATGTTCATATGTTGTGCCCATTTTCTCTCTTAATGTTAGTGCAGAAGATTAATTATTTGTCCCCTATATATTGGAAATATTTTTTCTCAAGTTATGATTTTGCTGTTTTATGTTGCTTTAAATATTGAAGTTTTATGGAATTTTTACAAAACACTTTTTTTGTGTAGACATATCAAAGTTTTATTAAAACTTATTTATTTATTTATTTATTTATTCTTATGCTTAACAAAATTTTTTCTCCACAGAGATCAGACATATAATTTCCTTTTGTTTTTCTCATTCATCATGATTTTTTACATGTATGTGTATATCTATAAACATATACATAATTATCTCTCTCTCTCTCTCTCTCTCTATATATATATATATATATATCCTCTTGGTTCTGTTGCTTTGGAGAACACTAATACATGTGGTAAAAGTCATGAGGAGGGACGCCTGGGTGGCTCAGTCTGTTGAGCGTCCACCTTCAGCTCAGGTCATGATCTCACTGTTTGTGAGTTCGAGCCCCGTGTTGGGCTCTGTGGTGACAGCTGAGAGCCTGGAGCCTGATTCAGATTCTGTGTCTCCCTCTCTCTCTGCTCCTCCCCTGCTCGTGCTTTGTCTCTGTCTATGTCTCTCTCTCTCAAAAATAAACATTAAAAAAAGAGTCATGAGGATGTTCTCTTCTGCTTTTTTAAAAAAAAATCTATTGCATAATCTTAAACACTAAGATCTACAATATATCTTGAATTAATATAACATTTTGTCTTTTTAAAGTACATATAAAATTTGTAAATATTCAAAAGATATAACTGAGAGCATCTTTGTATGATTTGTAATCTTAGTAAGTATCTAAAATGCTTCACCATTAAAACCTGGTTTTGTCTATCTTCTTGAAAGAATATTTTTATAAATTCTATTATGGGAGTATCACTGGATTATAAAATTACTGAATTGTTTTTGAGATATTCAATTTTACAAAGTGACATTTTAGCCTTTACTGAAATTATATAATTGGTCTCATGATTCTCACTTGCCTATTTCTATAATAAATTATGCTAATAAATTTCTCAAATTTAAATTAGCATTAATTTCTTGATGTGTAATTTTCATTATATTGTTCTGCTAAATCTAATTTTAAGATTCTGATTTAACCTTTATTCATATGTAAGATTGCCTAGTGAAAATTTTTAAATTAAGGATATATCCTATTATTCACAAAAAGAGGAAAAGAAAGCCTAAATTCACATAATTAGTTTTTTCTTCTTTAAAAATCTATTAATTTAAAGCCATAGATTCTATCCTGAACATTGCTTTGGCCAGAGTCCATACTATTTCGTTTTTATGAAATTTCCATTAGTGACATCTAAATGATCTATAATAGATTGATCCAAGAATAATTTGGAATAGTGTTTTAAATTTTTTTATGCAACCATTTATAATACATTTAAACTTTATTGTTTTGTGATTATAGGATGTGCTTTGTACATATCTTACTTTTGAAATTAAGGTTACCTTTATGACCTATTGTATGGTTAATTATTGTAACTACCATGGTTTTGTTAGGAAAGAATATACGGTTTTTATGTGGCAATGTTAGCTATTAGGTCAATTTCATTATTCATAGTATTCATAATTATATTACTAGTCTATCAATAGTTACTTGCCTACTTAATCAGTTAAAACCTAAGAAAATATATGAAGTTTAATGTGTTTGTATCATAAAAATTTCTCCTTATATTTCATCAAGTATTGATATGAATCTGTATACATATACATTCACACATGTATTCATGCAGTTTTAATGCTTAGTATGGAAATTTATGAATGTATAGAAAAGTATAGAGATAGATATGACAAATTTGAATTACCTTCCACTGAGCTTCGACAATTATCAATACATGAATAATCTTATTTTATTTATCCACTCCTATACCTGATTATCATCCCATATCATCCACTCGCATACCTGATTTTTTGAAGCAAATCCAATCAAATCATCTGTAAATACTTTAATGTCTATTTCTAAAAGATAACTCTTTATTAAATGTAATATGATATCATTATTATGTCAAAGATAAATAATTGTTCAATATCATTAAATAATCACATGCACTTGTTTCATAGTTTTTTTTAAAGTGTATTAGCATCTAAGTAAGAGCATATATGGACTTAATATGTCTACTAAGTCTCTTTTGAGCTATTAATTTCTAACTTTTTTCTTACAAATGTTTATTAGGTAAAATAGGTCATTAGTTCTATAGAGTTTCCCACATTTGGGGTTTTAGTGATTGCACTTCTGTGGTGTCACAGTGTCACTTAAATATATTCCTCTGTCCCTTATATTTTCTGCAGATTGGTAATTAGATCCAGAGCTCCTGGTCAGATTGAGATGTTTGTTTGACAAGATCTCTTTACTGTGGTGGTGTATGTTTCCATCAGATATCATTTTAACATTTTCTTGTTTCTCCTTTTGTTGTGCTCTCAGCCATCAGGGCTTGTTCTAAAATCCATTAATCATTAGTACTGGTAAAACTGGTAAAAAAAAAAACTGGTAAAATTAGTATTCAAATTCTATTACCCATTTCTTTATTAGTTGGAATAGTTCGATAAAGAGAAACTTCCTTTATCAACTATTTGATTATTCTTTAGGTCCAGATTATATAAGACGGTAGAGTGTATGCTTGAGTCTGTTCTTTTAAATAAAAGAACAGACAGGCAAGGCACCCTATCAAGGTCATTGTTGAGGACAACTGGAAAATATAGACCACTTCTCAGAATTGGTGTCAGAAAAACAGAAGGCAGTAGTACTTAGCATTTGTCCATTAATTCTAATCACCCTTTGGTGGAAGGCTGTCCTAAGGGATGTTAACTCCCTCAAGTTTCTGAGCTATGCATGAACAAGAGGCAGAAAGCAACAACACATTGCAAGCTTGAGAAAGTGGCTCTCAACATAATGTGAGACATAAACCCACAGGGGATTGTCCTTCCAGTGCACTTGAAGCTTCACGCAGAGGTGAGTTCATGAGAGTGTGAGGTAGAGCATCAAAGGCAGTTACATACTTGGTATCTTAGCATCCTTCAAAAATGACAAGTGTGAGTTTGTGTGCATGTGTGTGTAAGCTATCAAGAACCCATAGATTTAAGCATATTTATATTTTTAATGGATTGCATTCATTTTTTAATTGATGCTCAATTATCCTTTATATGGCTAGCAGTAATCGCTTCACGTTGGCTCCTGTGTCTTTTTGACATGACCCTAGTAGTGGTGGATAGCATCATTGATATGTAGCATGGTGAGATATTGCAGGCTTATTATAAGTACTTCTGCATGAGACTTAGTATCAGTCATTTCTCAAAGGATCCCTGGTTTCTTTTAATGAGAAATGGTCATTTAAAGATATGTTAGGATCCCATTGCTACTACACCGATTACGTCTTCTAGGCCTTTATGGTAAACAGATCTAGGAAATAGGTTTGCATCATTAAAAGAAAATAATCTTTTGAAGTGCACAATACCGTATCATTAACTATAGGCTCTATGTTGTACAAGAGATCTCTAGAATTTATTCAGCTAGCATTCTGAAACTTTGCACCAATAGGGCAAATTGCACTAAGGGGTCTTACCACAAAACAAAGAACAACAAAAACCAAAATGACACAGAGAGATTTTGGGAGGTATTGGATACATCAAGTAGCTTGATTGTGTGATGGTATCATGGGTGTTTGCATATTCATACTCACCAAATTGTATGTATTAAATATGTGAAGTTCTTTGTATATCAATTGTAGCTGAATAAAACTATTAAACATTTTTAATAAATTTAAAATAAAATTTGAATAAATCAAGAAAACTTTTTAATGCTTATTTATTTTTGAGAGAGAGGGAGACAGAGCACGAGTGGGGAAGGGACAGAGAAAGAGGGAGACACAGAATCTGAGGCAGGCTCCAGGCTCCAAACTCCAAGTCATCAGCACAGAGCCCTACAAGGGGTTCGAACTCACAAACTGTGAGATCATGACCTGAGCCAAAGTCGGAAACTTAACCGACTAGGCCACCCAGGCACCCCATAAATCAAGAAAATTTTAAAATATCATTTTCAGTTTATAGTGACACTTTCTATTCAAATTCAGGACCAGAAGGTTTTTCTTCAATCTCATCAATTTTAGTAACAATCTCATCTATCTTCTTTATCCAATGCCAAAAATTTGTGACAATATAATTATTCACTTGATTTACCCCAAAATACACACACAACAATCTCAGAATAACAATAAAAACACTAGCCACAAAAATATGACCATGGAAGGAAAGCTCAAATTTTTTTCTCAATTATTTTTGTCTTTTGCTTACATCCTACTAGGGATACATAGTCTAGTGTATGAACTACAAAGAGTCATTTTGGGATTGTTCATCTCCGTGTAGTTAGGCCACCAAGTGGTTAGACAATTAGGTTTATCTGTTTTAATTTCCATTTTATTCTTAGGTATTTAAAAAGATATTTGATTTCTTAAACAATGTTAAATGGTGTTAAGTTAAATCAACAAAATAAGCTAATTTCTCTCCTTGTTGATATTATTTGCTTCTTCCTCCAATAGGTAAACATTACAAAAAAAGATTATTATCCTTTCATTTTTATTTATTATTATTTTTTTATTTTTTAAACAGTTATTTATTTCTGAGAGACAGAATGTGAGTGGGGGAGGGGCAGAGAGCGAGGGAGACAGAATCCAAAGCAGCTCCAGGCTCTGAGCTGTCAGCACAGAGCCCGATGCAGGGCTAGAAGCCATGAACTGTGAGATCATGACCTGGGCCAAAATCAAGAGATGGATGCTTAACTGACTGAGCCATCCAGGCACACCTATTCTTCCAGTAAAAAAATAAAATTAAGTGTGTGTGTGTATAATATATTTGTGTATATAACAAATATGTATATGTATGCATGCATATGTGTGTATCTCCCCATCACCTTTCTTACACAATGGAACTCTATACACTTTTATTCACTTTGCTTTTTTCACATAACATCACATTTTGCATCTTTCAACTTTCATTGTAATCTCCATTGTATAACTGAGAGTTGGGTTTTATAAAAAGAATTTATATTTTTCAAATTCAGGTCTTTCTTCAACTTAGGAGAGTTTTCTTCTATTTTTTTTTCTTCTGAGTTCCTATTAAGTTTGTTCTAGTATCTTTACCAGTATACATAGGAGAAATTTCCTTTCTGTCTTTTATGTCTCTCAACTCATTTTAAACTCATGATTGAACAAAGTCTCTTCCTCTGCTTTCCTAGAAAGCTTGAATCCCAAAAGGATAGGTTTGCTTTTCCTTACAGGTATTTATATCCTTTATTAAATACTGCTATTGCCAAAGAAAGAAACAAGCTGAGTGATTCTTACACATTGAGTGAATGCAAAAATACATCCAAAAAGGTAGGAAAGGCTGAGACACAAAGGACTGTAACAAAGAAGCCATCTATCTTTTCTTAGTTCTGATGACAGTGTAAGTCATTATAAACATCATCCATAGGGCAAAGATAAAGAGAAGATGGAAAGACAGCCCAGGGAGACTGTCATAGTTGTGCAGGGCTAGATAACACCACCTAGAGGGACAAGCCTATTGAATTAAACCAAATGACCCACTTGAATCTTGCCTCCTTCCCAGGACTTTACTACTCTAGTGAATTGATGCAAAACAACTGGTTTTTGAAAGCTAAGGAATGCTTAGTATATATAAGATACAGCAAACATTTATTGTCCATTAAGTATTAGGTCAGGAGAGAGCAGATTAAAAACATTTCTCTTTTTTGGGAGGGGTGGGAGGGAGGAAAAAAAGCAAAGGTTGTAGAACTTGGTCAAGATCATAGTGAAATCCCGTGACTTGCAGAATCTGAAATAACATTTTTCTCCAGCGCTACCTTGTACCCTAACCACAAAGTAACACTAGATTCTTTATAAACTAAAACTACTGGCAGTCCCTTGTGTAATCTCAGCAATATTTTGGCAGAAATATAATTCTTTCTTGAGGAGTTATCACTCAGAGTTTTATTTGTCCTTTTCTGAGTGGAACATTGAATCACATTGTAGATAGCTGCATTGTAGCTTATTGATTTTAGTTTCCCTTGTTGTCTACATGTCTTCTGTTCTTTTCCCCTTTCCTTTAACAAAGTTTAAATGAAACTTAACACTTCTAAGCATAAGTCTGTACAACACAAACTTCGAAATACAAATTTGCTGAAAGGGCTCCTTCTCAAACAGTGTGATTACTATGCATTAGAGTAGATATGCAGATAAAGAAACTATATAGCTTATTAAAGGTATATAAGACATATGTCTTAGTGTTTATTGCATAGGACATCTTTAAATACAAAATTACCATATCAGGATGGCCCCTTGGAACTCCATGAACTGTTGATTAGGGAGTGTAATACAGTCTTGAGACCCACAGAATTTAAGAGAATACATAATTCCCTAAAGTTGAATGTAAGAGTTTCTGCATATATGCATCTTTCTGTAGCTAAGTTCCATAGAGTTCTTGAAATTTGCAAAGGGGCTTGTGGCCACCTCTCTAATCTCCATGTGAGAATTAATGCTATAGAGGAAAACAAAATATAGTATCAATTTTTTAAAATTTGTTATGGAAAATGTGCTGTGTAGATTTGAATATCTTAATCTAGTTGCTATAGTCTAATATGAGCATATATTATTGTGCATTTCTATTTCTATTAAATGATAACTTCCATTCACTAAATGTCTATTACTTTAAATGTTTTTTCTTTAATCCTCGTAGATCTGTCTAGGGTAGATAATATTCTCCTCATTTTACAACTAGGACACTGAGTCTCCAAAAAGTCTGATGGACTTTTAGAGTAAGTAATTGGTAGAATCTGTTTGGCTACAAATGCTGATACATTTTTTTTTCTCAAAAGGTGGTAAAATTTCTTGTTTTATTGAACAACTACTATATCAGACCATGAACTAAAATCTTTACATTTGTTTGCTCTTAATACTCATACTCACCTTGCAAGATGATATCATTATTCTCATTTAACAGGTAAGTGCACTGAAGCTAATGAGGTCTCACAAATGGAAAGAGGCAGAGCTGGGTTCAAATACCGAAAAGTTGTAATATGTTTGTTGCCTTTTACACGCTCAATATTCTCTTCAAAGTAGGTTGCCTGAAAGGGTTAGAAATGTGTTCAGATGCAAGTTTAAGCTTCTAGGGTAAATAAGGAGCTTATTCTCTTATAACAGGAAATCTAGAAGACAATAGTGGCTCAGGGATGCTGCCATGCCTGGAGGAGATTTAGCAACAAACTAGGCTCATCCAGTCTTCCTGTTCTGTCATAATTACTATGTAGTTTTCATCCTGGTAAGATGGCAGCTTTACTTCCATGCATTAATTTCTTATTCATCTTAGAAAACTGAGAAGTGCAAAAGGCAAAATAAAGCAGGATTTTCTTCATGAGAATTAATTTGGGAAGGGGAATTCTCTGAGGAATGTCTTAGTGACCAGAACTTAATGACCACTCTTAGAAGCAAGGCTGGGAGATAATCAACTGTGAATTAGGTACAAATTGCTGCCCTGTACTAATTCTGGGTTTGGTTAGTATAGAAGAAGAAGAATGGAAATGGGTAAGAAACCAGTGAGGCATGCTAAGTGATTTTTTTCTCTTTGACTTTATTGGTGGCCTATTGGTGACCTTATTCAATAACTGTAGAGAAAACACTAGTTTAGAAGACATGGAGTCCAACTAACCAATAGAAACCTAAGGAATTACTAAATAATAGGACCTGATTCTGTAATCTTAGGATTCAGTGGTCAACAAGATAGATATGGTTTCTGACTCTATACATTTTAAAACATTGTGAGGAAAATGTTCAGAATGTGTAGGAGTACAATGATCCCTGCCAAAATGGAATATAATGTTGAATATAAATAAATATTAGGGAGACCTAATCTAGTTTGACTGTCAAAAGATGAGATCTAAAAGATGAATAAGAGTTTGTAAGTATAACACCTAAGGGAAGGCAGGAGAGTTTCAGGCAGAAGAAACAGTATCTGTGAAAGATTTGTGGGAGAGGAAGGAGATATGGTACATGGAATGCATGGAGAAAATGCAATGTGCCAGAGCATCAAGAATTTAAAAGGAAGAGTCACAAGAAAAGAGGCAAGAGCTAGAGAAAGGAGCCAGATTATGATGGGCTTCTTAGGTGTTTAGGTCTTGGATCCTTAACCTAAGGTCAGTGAGAAACCAACAAAGAGTTGTTTAAATATGAGTGATGCATGATTGAATTTTTATTTTAACAGATCACTCTGACTTCTTCTCAAGAGTGGAAGAGTGAGCGATAATAGGGCATTTTATTATTCAGAAATGAGAGAATGGAAGCTTAGATTAGTATGGCACTGGAGAAAGTGGATGCATTCCAGTGATATTTAGGTAGAAGAGTCTACCTATCTGGGTCATGGATTGGGCTAAGGTCGTTGAGAGCAAAGGAATAAGACTAAGGTTTCTGGTTTAAGTAACTGAGTGACAATCATAGATTGGTAAGAATAACAGATTGATAAGCTTGGTAGGCATCATTTAGTCTAACTAATGAATCAATATTAACCAACTAATGAATCACAATCCAACTGTGAATCAATAATTCACAGACGGGAACTTGAAGCCAGGATGTGAAGAAACTTCTATAATAGCTGTTTTTTAATGGTTGAGTTGAGATGGATTCATTTACCAAAATGTATTGAGCACCTATAATTTTTCAGACCGTATGCCTAGCACCTGGAGGTGCAGATAAAAACAATAAAGAATTGGTTCCTGCTCAGCCTCTCAGAATTTAAGCCCAAGATGATTAACTTCAGCCCAAGGCTTCCTTGCAAAACATGAATTTATTTCTTCATTTCTGAGCGTCTATACAAAGTGATACTTTATGGTATTTTGTCCATCTTTAAATTAATATATTGAGACAAATTATTTTACTAATTTGAATCTGCATAACTATGCATAATTGCACTTAAATCTTACCAAGATTTATCCATACTAACTACACAAATCAACTTTTTAAAATATATCCAAAAAATAAAATAAAATAAAATAAAATAAAATAAACCTTTCTGTAATATTATTTTAATTTTCTAGTTGTAAGCTTTATCTGCTCTATTATAGTTTAAAATAGTTAAAAGCACAATTATGTCCAATTTTTTGTATTCTATCTTAGTGCTTAAAACAGTATAAATAATTGTGGTTGAAAATTTAATTTTTTAGGTTTTAAAATTCCACTAGCTTTACTTAGAGAGTGTCATGAGATTCAGAATTCCACTTTCAAAGTTATTAATGATATTTTTCAATGCTTTACATGAGAGTTTAAAATTTAAAAATTAAGTTCTTTAGGGGCACCTGGGTGGCTCAGTCAGTTAAGCCTCTGACTCTTGATTTCAGCTCAGGTCATGATCTCATGGTTTGTGAATTTGAGCACCCATGTTGGGCTCTGCACTGACCGTGTGGAGCCTGCTTGGGATTCTCTCTGTCCTCTCTCTCTCTCTGGCTCTCCCCGGCTCATGTGTTTTTTTTTTCTCTCTCTCAATTAAGTAAATATTAAAAAATTAAGTTAAATTTTTATGAATTTTTTAAAAGCCACATTTTGTTGGATTTTATTTCATACTTTGGTGTTTATTCTGTTTATCTTTCAGGAAATGTATTTCATTAGAAAATCAGAGAAAGGTTTCCTTGACAACCATAAAAACAGGTAAGAGCTTTTAATCTTAAGGTATTTGTTGCAATAGTGATTTTTTTGAGTGTTATGATTGATTTTGTGCCATGTGAAAGTTTATGTGCTTTCAATATGGGAGTTTTCCTGGAAATAAGTCTGCAGAGTCCCTGACTGTCATATTATTTTACATTAATATGTTCTATCAGTATGCGGGTTTAGCTTTAAAATGGCTTCAAGAACAAATAGTGGACACTAAACCCAAATAAATGAGCTGTGGATCGAGAAAGAATGAATATCAAGAAAGAAAGAATAAATATCCTTTATTTTCAAATAAAGTAACATTTCTCCCATATTCTATATCAGGGTACATTCTGAAGGATTGATCTTAAATTTTCTTTATAGCTTGGGGCACCTGGGTGGCTCCGTTGGTTAAGCATCTGACTCATGATCTAGGCTCAGGTCATGATCTTGCAGTCGTGGGATCAAGCCCCACAACTGGCTCTGTGCTGACAGCATGGAGACTGCTTTGGATTTTCTCCCTCCCTCTCTGCCCCTCCCCCCACTGGCAATCTCTCTCTCTCAAAATAAATAAATAAACTTAAAATTTTTTATTTATAGCTTGATTTTGAAGTCTTAATCAAGAGTCTTCAACAGTAAGATTATACAATGATAGAATTATTTGCCTCTTGAGATATTTAGTTCCTATCATTAGAGAAATTTAATGATATGATTAAATTATTAGCATAGTAAATGTGATAGTTCAGAATCCAGGTACATAGTGCTCATTAGAAGTAATGTTAGAAGTAGTGATAGTGGGGCGCCTGGGTGGCTCGGTCGGTTGAAGGTCTGACTTTGGCTCAGGTCATGATCTCAGGGCTCATGAGTTCGAGCCCCGCGTCAGGCTCTGGGCTGACAGCTCAGAGCCTGGAGCCTGTTTCAGATTCTGTGTCTCCCTCTCTCTCTGCCCCTCCTATGTTCACGCTCTGTCTCTCTCTGTCTCAAAAATAAATAAACGTTAAAAAAAATTTTAACAACAGAAAAAAGAAGTAGTGATAGGGACAGTAATGGTAGTAGTAGCAGAAATATATAGTATTTATCGTTATTATAATCGCCTGAGGTGGTATATTGTAGAGCAAGTTCCAATATAAGATAGATGGCCAGATTGTATGTAAATTAGGAATATTTCCATACTTTAGATATATTAGATCTCTAAGATTTAAGTGTTTAAATTGTATCAATGAATATTAAGGACTACTCAGTGAGTAGTTTCATCTTTCTAGATTAGCTGAGTGGAATTTTAAATCAAAGTTAGTACATGAAACACTTTAAAACTTTGTATTCTATACTGAGGAATTCTCTTTTCAACTAATATTAATAAATATTACACACAGAATTAGTGTTGCAGTCATTGTGTGAGTGTAAGGCTGTCCCATATTTTAAGGTCTTGCCCCGTCTTACATGGTGCTGGATAAGTGGTTTTCCTGGGTGCTATTTGCTGTTCTGGCAATAGAACTGAATCAGCTTTGCCCACTATACAAGTAAAAGTCCAATATATGGCCCAGAATGGTGTGTGGAGATGAGGTATTATATATACTGGAGGTATATTGATAACAATGGGCTGAACTGTTTTAACAGAAAGGCCTCCATATTTGGTGGTTCCAATAAGCTATGAGTTTTATCTTCCTGTCATGTAGCTGGAGTGGGATGGGGGTATCAACAGGTGACCAGGAACCACCCAATCATTCAGGGAACAATTTCCTTCCATTTAGCTTTTTCACCATCTTCTAGAGTATTTGTTGCAGTGTAGTCAGAATAGAGTCACTGATACATTTGGGTTTCAGACAATGCGAAGGGCAAATGTTTGAGGGAAACCGCCAGGAAATCTCACTCACCCCTTTCGCTTATGCTGGAGACTCTACCTAACCACAAGTGAAACTGGGAAATGTCACAGAGCTGGGAAGCCCTTGGCCTGGCCTGGCCATATTACTGTGGAGGGAAAGATTAGATTTCTGGCAGTGTCCTCACGGAAGTCAGGCTTTTCCCCCAGCTGTGCGATGGGGAGCCTTAAAGATAAACCACAATGGGCTCTCTATCTCTGACAAAGAACTCTTTCCTTGAAGATCAGAACAACATCTGTGATGCACACTTGTGAGAAATAGCCTTTCAAGGATGCTAAAGATGGAGATATTGTTTACAGACCCTTGGTCTCGGATATTGATATTTTAAAAATAAGGTGTCAGCTTGCTAAGCCTGAGTTTGATTTTAGAATCAAGAAGGACACAGATGTCTGTAAATGTTTTCCATTAAGGATACAGGTTGTTTACATTCTCCCAAAAGTGTAGTGAAAGCCACTAGTATAAAAGGGTTGTGTCACATCAAACACTGAGTTTCTCAGTTCCAGCAATGCCTGACTTTGGGCTGACATTGTCAGCTGCTAAGGGAAGCTGTGCAATAGGTGTTTTATCTGCCCCTGCTTCTAGAGGTGACCTTGCTGCTGATAAGTCCTTTGGAAGTCTTTATTGGGAATTGAGAATTTTACCTCACTGAAAGTGGAATATGTATGTGGCCTTTTGCCATGAATCATATGAAAGTGGAATATGTATGTGGCCTTTTGCCATGAATCATATATACATATATATAACATTATATATATTATTAGATGCACAATTTTTGTTATAATATATAACAAATACATTATATATTATATATATGTATATGTATATATATATTTGTTATAAACCCTATATATTTTATTTTATTTTTCTAAAGTTATTATTCTGAGGAGAACATAAGCTTTACCCAAAGGGATCAATGAAACAAAACAAACCAAAAAAGAATCATGAAAGCTTGAATGAGGAAAAATTGAAATATCAAGAAACATATGCAACTTAGATTCAAATTGAGACTTCCTTTCTTCTCTTTCAATTATTTAATAGAATTTGAGCTGAACCTTCAGACACCTCTTTATATGGTTGCAATCTACTGAAATTCCTTACCCCTACGATCCCACAGTATTATGTGTATTCTAGGATGTCTCGATTCAGTCTGCAGAAGCCACAAACTTTTGAGAACTCAAAATATTTGAGCTCATGGAGATCTGTTACAGGCATGTTCTTTAAAATCATGTGGTACTTGGAAATTTTAACTTAATTGCCCTATCTCAAAATTTTTTTTAATAGTATAACAACTTTTCAAAGAAGTACAATAAGAATAGAGGGCTCTCTGATAGAGATGATGAAATCAAAAGCACCACATTTTCTATCAAAACCCTTACAAATCTAGTCATGTCTAACAATCATTTGTGGTAAACCTTAAATTTTTTTTAATGTTGATTTATTTGTGAGAGAGATAAAGGGGGGGGGTGCAGAGAGAGATAGGGAGACACAGAATCCAAAGCAGGCTCCAGTCTCTGAGTTGTCAGCGCAGAGCCCGACACGGGACTGGAACTCATGAACTGCGAGATCATGACCTGAGTGAAGTCGGATGCTTAACCTACTTAGCCACCCAGGCACCCCTATTTGTAGTAAACCTTTATTGCTTGCTTATTTATTAAGGCCTTACTTGGGTAGTAGATAAACTTCTGAAACAGAAATTAAAACACACACACACACACAATTTAACAGGAAAAGGTAGTAGAATATCTGAGAATCTCTATTTATCATGAAAATTTACTTGATTTTTGACAGTCAAATGTTTTATTTTTTTAAATGTTTATTTTTGAGAGAGAGAGAGCAAGCAGAGGAGGGGCAGAGAGAGAGAGAGAGACGGGAAGAGAATCCAAAGTAGGCTCTGTGCTGACAGCAGAGAGCCGGATGTGGGGCTCAAGCTCATGAGCCTTGAGATCATGACTTGAGCCGAAGTCCGAAACTTAACTGACTGAGCCACCCAGGTGTCCCTGTCAAATGTTTTAAATTGAAAAATAGCATAATAGGCAAGGAGTAGCTCAGAGTTGTAGCAAGGAGAGTAGCAGTGGTTTGTTTTGTAGAGTGCGTCCTTAAAAACTGGATTTTGCTCTTCACTTTCTGCATTGCACCCTACTGGCTTCCTAAGTTTAGTTTCCTTCTACTACTCTCAGTTCTGATAAGGCATTCCTAAAAGTAGGGCAAAATCCTCATTGATCTCACAGCATGAGGTTTTCCTTGCTTGCTTGTTGCAGTATCCTGTATGTCTGGCTTACCGTGACATCAGGGAAGTTTAGGTGGCCGCTCGGATGGAGATTGTCTATATCATCGATAGGATTATGGAGGACTCTAACCCGGCCTGGGTAGAGTCTGGGACATGGCACATCTATCAGTGCTGGATCACTGATCTGTGGAGTGTCATTAAAATAGCAATAGAAAATCATGAACTAAATGTCAAAAAGGGGAAGAGAGAGAGACAAACAGACAGACAGACAGAAACTACTACTGCGTTAACTCTTTTTTAAGCCAGATTTACTTTATGAGAAAATGCACCATAAATATTCCTTTTTTGGTAGAAGTGTTCCAGCACTCATAGAAAAGCTTCTTATCTTTTCATTTCCCAGCTGATAATGTGATTTGAGTAATCACCTGGAACTTAAAGTGTGGATCATAATAGTGGTGTTAACTATTATTGAATATAACTCTGGTCTTTTTTTTTTTTTTAAGTTTTTTGAGAGAGAGAGAGAGAGCACAAGTAGGGGAGAGGGACAGAGGGAGGAAGTGAGAGATATATAGAGAATATTAAGCAGGCTCCATGCTCAGTGTGGAGTCCAAGGCAGGGTTCAATCCCACGACCCTGGGATCATAACCTGAGTCAAAATTAAGAGTCAGATGCTCAACCAACTGAGCCACTCAGGCATCCCATAACTCCGGTCTTTTAAAGAATAAAACTCAATCAATACTGAGAAAGAATTGCCAGACATTAGCCAGATCCCATTTATGAGCATATCATAGTTGGCTGAGTTGTTTTAAAAGTTATTTTTCTTTGTCCCAGTGGTCTATAGAGTTTGAGATGTCTCCCATCAGTGATAAATCCATTTTGACCTTGCACAAAGTTAGTGCTAAAGCACAAAATAGAATTCCATATTTCAAAGTCTACACTTTGCTCAACAACAACAAAATATATTGCAAATGATAAACTATATGAAATGAAAGTGTCAATAGTTATCCACCCATTTCGTTCCAGTCTAGATGATACAAAATACAAATACTCATTATGATTGCAGCAAATTCCATTCTTTTAGAAGCCTTTCAGGAAACCAAGATTGAAGCACGATTTACACTGTGTTCTATGTGTGTCACTGTTCCAACTCGTTTAAAAGAAGCTTTGTCTACACAACTTTGGTTATAAATTAGGATATTAAAAATTAATGACTGTGCTTCATCTTTCTCTTTTTTAGGACTTACAACTAAAATCTAACACAATTAGTTGTTCACTGAGTCTCAAACTGTCCCTCAGCAGAGAAGCCCAATTGCATCAATAATTTTTTTAAATGTATTTATTTATTTATTAAGCTTCTCTTATTTAAGGATTAAAATTCTACCACAGACACTAGCAGGGTATAATTTGATTTTTGAGAACATATTTTGTCAGTGTTAACTGTATAAATTGATTTTGCAGATATAGAAAACAAGTACCAAAAAAGAAACTTTGAGGGAAACTGAGCATCAACATTACGTGTTCCTTTTTATTTTCATATTGTACTCTGAGATCAAGTTTGTTAAAATGCCAAGTACCCTCCTTTTGGTCATAGCAGTGTGGGTAGACTAAATAAGTCATTTTTTAGAAATGTTCATTTATTTTTGAGACAGACACAGTGCATGAGCAGGGGAGGGGCAGAGAGAGAGGGAGACACAAAATCCAAAGCAGGCTCCAGGCTCTGAGCTGTCAGCACAGAGCTGGAAGCGGGGCTCGAACTCACAAACCGTGAGATCATGACCTGAGCGGAAGTCGTTTGCTTAATTGATTGAGCCACCTGGGCGCCCCTAAATAAGTTCTAATTTTTAAAGAGGAATGAGATTATTTTTGTTTAGAAAATATGTGAGTTAAAAAGAGCAAATATTTGGAGTGCCTAGGTGGTTCAGTTGGTTAAGCGTTTGACTCTTGATCCCAGATCAGGTCTTTATCTCAGGGTTGTGAGTTCAAGCCCAGCATTGGTTCCATGCTGGGTGTGGAGCCTACTTTAAAAAAAAAAAAAGTATGGGGCGCCTGGGTGGCGCAGTCGGTTAAGCGTCTGACTTCAGCCAGGTCAAGATCTCGCGGTCCTGAGTTTGAGCCCCGCGTCAGGCTTTGGGCTGATGGCTCAGAGCCTGGAGCCTGTTTCCGATTCTGTGTCTCCCTCTCTCTCTGCCCCTCCCCCGTTCATGCTCTGTCTCTCTCTGTCTCAAAAATAAATAAACGTTAAAAAAAAAAGTAAAATTAAAATAAATAAATAAAATAAAAAAAATAGCAAAATATTCTCTAGAAGCTAATATATCACAAGCACTTCATAAGGTATGTATGTACATTTTAACCTTTAAAAGTTTAATAGCTAGGATTGAAGTTATGATGGGGGAGAAAAGTGGCGAATTTCATTTGAAGACAAATTGTGTGTGTGTGCGCGCATGTGTGTGTGTGTGTGTGTGTGTGTGTGTGTGTTTATAACCCTGTAACTTCATTCTGCTCACCACAGAACATAATTTGTCTTGGTAGTCATCATTCACTTTTCACTAGGTCTAGAATGTGTTGTTCATGATTGAGGAATGCTATTATCCTAAACCAGTAAATAAGTTTCAATATGCTACTTACAGTGTATTTCTACAACTCACATTAATAAACAGCTAAAGAACACAAAGATATCATGAAATGCTTTACCATATAGGATTGCAAATTAAATGTCAGATTTTAATATTTAAAGATGCTCAACTTTATTCATATATTTAGAAGTGAAACTTGTTTATCCTTTAATAATTGAGTTTGATTTAGGACTAGCTATTACCCTGTTTTTTAATAACATAGCAAAACATTTTTTAAAAGAAGAAAAAATTTTAGACTTAGTGTTTTTAATCACATTTAATTTGAGAAAGGCAAATGGGAGATTTTGGGCTACTTCTGAGAAGACACCTTTGAGGTAGATGGGAGGTAAATAGTCCTTTTTTGTAAAATAAGAAATGTGGAGTGACTGAGTTTTCAAAACTCCCTTAGAAGCAGAAGAGGAATGAATTCCAGGGCACGGCACTTATGTTCCTGGTGTATTTACCTTGTAAAACAGCACATCTCCACACTTATCAATCTGCCCACCTTCCACACCACTAAGCAGTGGGAACCTCAAGTGTCTCCGTTGACAAAGGGCTGAGAAGATCTGCACCTCTGGGTCACAGAAAGAAGTTTCTAGGACAGTGACACATTCTTTACCCTATACTTCTAACCTTGATCTGCTTACTCTTTTGTTCACACTCATACCATCGGCCTTTGGCAAAGGAGAGAAAATCCATTTGGAAAGGGAATTTGTAGATATCAGGACTGATATCTCTAGATAGTGATAGAGTTTGAGTTACCCATTTGCTGATGATTTCTTAGCATGGGTTTTCAACTGAGTAGCAAACAGTGTGGGTAATCTCATATCTACAGAGTCTGATAACTTCGGCCCACTCAATTATCCCATGAGAATTCTCTAGTTCCCCTCTCCCTCTATCTATAGAGAGACTATAGCAGAATGAGTAATCAGCAGGAAGAGTAATGAACTAAATGGGAGCTATGGTTTCTCCCTAGCTGAGGACCAGATAATACCCAAGTAAAAAGTAAGGTCCACCTACAGTCAGGTCCTGCATCAGTCAAGTATTTCTGCCTCAGACAATACAAACTTAGGGTTCTTAATTTGGAATTTCTAAGGAAATAATCTATTTAAGAATAACAGAAAAAAACCCAAAAATGAATAAAGTGCCCATGAAATTTATATTTATGGTTCAACCAAAGATATATCTTTAATTACAAAGACCTTTAAAAATAAACACATTTTGTAAAGTTCAAGTTTATTCACAGGTTATTTCTCCCAGGGGAGTTATATTGTTCGGTGATTTAGAGAACTAGGTTCTTTCTCACACTATGTTAAAATCCTTTGGAGTTTAATTTTTTGTGCTCTCTCCATGTGTACTATTTTCTTCTCTTGATGCTGCTTTTATCTGATTATCATCTCTTCAGACATCTCTTGTATATATTTTAGAGAAAGCTTGCCGAATCTCTTTGAGCACCTTGAAAACCAGCTTTTGCTAGCACTAGCAGGGTTTATTGCACTTTGTAAAATGCCTAATGATTTCTCAATTTTTTCTTTTAAAACCAAGATATTGATGCTGCTTTCTCCTTATTGGTGATACATCCACTCCTCTTTATTTGGCTCAAATGCCCTTGTAAAAATTATTTTGGTTTTCTATTCTTGGCTTATTTTTGGCTCTGTTCCTGGAGGATTGAGTTATTTATATTTCTCTTATTTGGGCAGTAATATATGGATTTACAGGTGGTGCCCCCAGAGGGAGAGAAAGACTTGGGAAACACAGCAAAGTATCTCTTGATGGTACCTGAGGTTTCTTCTGCCAGGTTTTTGGAAACGACTTTATAGTACATCAGAGAGTAAGATGACAAAGTTCTGTCACTGCACACAACCCACTGCACATTATGTGGTGTTTCTGAAATATTTAGAGGTCTAAAAGATGAGAAATGTCACTCATTATTTCAAAATGTAATCCATTTTCTTCCTGTGGTTAGCAAAACAGTGTAAGACATATATGTTTTTGTGGGATTTGTTTTATTTTATTTATTTTTGTTTACCCAGGATGTGTTCTTCTTATGTTTATAACACTGTAATTTTGCTTTTGGGTCTTTTATGACCACCTACAGTGTGGGTGACACTACAGCCAAGGACTCTGGTGTTTCCATGTTCCTATCAGGTTTGTAGGGCTTCCTGGAGAAGGCGATTGAACCAGTGCTCTTCAAAGCTGGTCAGCATAGGGTGATCAGATCTCAATAAGAGGATTTCTCTCCCCAGGCTCCATGGGCTCAGGGACTGGGTCAGGATCTTCTGCCTGAATCTGCCCTTGTCTCTCTTGTCTCCTTTGCTGGTGAGCCACTGCTTCAGACCTGGTCACTGCCCTCTACTTGTCTCTTGGATTTAACTCTCCACAATGTTCCTTGTAAGCTTGTTCTTGTCCACAGTATGACTGTAATTCCCATTTTCTCTCTCCTTCACAGCTGAAAGTCAATGTTAATGACCAGTGCATCAGCCAGTCTGGCCGGTCCTCTAGTCCCTTGCTTCTTCAAGATAGGTGATTAGCACAGATTACAGCTGAAAAAGAAGAAGCTGACCACTTAGGAGTGAATAGGGGGAATATTCTGGGTTTCAGAAATGATTTAGCTTATTGGATGAGTTCCATATGTTGAATAATCTTTTTCCTGTTTTAAAATTTTCTCTGGAAACATGCTTCTTTCTGGTATTATGGGCTCTGAGGTAAGAACCACAGGGGTCACACAAACCTAGGGAATGTCACTCAGCTAATTCCTTTCTACTCGTGGCTATGCTGTGACTACATTACTAATTAAAGATTGCTTAGTCGACATACTCTCCAACCAACCTTGGGTTCAACAGAATCTGAACTTCAAAGAAAAAGGTACTTCAAAGAAAAAGGTGTTCCTTGCTTTATTGGTCTATCCATAATTCTCTGCACACTATAAAAGACAATTTACCGTATTTCAACCAACACCTATGTCTTTGTGGGTTTTTTTTCCTTTTGGTATTATTTATAAATAGATTTTTAAAGTATAATTTATACACAATATTATATTAGTTTCAGGTATACAACACAGTGATTCAACAACTCTATACATTATGCTATGATCACCACAAGTGGAGGTACCATCGGTCACCATCCAATGCTATTATAAATCCATTGACTATATTCCTTGTGCTGTACCTTTTATTATTACCTTGTGGTAGCCTATTTTTTCTTTTCATCTGTGTACTTTCTTCCTTCCTCAGTCCCTTTGGTTCTACTCAGATTGACACCACCCTCAGCAGTATTGACCCAGTCTTGGCCATCAGGGCATCAGGCTTCCATTAGCCACAAGATTGGTTCAGAAATAGGCATGCGTCAAAAGCCAAGCAAATTAGTGTAAAGGTAAGGAATTTCGCCTGAGTTTCTAAGGAAAGCTGCACTCTTTTCCAGTTGGTGTTCATAAGCTGGTAGCTTACAGCCTGAAGCTTCTGGTCATTATCTTAGCCATGCCATACAGTAAACCTAGGAATAAAGCTCACACACTGAAGAGCAGAGAGGGAAGACCCAGAGGAAGCAGAACTTGAGAAAATCATTTGAGACTACATCTCAGCTAAGCTTGAAGCCATATCACCTCCCTATCCTGTTTTATAAGTCAATATTTTATTAAGCTAGTAGAAAAGAAGAGAATGTCATTAACTTTATTAGAAAGGCAAACTAAAAAATTGAGTAGGTATTGTCCTGCCAAAGAAATGTAGTGTGTTGTTGTTGTTGTTGTTGTTGTTTTTCTTTCAATATTTAATGATGATTGTCTATAGTCTTTTAATTTAATAGGGAAATCATTATACCTTTTATTAATAGTCTTTGGTGTTAGGTTCTCAATTACACAAAAGAGAAAAATACCATAATTGAGGAGTACCACCCTGCTCAACATCATTTTTCTATCTTTTCTCTGAGATTATCACCTGTGAGATCTTCCTGACTGTAATACAGAAAGTCTCCACCCTCTTAATGTAAAGAGAAGAAATTTAGAAGCAAAGAATGTTCTAGATCTGTTTTCTCTGTAATTATAAATTTATTACTGATGTAAGCATATGAGCATACACACAGGAATCTTCCACCATACTATCTATGCATGTCCTGGGTTTATCACTTATCATATGATTTTAGAGGTGTGGTAATAGTTGTTGCTCAAATGTACATCTTCCTTTCCATCTGTACCTCAGTATCTAGTATTCCAATAGGTAAGGGTCATCCCAGTGGGTTGAAACTCTGTCTTTTGCTGTCTCTTAGGAAACATGCAAGGATTACCTATAATACGAGAAACCACTAATCTGCCACCAGTATCCTGGCTTGAATTAATATATAAGATTATTTTTCAACCAGTGTAGAGAGAGCATGGTTTTGAGGGACAGGTCAAAAGACAGATAAGTTTTAAAAGTGATGGAGAGCCAATTCTACTTTAAGTGGCATGAGCTTTGATGAGTTTAGAACAAAACATCTTGAGAAAGGAAGATGAGAGGGAGTAGGAAAAGAACTAAAGTTGGATCTAAAATATTTAGTTTTAAACTCTCCATGTGATCTATCACATACCCCTTGCGTGACCTTGAGAATATTCTTACCATTACTGAATCTCAGTTTTTTAATTTATAAAATGTAAATGACCATACATTCCCTGGAGTTGTGTTGTGAGAATTAAGTGGGTGCAAACCACAACTGGCATATGTGAACATTTAGGAATTACTAGGAAAGCACGCAAGCAAAATGGCATATCAGAAAAAGCAAAGCTTATGAAGCTACGTAAAACAGAGTTCATATCCACTGCCTACTAACTGAATGACCTTGGATTTGTCCTTCAGTTTCCACATTTGACTACTGAAAATATAATGTCTAAAGAGTTATTGTGAAGATTAAATGAGGTGCCATACTGCCACACTACTTCATGGTGTATCACCCGTTGGAGCTCAGTCAACTTGAATTTCACTGGAAACTCAGAGCATCATTGGCTTTAATTAGTTAGTTTGTTTGTTTTTACCAAAATGTAAATTTCAAAGAAGTCTTCCAACACTATTATGAAAGTGAAATCATGTAGGAAGTAATCAACTCTGCGTCTGTGCCTTGTGATTCCCTGACATTAATCAGCACACACTTGAATCTACAAAATTGAGTTTATTTGGTGACCAAGAAACTGCATTACACAAGCTGTGATCCCAGACAACTTTTCCATCTCATGATTTTTACTCTTGCTTTGTCTAATCTCCTGAAATGTAATGGGAAGATATACCAGAGTGAAGTCACTTTTAAGAAAAGAATGTTCCCTGATTTCTACTTGAGGTAACTCCAATTTGACACAAAGACTTATAAATTTGTTTGGAATTCCAAGCACCCCTCCCCCCACCGGAAATAATACTAGACATGGTGATGAGGTCTCCAGGTCAGTTAGAAGGAAAAAGGAAATCAATACAAGCCACAAGGTCCCTGAGCTGTAGGATTCATGGTACTACTCTCAGGGCTGCTTTCTGCGGAGAAAGGACCATGGCTGCCAGAGGCAGGATCAGCCGAGGAAAATATTTAACACAGTGAAATTTGTATTTGGCTTCTTCACATTTTCCATTCAGTACTCTTTAACCACTGTTTAATCTTTCTTTTCCCAGGACTCGCATGCTACCTTGCAATAAAACACTTCATATAATTCTACTAGATTTCCTTCCTCTCTCTGTCCCTCCCTCTTAAAGCCACCACACTTTGGAATAATCCACCTTTCCTTCATCTCTAATTCAAGCTCTTGCTCCCTCTGTGACACAATTCCCAACCAGGGAGAGGCGAGATGATTGCATTAATTTGTGTAAAGTGAATTATCCATGGTTTCATTAGCTAACAGTTCTTTACTTCTTTAGAGAACAATTATTTTTTCCACATTAACATATAATTAGTGTTATTTCATGTCATGTAACAGATAAAGTCAAAACAAAGGACAAACTGTGTGTGTGTTGTGTGTAGGTCTTCTGCCTAAGGTCATTCAGGTTCAAGGCTGGGGGGAACACAGGAGTTCCCCTATGTTAGGGGGTGAAATCCAGTCTCTGTTCTCCTGGCCAAGCCTTATACCCAAGTGTTGAGTGCCTTCAGGGGGGAGGGAGACATCTAACTTGTAAAAAGATGTGGCAAGTTCCAGAAGTGGCTCTGAGTGAGGGCAAGCTAAGTTTTTTGGCAAAGGATAGACTATACAGAGGCCAGCTCTGTACTGGAGAGCATAGCCTATGGGTGCCATTTCTGCTTTATCTACCTAGTTTCTGTCTTAACTTTCTGATTCATAACATCTTGAAATGTTCCAATTTATTTTTCCCTCTGGAATGGATACTTGGCAGTATAGTAGTGAGAGAAAACATAATGAGGATCATGTGTGGGTCTGTCTTGGATCAGAGTCCATCAATGCTGAGAAAGAGGCATTTTCTTGGGTAACACTGTGTCCTGGTGAGCAGCCTTACTGCATATTACTTTTTTCTATCAGTGGCTATTGCCTGAGAATATTTTCCAAACACTTTGAGGAGATTTACACAATTATTTAGAAACTACACTGTATTTACCTCTTTTACCTTATTTATCTCTTTTTTTCCTGTCTCTGTTTTTGTCACTCTTTCCTTCACTTCTCTAGTCACAGTGAAATACTTTCATTTCTCCCAGAAGCCAGGCTTTCTCTTACTTCTGGAGTCTAGACCTTCATACCCTATTCCCTTTATTGTGATCCCTTTCCCACATTACATTATCTGGCTAGCTCCTATTTAGTTTTCAGATTAAATGTCACTTTGGTAAATTGTCCATGTCCTTTATATATATTTAACTCCATTCAACCAAGACTGGGCTATGTGCTGTCACCAGAAGATCTTAGAGCTTTATTACTTTCATTTTAATTACTTGTTATCCTAGGAAGACTGGAAGCCCTGTGAGGTGGGGTGGAGGGGGGCACTCTCTCTTCTCATGGCTGTGTCTTGAGCACCTAGCATATCAGACATGGTCAATGAATTTTTGTTGAGTGAATATTATTGTCATACATGTTGTACCTTTAGACCTACAAGCCTGTGCAAGAACAAAATCACCATCTGGATTTGAGGCAATGTACTTCACCATGATTAGAAAATTTAGTCGTATTAGTGAAGGGCTATGCATGCTTCCAATCATTCAGTCCTGTATCTTCAAAATCATTTAATGTGAAAAGCATGTGAAAATGTAAAAGAGGAATTAAGGGTCATTTGGAAGTCCCAGTTGACTTGGGCAGGAAAAGAGAAAAATATGTAAGTCACCTGGTAAGGATTTGGGGGTGGGGGTGGGGGTGGGAGTACGTGTCCCTTAGCACTGGTGTTTCTCAACCTGCATACAACACTTGGGAGGGAGCTGTTGCCAAGGCCCTAACCTCTTCTACCCTTTTCTTTCTCTTCTGTTTACAACACACTTGGAAATAGCAAAACTGTATCAACCCAAAAGGTGGAAAACCAGCTTTTGCCATTCAAAGCAAAGTTTGAATGCATTTATCCTGATAGGAAGCCAGCAACTGTAATGAAGGTATTTGTAAAATAGGAAGGAATCCCCAAATGTCTAGAAGTCTAATAAGTCTACCTGTTACTCCATCTTCTTCTCCCCTGTAATCACAGAGGTCAGGATCATAGCATTAAACCTTTTATCTTTATAATTCCATAAATGATACATCCAGGAAAGATAAGTCATTCTACTTAATTTATTTGTTTTCTTAACCTAAGAAAAGAAGAAATTGTCTGTATAGCTACTCTGAATTTTAAACAACTGATGTTCCCCCAAGGTTCAGTAAGAAACATTGAGATTTCACCTAAAACCCTTTAGGAGAGGCCTGGAAAATTGCTAGGCATCTCAAGACAGCTCATCGCCATTCTAGCATGGGCTATTACTCAAGTCTGTGACTGTGATCATGATAATGTGCATCTCCGGTGGGTGCACCCCACTGGTGTTTTGTACAGGGCAGCTATACGGTAATTCCTGTGTCCCCATGGATGCTTTCACACCAGCACTTACTTTCCTGGGGCTTTAGGCAGAGGGGGATTTTCTCTCTAAGCTTACGCACCTCCTGGCAGAGGAAATAGAATGAAAACAGAACATTACCTGTTTTCAATGGTGGCACCAATTTTAAAGCTGTGCTATTTTAAAACAAAGAAACAGATGGAGAAGTTACAAGGAAATGAATCCTATATTTGCTCTTTGGAAAGCACTTACTGGGTAATTGCTGGGATCTGAGTGACTTGAGGTGGGAAATGGGATGTAGATTTAATGAGATCCAGTTTAAGGCACGATTTGCGGAAGCCCAGAATGGCGGGATAGTACAGGGTTATTTCTTGCCTTCTGATTGTGTTTGCTTGGCCTCTGTGAAATGACTAGAATTTCTTAGTCCAGTACTATGGGATGCATCCCATTCCGTAGCAGTGACTGCTAGGGACACCAGATTGCAATAGCACATAGGCAAATCAATGTTGGGGAACCGATGCCTTCCAGGCTAGAGGTCAGCCTGTTCCATAACAAAGGGGTTGACTAAAATGGTTGTGATGTTCCCCTCAGCTTGACTAAACTTCAGATTGGTTTCTTCCAACTGTAGCCCCCTGACCTCCCTTTTCTTAGAACATTTACGTTAGAAAACTTGAAATTATAAATTCTTACTCTGCTCCTTTGAAATATATATAAATCTTCCCACAGCCTTTTGTCAGGTTTATAATCCAGGAATTTCTTGAGGAACTAAGAACTATTTGTTGAAAATATAAACATTGAAGGGACAGCAACCCTCTTTTCTAGTCCCTGTGGCAGAGTAGGAGCCTAACTATAATGGAGACCAGTCAGTAAACACAGATGACCTAGTTACAGAGAAAAACATTATCAAACTCAGAATAACTCATCATGATGGACATAACCTACAGATGAACCTCCCTCCTAATTTCCTCTACTCACTCACCCCAGGACTTAAAAAATTCCCTACTGTTTGTTTTAATGGACTTAAGTTCAGTCTCTCTTCCCTTATTTCAATAGTCTTGAATAAAGCCTTTCTTGCCTATTTAAATTTGTCCATTGCAATTTTAATTTGAAAGGGTCTAATGCAAAAAATAGTGGAGAGATCTCGAGTGGGTCATTTAACAAACTGGGTGCATTAGTTTGCTGGGGATGCTATAACATGGAACCATAACAAAATAACAAAATCTCCCAGTACGTGAGGCTGGAAGTCCAGGATCAGGGTGTTGATAGGTTTGTTGACTCCTGAGGCTCTTTTCTTGGCTTGCAGATGGACCACCTCCTCCCTGTGTTTTCAATGGTCTTTCCACTGTGTACATGCATCCTTGGTGTTTCTCTGTGGTTCTGAATTTTCTCTTTTATAAGGACACCAGTCAGCTTGGATTAGGATGGCTTCATTTTAACTTAATTACTGTTTAAAAGGCCCTATCTCCAAATACAGTCTAATTTTGAGGTATTGGGGATTAGGGCTTCAATATATACACCTTTCAGGGGAACACCTTTCAGTGTAGCTCATAACACTGGGTCTCTATGACTACTATCTCTAAGATAGAAGCTGAAGGGACTCCATTTTAGAAAGGCTCCGTCTCTGCTGTTTTTCTGTTAGACCCCATTTACTCATGATCTATGTTTTGTCTCTGAATAGGCTAAAGAAGCTATATTCTCATTTCCAGCAGGAAGCAAGAAAGTTTATCATTCTCTGAATTTTGTCCTAAGCCCCAAACACCTGATAACACCTAAGAAGAGCCAGATCCCAAACATATTCCAGGACATTAGCTTCAAACAAACCTTGGCTGATGCTGGCATCGATATGCTTATCTTCAGTAATTTATGGAATAATACCTATTATTCACCTGATGCTCACCTTTGATTGGACCCTACCCTGGATTCCTGGAGGAACTCTTACCCTAGGCCCTTTTCTGATATTAATCCCTAGCCCCAAGCAAAGACAAGACTTATTCTCCTTTCCTTTCAGAGTCTCCTAGTCACTGGGCCTGCTATTCTCTCCCTGTGGCTTACTCAATTCAATAAAATCTGTTTCCACTTTCTTTGGCTCACATTTGATTTCTATCCTGCATGAAGCCAAGATCCTGTGGGACCTTCCCCTGGGTTCTTTCACTCAGCCTACCTGCATCATCTCTACCACTACCTTCTGAGAGAAAACTGCTCCCTGAAGCTGCCAATACAACCATTTTGTGAAAACCTTTCTCCAGATAACAGCCATCCATATCTTAAAATTCTCTACTGTCAACACCAAAAAGAATAGTAGGTGAATATTCAGTGTTTGCCAAAGGAATACATTGTACATATGGAAAGGGCAGAGGAAGGGGAAGACAGGGTTACTCCATAGGGAACAATGCATTTTTGGAAGATGAAGATACTTGTTACATAAATTTCACTTTTGCCTCATTACATTACTACATAACTCTCAAGTGCCAATCAATACATCTTTTTAAAAGATCCTGTAATTGTGTTGGAACTAGCATAATTATATTACATTTTATTGCAAATATAAATTAAACAGATATCAACATTTAAAATAATGATAATTTTGGTTACTTTATTTTGGCACTCCTCTTTTAAGAGGTAATCAATCCCCCCACCCCACACACAAATGAACTTCTAAAAGACCCTGCCGAAGGCAACTCAAACAAGTCTTTGAAAGTTTCAGAACAGAAGTAAAGCCAAAAATTTCCTTTTAGGAGTCCATATAAATTATTAGATTCCATTTTATATTAGAAAAAACAGAAATTGTAAAATCTGTATCGGATAATTCCATGAATACAAGATATATCTCTGTGTAAGGCATGCTATGTTCTTTGACAAATTTATTTGACTGCTAATTTAAAAGACTGATAGGATTGTGAGCCAATGTGCCTCATTAGTATCCCACTGCCTGCCAAGAATTCACCGGTGTTCTCTAAAATAAAAATATAAATACAAGTAGAGGTATTTATTATGAATTGGAACTAAAAATTCCTTTCAGAATGAGAAAGTTGTCCTTGGGCAAGATGAAGTTAAAAGCCAATTTTTCTGTTGCTGAGTTATTGGATGAGTAAATAACCAAAGAAAGTGTGTACTTGGCTTGCTGAATGGAAGTTCTGCTGTCCCAGTAAGTTGTTGAAAATATGTGTAAAGATACATTCATTTTCCTATCTGAACTCATTCTTAGTGTACATAATTTAAGCATGTATTTATGTGGGTTTTGTTTTTCATGAGACATAGTTTTAGTCTTACTGAAAGTGATTATACACATAGATTTTTTTTTTTGGCCAGAACCCTACACTTTGCTCATATATACTCATTACCCGTCTAAGTTTCCTGACCTCAGGATTTAATGTACTAACACTGCGTATTCATGCAATTCAAGTCACCAGTCCCCTACTCTTATTCTTTGTTGTTGTTGTTGTTGTTGTTGTTGTTGTTGTTGTTGTTTTTCTGGGACATTTCATTTCTTCCAAAATACTTCCAGCCTCCCAAATCCTAACCAAAGTCATAGGTTTTCATTTCCCTTATTCTTTTTAGCTTTTATCTCATCTCTTCTTTCCTGTCCACTCATCCACTCTTGGGAAATTATTTCCCCATACTCACCAATTGTCATCATCATCATCATCATCATCATCAAAATAAAACAACAAATAACTAGGGAATGGGCCAAGATGGCAGAACAGCATGGAAGTTTTTTTGTTTTGTTTTGTTTTGTTTTGTTTTGTTTTGCATCTCTCATCCCTGAAATGCAACCAGATCAATACTAAACCAGCTTGCATACCAAGAAAACTGATTTGAGGATTAACACAACAATCTGAACAACCTGAACCATAGAACTTGGCAAGTATGCAGTGCAGAAAGGTGAACTGCACCTGCAGAGAAACTGCAGAGGGCAGGGAGCTGTTTTTGTTTGCACAAAGAGGACAGAGATAGGGAAGAGTAAGAGAAAAGCATCCCCTCCCCCACGAAAGGAGCTGGAAAGAAAAAGTCTGAGTGGAAACAGCCACAAGGGACTGAACAAAAAAGGGAGAAAGGAGAAAGGAGAGTGCTTAAATTCCATTAAGACTCTATAAACAGGGGAAGCACAGAGTCTGAAACTCCACAGCTCAATACCTGGTGGTGCTCTGGTGGGAGGGTGGATCCATGGGAGCAGAAAGTAAGGTCCTTGGGGTCCTGGGCCACACAGGAAGTGGTTGTTCCCCTGCTGGGAGGTCATTTGATAGAGGCGGTGTGGCCTCCCCACAGTCAAAGATCCCAGTGGACCATGGAGAATGGCTGCATTCACTGCTGTTGGAGAGGATGTTAGGGGTGACCTGGTGACAGATGTGTGCTGTGATTTGCCATAATCTATGAAATGCTGCTGCTACATGATCTCACAAACTTTTTCTGGGGCAGGCTGGCACCCGGGCACAGTCTCTAAGCTTCTGCAGCAGCACGGTCGTGCGAACGTTCCTGCATGTGGCCAGTACCCAGCTATTTCTCAGTGAGACCCTCCCCCAAAGGGTAGGAACGGGTCAAAGCCACAGTCACTCAGAAGGGAGGAGTTGGGAAACACAGCTCTATGTGAGATAAAACTCAGGAATGAGGTGCTGCCTGGCAGCCTGCTTAGTCACAGAGAGTGTAGGAGTGGAGAGTGGATGGAAGCTAGAGATGAAGGAGGGGTGCTTGATTACTGGTAGGGGAGAGTGCAGAGTTCTGATAATAGAGACTTAGTAGTTGGGTGACACCCCTTACTCGCATGCGCATACACACCTACAAGCTTCACAGCAATCCACCCCAGTAAGCTAAGCAGCACCATCTAGTGGAAGATGGAGCCGTTACACTAAACCTCACCCAACTGGACCAACTGCATTCTTGAGGAACACTGTAAGTCTTTCTGCCTGCTTAGTTTATGGACTATAAAGTGCTTCATAGTTTGACTTCTAGGGGAAAAAAATATAATTTTAATCGTACTTGATTCTATTCACTGATCCATCTAGTCAATTTTTTTTCTTTTCCTTTCTTATTCTTGAATACAGAAAGAGAAAAAAATTATTTTTATTTTCAATTTTAAATAAAAATATTTTTCTTTAATTTTTTCTACCATATTTTTTATTTTTGTAAACTTTTTAAATTCTATTTTACTCCTACCATTCATTTTATTCCATTTTATGATATCCAGTTTTTCAAATTTTCAAACTATTTTCCTCTTATTTTATTTTCCTTTTTTTTTTTTTATCTTTCTCTTTTTTCTCTAACCTAATCAAGTTTTTTTTTCAACAACCTAAGAAGAAAACCACACTTAGGATCTAGCATCCATTATTTGATTTTTTGTGTTGTTTTTAATTTTTTAATTTTAATTTTTTTTTACTTTATTAATTTCATTTCTTCCTTCAAAATAACAAAATGAAGGAATTCACCCCAAAAGAAAGAAGAGGGAGAAATGACAGCCAGGGACTTAATCAACACAGATACAAGCAAGGTATCTGAACCAGAAACTAGAATCATGATAATAAGAATATGAGCTGGGGTCGAAAATAGATTAGAATCCCTTTTTGCAGAGATAAAAGAAGTAAAAGCTAGTCAAGATGAAACAAAAAATGATATAACTGAGCTGCAATCTCGAATGGATGCCACGGTGGCAAGGATGGAGGAAGCCGAGCTGCAAATCAGTGATATAGAGGACAAACTTACAGAGAATAATGAAGCAGAAAAAAGAGAACTAAGACAAAAGAGCATGATTTAAGAATTAAAGAAATCAGTGACTCATTAAAAAGAAATAATATCTGAATCATAGGGGTCCCAGAAGATGAAGAGAGAGAAAAAGGGGTAGAAGAGTTATGTGAGCAAATCATAGCAGAAACTTTCCTAAGCTGGGAGAAGACACAGACATCAAAATCCAGGAAGCACAGAGGACTCCCATTAGATTCAACACAAACCGACCATTAACAAGGCATATCATAGTCAAATTTGCAAAATATTCAGACAAGGAAAGAATCATGAAAGCAGCAAGGGAAAAAAAAGTCCTTAACCTACAAGGGAAGACATCAAGTTTGCAGCATACCTATCCATAGAATCTTGGCAGGGAAGAAAGGAGTGGCAGGATATATTTAATGTGCTGAATTGGAAAAATATGCAGCCAAGAATTCTTTATCCAGCAAGGCTGTCATTCAAAATAGAAAGAGAGATTAAAAGTTTCCCTACAAACAAAAATTAAAGGAGTTTGTGACAACTAAACTGGTACTGCAAGAAATTTTAAGGGGGACTCTGAGGGGAGAAAAGACAAAAACAAAAACAAAAAAACAAAACAAAAAGGCTCAAAAGTAACAAAGACTAGAAAGCACCAGAGAACACCACCAGAAACTCCAACTCTACAGGCAATGTAATGACAATAAATTCATATCTTCCAGTGCTCACTGTAAACATCAATGGACTAAAGCTCCAATAAAAAGACATAGGGTAACAGAATGGATAAGAAAACACAATAGATCTATATGCTGTTTATAAGAGACCCATTTTAGACCTAAAGTCACTTTCAGATAGAAAATAAGGGGCTGGAGATCCATCTATCATGCTAATGGTCATGACAAGAAAGCCTGAGTAGTGATACTTATAACAGAAAATCTAGATTTTAAAATAAAGACTGTAATAAGAGATGAAGAAGGACATTATATCATAATTAAGGGGTCTATCCACCAAGAAGATCTAATAATTATAAACATTTATGCTCCAAATGTGAAAGCACCCAGACAAATAAATCAATTAATCACAAACATAATAATACCATAATAGTAGGGGACTTCAACACCCCACCTACAACAATGGACAGATCATATAAACAGAAAACCAACACTGAAACAATAGCTTTGAATGACACACTGGACTGGATGGACTTAACAGATATATACAGAACAATTCATCCTAAAGCAGCAGAATACACATTCTTCTCCACTGCACCTGCAACATTCTCCAGAATAGATCACATACTAGGACACAAATCAGTCCTCAACAAATATGAAAAGACTGAGATCATACTGGGCATATTTTCATACCACAACACTATGAAACTCGAAATCAACCATGAGAAAAAATTTGGAAAGATAACAAATACTTGGAGACTAAAGAACATCCTACTAAAGAATGAATGGGCTAACCAAGAAGTTAAAGAAGAAACTAAAAAGTACATGGAAGCCAATGAAAATGATAATACCCCAGCACAAAACCTCTGGGATGCAGCAAAGGCAGACAAGAGGAAAGCATATTGTAATCCAGGCCTTTCTAAGAAGGAAGAAACATCTGAGATACACAACCTAACCTTACACCTTAAAGATATTGAAAAAGAACAGCAAATAAAACCCCAAAGCAGAGAAGACAGGAAGTAGTAAAGATTAGAGCAGAAATCAATGGTATCAAAACCAAAAAACCCAGTAAGACAGATCAATGAAATCAGGAGCTAGTTCTTTGAAAGAATTAACAAAATTGATAAACCCCTAGCCAGTTTGATCAAAAAGAAAAAGGAAAGGACACAAATAAATAAAGTCAAGAATGAAAGAGATCACAACCAACACAGCAGAAATACAAACAATAATAAGAGAATATTACCAGCAATTATATGCCAAAAAAATTGACAATCTGGAAAAACATGGACAAATTCCTAGAAACATATAAACTACCAAAACTGAAACAGGAAGAAATAGAAAATTTGAACACACCCATAACCAGTAAAGAAATTGAATTAGTAATCAAAAATCTCCCAAAAAAAACAAGAGACCTGGGTCAGATAGATTTCCAAGGGATTCTACCAAACATTTAAAGAAGAGTTAACACCTATTCTCTTGAAGGTATTCCTAAAAATAGAAATGGAAGGAAAACTTCCAAACTCTTTCTATGAAGCCAGCATCACTTTGATTCCAAAATCAGACAAAGACCCACTAAAAAGGAGAACTACAGATCAATTTCCCTGATGAATATGTATGCAAAAATCCTCAACAAGATATTAGCCAACTGGATCCAACAATACACTAAAAGAATTATTCACCATGACCAAGTGGGATTTATACCTGGGATGCAGGGCTGGTTCAATATCTGCAAAACAATCAATGTGATTCATCACATCAATGGAAGAAAGGACAAGAACCATATGATCCTCTCAATAGATACAGAGAAAGATCTGACAAAATACAACATCCTCTTTCGATGAAAACCCTCAAGAAAGTAGGGATAGAAGGATCATACTTCAAGATCATAAAAGCCATACATGAAAGACCCAACGCTAATATCATCCTTAATGGGGCAAAACTGAGACCTTTCCCCCTAAGGTCATGAATAAGACAGGGATGTCCACTCTCACCAATGTTATTCAACATAGTATTGGAAGTCTTAGCCTCAGCAATCAGACAACACAAAGGAATAAAAGGCATCCATATTGGCAAGGAGGAAGTCAAACTTTCTTTTTAACAGATGACATGATACTCTTTTTGGAAAACCCAAAAGATTGCACCAAAAAAACCTGCTAGACCTGATCCATGAATTCAGCAAAGTCTCAGGATATAAAATCAATGCACAGAAATCAGTCGCATTCCTATACACCAATAATGAAGCAACAGAAAGGGAAATCAAGGAATCAATCCTAGTTATAATCACACCAAATCCCATAAAAGACATAGGAATAAATGTAACCAAAGAGGTGAAAAATCTATACACTGAAAACTATAGAAAGCTTATAAAAGAAATGGAAGAAGACACAAACATATGGAAAAATATTCCATGCTCCTGGATAGGAAGAACAAATATTGTTAAAATGTCGATACTACCCAAAGCAATCTACATATTCAATGCAATCCCTATCAAAATAACACCAGCATTCTTCACAGAGCTAGAACAAACAAACCTAAAATCTGTATGGAACCAGAAAAGACCCCAACAGCCAAAGAAATCTTGAAAAAGAAAACAAAAGCTGGAGGCATCAAAATCCCAGACTTGAAGATGTATTACAAAGCTGTACTCATCAAGACAGTATGTCACAAAAACAGACACTCAGATCAATGGAACAGAATAGAGAACCCAGATATGGACCCATAAATGTATGGCCAACTAATCTTTGACAAAGCAGGAAAGAATATCCAATGGAATAAAGACAGTCTCTTCAGCAAGTGGTGCTGGGAAAACTGGACAGCGACATGCAGAAAGTGAAGCTGGACCACTTTCTTACACCATACACAAAAAGAGACTCAAAATGGATGAAAGACCTAAACGTCATATTGGAAGCCATCAAAATCCTAGAGGAGAAAACAGGCAAAAACGTTTTGATCTCAGCCGCAGTAACTTCTTACTCAACATGTCTCTAGAGGCAAGGGAAACAAGAGCAAAAATTTTCAACTATTGAGACTTCATCAAAATGAAAATCTTCTGCACAGGGAAGGAAACAATCAGCAAAACTAAAAGGCAACTGATGGAATGGGAAAAGATATTTGAAAATGACATATCAGATAAAGGGTTAGTATCCAAAATTTATAAAGAACTTATAAAATGCAATACCCAACCAACAAACAATCCACTGAAGAAATGGGCAAAAGACATGAATAGACACTTCTCCAAAGAAGATATCCAGATAGGCAACCGACACATGAAAAAATGCTCAATATCACTCATCATCAGGAAAATACAAATCAAAACCACAGTGAGATATCACCTCACACTTGTCAGAATAGCTAACACTAACAACTCAGGCAACAACAGATGTTGGTGTGGATGCAGAGAAAGAGGATCTCTTTTGCTTGCTGGTGGGAATGCAAACTGGAGGTTCCTCAAAAAATTAAAAATAGAACTACTCTACAATCCAGCAATTGCACTACTAGGTATTCATCCAAGGAATACAGGTATGCTGTTTCAGAGGGGCACATGCACCCCAATGTTTATAGCAGCACTATCAACAATAGCCAAAGTATGGAAAGAGCCCAAATGTCCATCAATAGATGAGTGGATCAAGAAGATGTGGTATACACACACACACACACACACACACACACATGAGTATTACTAAGCAATCAAAAAGAATGAAATCTTGCCATTTGCAACTACATGGATTGAACTAGAGGGTATTATGCTAACTGAAATTAGTCAGAAAGATAAATATCATATGACTTTATTTATATGAGGGCTTTAAGATACAAAACAGATGAACATAGGGAAGGGAAGCAAAAACAAAATAAAAACAGGGAGGGGGACAAAACATAAGAGACTCTTAAATATAGAGAACAAACAGAGGGTTGGTGGAGGGGTTGTGGGAGAGGGAGATAAGCTAAATGGGTAAGAGGCATTAAGAAATCTACTCCTGAAATCATTGTTGCACTATATGCTAATTAACTTAAATGTAAATTTAAAAATTAATTAATTAATTAAAAAAACAAATAACAGTTCACATACACCTGGTGTTTACCATGTGTGAAGAACTAAGGACAGTACATGGATTAGTCTATTTACTTTTCACAACAAACTTATGAGGTCATTGCCATTGATTATTATCATCAGCTTTCACAGTTGAGAAGTCTGAGGCACAGAGATAAAGTAATTTAGCCACAGACACACAGCCATTTAGTGATAAAGCCAGAATGTGAGCCCAGATAGTCTGGCTCTGTGACTGACTGGGATACAATAATGGACTATGTGAGTAGAAATGATGTATGATAAACCCATAGAAACTTTTCTAGCAATCCTCCGTGCACTTTTTTCTCCCTTCATCTGTCTCTGAATGATGATGATCCAGGATAGGAATGCGTAGCTCCAAGACGTGCATTAATCTGTTAAATGGGTGACATTTTGAGGGTGAGAGATGCTAAAAAATAAAAAGCCTTTAGCTTCACAGCATAAAAGTAAGACAGTTTGTTTAGCACTCATTTATGGAACAACCTTAGATTTGAAATTATAAGCCTGCTTGGTGGCAAATGGTATTAACAAGAAGACAATGTGGCTGGCCACAATGTTTTGTTTTGTTTTGTTTTGTTTTGTTTTGTTTTGTTTTGTTTTTAAGTAGACACCCATATCCAGAAATTCTTAGCCCCACTGTCTTTGTGTCATAAGAATAGACCAGTTCCCAAAGTAGACGTACCTTAAGGTCATCTCAGACAAATTCCTTCAAGCACACAGATGCCACTGAGTCCTGGCAGCCTCTTCCTTTCAGGGACACAAAGGAGGGGCCCAGACGCAACTCAGAGAGGGAAAGCTGGAGCTCCCATAAGTTGAATTGTCTGCACACACTGGATCAGTTTAGAACCATAAATTCAGTGAACTGCAAATAAAGAAGAGCAAATTCAGGGGAAACTAAGATTAGATTGTTAGTTTGTATATAACTTTTATTGTTAGAGAAAGAGAGTACGTGTTCACAAGGGGGTAAGGGGAAGAGGGAAAGAGAGAGAGAGAGAGAGAGAGAGAGAGAGAGAGAGAGAGAGAGAATGAATTTTAAGCAGGCTTCATGCTTAGTGCAGAGCCTGACTGAGGCTCTATCCCATGACCCTGGAATCATGACCTGAGTCAAAATCAAGAGTTGTTTGCTCAAACGACTGAGCTACCCAGGTGCCCCTTGGATGTAACTTTTAACATGTTTTTTTGGGGATTTTTTTTTGCTATACATATTTTTATAAATTTAACTTCATTTAAAAATATTCTCATATATTTACACATTTATGCAGTTTTATATAAATGCCTAAATGTGATCCTTGCATATCCTATCGTTTTTTGCTTTGTTTTCTTTTCTGAGTGCCAAAATTTTTCTTTCCCTCTTTATTCCCATTATCCCCCCTACCCTTCCCAGATTGTCATTTTTCCCTTGTTCTCCATGCTTTAAAAATAATATGCGGGGTGCTCAGTTGGTTAAGCATCTGATTTCAGCTCAGGTCACGATCTCATGGTCTGTGAGTTTAAGCCCCTCATGGGGCTCTGTGCTGACACCTCAGAGCCTGAAGCCTGCTTCAGATTTTGTGTCTACGTCTCTCTCTCTTCCTCTCTTGCACTTGCTTTCTCTCTCTCTCAAAAATAAACATTAAAAAAACATATGCAAATGTACACACTCAAATACATGCACGAATATATTTACATGCACACAATGATAAATATACATATGACTCATATATAAATATATATACATATTATGTACACCTAGTGAAATATATGTACATATATCTACATCCATAAATCTGTACATATATATACATCTATAAATATATACATATATCTTGTGCTCTCAGTAAAGTTCTTTCTGTTCCTCCACAGTTTCATTTGTAGAACTGAAGAGGGACCCCCAGAACTCCTCCTCCTGGCACAACACACCCCCTGCATCCCTCCCTTCAAAGTCTGCCTCTTGGGTGATCAGGATAATGCCATCACTCTCATCCCTGTGCAGTGGGTAGCCACAAGCAGCCCAAGGATCCCAGGCTTATTATCATCAGTCTGGGAGCTACACTTGATTTTTTCCGTTCTGTACAATTCTGTCCCCCCACTTCCCCTGCGCTCTCTGGAGCTTACAGTCTGTCCTCAACAAAATCCACTCTTCCCTTTCCCTTCTGTGAATGTTTCCTTCACCTGTGTATTAGTTTCCTGCAGCTGTTATAAATTACTGCAAAGTTGGTGACCTAAAACAGAAATTTTCTCTCTCCATTCTCAAGTCCAGAAGTCCAAAATCAGTGTCACTGGGCTGAAATTAAAGTGCTGGTGGGGCTGTGTTCCCACCAGAGGCTTTAGGGAAGAATGCACACCTCACCTGGCGACTGCTGGCATTGGTTGGCTTGTCACATCACTCCAAACCTCAAGGGAAGTTATTTTCAAATCTCTCTCTGGTCCATCATCATGTCACTATCTCTGTGTACCTTTTCTTCTGTGTTACATCTCTCTGACTCTCTCTTGTAAGGACGCATGTGATTGACTGCATTCAGGGCCCACCTGGATAATCCAGGATACTCTCTCCATCTTAACAATTACATTTGCAAAGATTCTTTTTCCAAATAAAGTAACAATTACAGGTTTGAGGGATAATGGCTTGGTATCCTTGGAGGCCTTCATTTAGGCAACATCAATCTGCTTGCTCTGTCTCAAACCTGATGCTTCCCCAAGAATCTGCTTCTTCTTCAGGACCCTCCAAATGTAGCTAGTTTTTGTTTGTTTGTTTGCTTGCTTGCTTCCTTGCTTGTTTTGTTTTGTTTTGTTTTGTTTTTCTAAATCTCACAGCCCAGAAGTGAGGTAAGTGTCCTCCTTGATTCTCCTTAACAACACTGTCCCTCTCTCCTTCCAAAACATGCCAACTTCAGGGTCATGGCTTGGTTCATAGGTTGGAGTCTCACATCAGCCTCACTGCTGTCGGCACGGAGCCTGCTTCAGATCCTCTGTCTCCCTGTCTCTCTGCCCCTCCCCTGCTCACACACCCTTGCTCTCTCAGAAATAAATATATATTAAAAAAAAAATTCCAACTTCAGAGCTCACGCTAGCGTACTATACCATCCAGCCCTCCTTTAGCCATCATCCACAGACCCTCAAGCTACTCCTGAAGAATTTTATATTGTTTGCTCTGACTCCTCCTAACACTACTCCTACTATAATTCTTGGTGATTTCAATGTCCATGCCTGCAGTCTTTCCAGTTTCTCAGTCTCTGAACCTTCCCTCTCCTAGTAGCTTATAACTTTACCCCATCTCAGCTTTTCAGTTCCATGATTATATACTAGGTCTTGTCAATACTAATCCTAATAATACTAACACTAACAAAAAACTGTATCCCCTTCACAATCTCAAATTTTAAGCACTCTACTCTTTGACCTATCTTTTCAGCTAATTCCCTCTAATACCCCAACTCCAAAAAAGCTCTGATCTATCTGGCTAAATGGCAATATGTAGAAAACTGTGAAGGATATTATCCTGTCACCGTTCATTATTCTTTACCCCTTGTAGGTCATACAGGGCCAATCTTTGTGTCACCCTACCCTGTCTATGTTCAAGTCTCTGCCTAGTCCAGATGTGTACCTTGGCAGCTGAGTGTGGCTGGGGAAAATCCTCAGATGACTGGGCTCACTTTGAATGTATCACCTCAGGGGCGCCTGGGTGGCTCAGTCAGTTCAGTGTCCAACTTCAGCTCAGGCTCACAGTTCATGAGTTTGAGCCCCACATCGGGCTCTGTGCTGACAGCTTGGAGCCTGGATCCTGTTTCAGATTCTGTGTCACCCTCTCTCTCTGCCCATCCCCCACTTGCTCTCTCTCTCTCTCTCTCTCTCTCTCAAAAATAAATAAGCATTTTAAAATTAAAAAAAATTACTGTATCACCTCAAGAAAAGCATTGGTGCTGATGGAAAATCCCACTATATAGTTCTTCCCCTTGCCATTCCTCTAGATGATTACCCATACCTTTCCTCTTCAAACTGCCAAGATTTCATTCAATCTTCACCCTCAGCTGACAACCTTGCTTCTGTACTTTACTATGAAAATACAAGAAATTAGAGAACATCTTCCACACACTCGCATCTGCCAACACCCAGGATCTGTTCCGCATCTCTGCCTCATCTATAATTCAGGAACCATTATCACCTCCTCAGACCATTCCTTTCATCTGTGCACTAACATCCATTTCCACTTAGTTACCTTGAAGCATCACTCTAGTGGTTGCCTCCTCTCTCTTCCATCATGAATTTTCCCCTACCAGATGGCTTTTGTTAGCATACAACTAATCTGAAATATCTACCATGTTAAAAATCAAAACAAAACAAAGCATCCCCTTCCAGCTACTGCTATATTATTATATTGACCTTTCTCGTTTATTTATTTTCTATTATTTTATTTAAGAGAGAGAGAGATGGAGAGAGAGAGAAGAAGAGAGCCCACACACTAGTGAAGGAGGGGCAGAAGGAGAGAGAATCCTAAGCAGGCTCCAAGCTCAGTCCTCAGTGCAGAGCCTGATGTAGGCCTCCATCTCATGACTGGATCAACTATGAGATGGTGATCTGAGCTGAAATCAAGAGTTGGAGCCTCAACTGACTGAGCCACCCAGGTGTCCCTACTCTTTATCCTTTAAATCAAAGCTCTCTTAAAAGATATGACTGTTGTTGTCCCTTATTTCCCTTAGTCTCCTATTCTGTCTTGAACCCTCTTCAATCAGGCATCCATCCCCAGCGCACACACACACACACACACACACACACACACACACACTCCAATCTTGAAAATAGAAATGCATAAATGATTTCCATGTTACTAAAATAAATTTCCTCATCCTATCCTATCTAGCAGAAACTTTGACCATTCCTCTTTCTGAACCAATTTCTTTATCTGGCTTCCTTGCACCTACTCTCTTGTTTCTCCTTCTACTTCACTTAATGGTCATTTTTCTCAGTCACCTTTGCTGGCTGCTCCCCAATCTCCAAACTTTGGCCTTTGACTTTTTGGTCACTATTTTATGCCCAGTGCACAGAATCACATAGAATGAACAAATATGTAGGATATTTTTTAGTTTTATTCTAAGAAAATAGGGCCATATCCTTCACAGTTCTCTATGTATTGCCATTTTAATGCAACAACACTTCATGGAAATCACTTTGGGGTGATTGGTATAGCTCTATTTCATTTCATAGTGTCATATACTGTAGAGTGGATATGCAAAAATTTATTAAAACATTTGCATGTTATGGGAAAGTCTTTGCATCCAGTTCTTTTGTGATGAATAATGTGGGAATTAATATCCTTCCACTTTTATTCCGGTTTCCCAGAAGCAGAATTGTTGGAACCAAGGAAGCATGTACATTAAATGATAACTGTTTTAGGACTGCTTCCCACAAAGGCTGTTTTAATTGCTGTTTTTTGCCATCATGGCTCTCTAATGCTGTATTTGATAGGTATTTTGATTCTTTCAAATGTTAGCTAGACTGATATGTAATGACTGTTCCTTTAATTGGCATTTCCCTGACTAATATATTTAAGCAGCATGACTTAGAGGTTAGAAACACTGGCTCAGATGCCAGACTTTCTGGATTTTAATTCTGATTCTAACGCTTACTAGCTGTGTGACGTTGGACAATTCTCTTAACCTCTCTGTTAAGAGAGGTTTTTCATATGTCAGAAGGAGATAATAGGAACTACTACTTCATCTGTTTTATTTTTGTGGAGATTAAATCTGTTCATGTAAATCAGAGCAGTAACTTGTACAAAGTAAACTGTCAATAGATATTGCTTTTTATTATTACTCCTCCTCCTCCTATCCTTATGATATATTATGTTTCTATTGCAAATCTGTGAATTAAATCTTATTTCCTCTGCCCACTTTTTGATTGGGTTATTCATCCCCATCACATCAAGTTGTAAATACTCTGTGTGTGTTGTAAATATGAACACTCTGTTAGTCACGATAGGCTATGTTACATCATGTTAAAACATCTCAATGGCTCAGCACAATAAAAGTTTACTTCTCAACTTGCCAAAGTTTCTTACAGGTCAAGAAGTCCTCCTTCACCTTGTAGATATTATATCCAGGAAATGTTGCTCCAAAATCATCATAGCAGGAAAAGAGATATGGAGGGTTGTGGCAGGCACCTCTTGGTTTTCACACACTTATGTAATCCTCTCCTCCTGCATAGGTTGTATTTAGTGGCTCACATATAGCAAACATAGTGTATTAGAGATGATGGGAGGTCATATTTTAGATTAGGCTGAAAAAAGACCATGCTCCTCAACTGTGCCTTACTTGTGTTCATTCTGAGAGAAGCCAGCAGCCCCACTTGACAAGGAACTGAGAGAGGCCTTTAGCCAATAAGACAGCAAGGAACTGACATCCTCATCCAACAGCCTCTGAGGAACTGAATTCTGACAACTACATGAATGAGTTTAGAAGTGGATCCTTTCCTAATCAAGACTTCAGAGCACCAGCCAACAATCTGGTCACAGCCTCTGAGAGATCTTGAACCAGAGGGCCTAGTCAAGCCTCATCCAGACTCTGGACTTACCATAGCTGTGAGGTAATAAATGCTTGTTGTTTTATGCCTCTAAATTTTAGGGTAATTTGTTATACAACAAATAACTAATGCAAGGATAGAACAGGATATTTTCAAGGCCAGCAAGTGGCATATGTCATATCTGCCCATACCACACTGGCCAGAATTTAGTCTCATGGCCCCAGTTGTGGTTAGGAAGAGAAATTGGGATGCTGAACACACGGAGTTTTCTGTGCTATGATTTCTTCCTGTGCTCTTGCAAATATTTTTTCTATATCTATTTTTTGCATCTTATCTCTGTTTATGTTATCTTCTGTTACACAATATATATATATTTTCATTTTTTCACAGAGATATCCACATCTTATATTTTCTAGCTTTTGGTTTTCCAGAATTGGTTAAGTAGGTCTCCATTAGCACTTGATTGGGTAAAGTAGAATAAATTCTACTTTATTCTCTTACAACATTTCTATTGCGTTATTTTTTAGATAGTTTTTAATTCATATGAAATTTACTTTTGCGTTTGGAGCATAATTTAATTTTCTTTTACATGGATAATGATAATAATATCATTTATAAATAACCCTCCACCCACCATACACACACTAAATTGAACTACCAACTTAGTCACATGTATCAATTTAGTCATCATATAGACTAGGATCTAATTCTAGATTCCCTTTCCTGATCTGCTAATCTAGTGTCTATCACTGTGCCAACACAATATTGATTCTGTTACAATGGCTTCCTATAATTTTTTGATATCTGTTAGGCAGGACCTCAACCCCATTGCTCTCTTTTTCATTTTTTTTGACTACTTTTTGGCAACTATTCTTCAATATAATTTTTTTTAATTTTTTTTAACGTTTTATTTATTTTTGGGACAGAGAGAGACAGAGCATGAACGGGGGAGGGGCAGAGAGAGGGGGAGACACAGAATCGGAAACAGGCTCCAGGCTCCAGGCTCCGAGCCATCAGCCCAGAGTCTGACGCGGGGCTCGAACTCACGGACCGCGAGATCGTGACCTGGCTAAAGTCGGACGCTTAACCGACTGCACCACCCAGGCGCCCCACTTCAATATAATTTTTAATATTCTTTTATCTAGTATCCCACATGCACCATAAATAACAACAAAAGTATCTCCTGGGATTCCAACTGGAATTGTATTATACTTCAACATTAATTTGAAGATAATATTTATATGATACATTGTTTATTCTTCTTTCTCAAAAAAGATAGATTTTAATTTTCCTATTTATTATATAAATATAATTATAAATATTTGTGGATATCATTTATATATTATATATATTGTACAATATTTTATATATAATAACCATTGTAGTATCCATCAGGTTTTGGCCCTTTTGTATCGTTTCCTGTTCTGCCTTTTGAACCACATATAATTTTTATCTTTTTCCCATATTGTTTCTTAGTTTATTAGAGGAAAATCACACATCTTTCCTGTGCCTTACTTTACTCATCTCTAGTTTAAAGAAACAACGCCTTTACTATCGCTTATTGTACATTGAAAGGCATGGAGTCTATTGGTCATAGACAATGTAGTGTATTGACTAAGGCCATCTGTGTTTAAAGCTCAATTCTATCACTTTCTAGCTTTGTAATTTGGGGCAAATTATTTAATTCCCTTGTACCTCATTTCCTCAACTTTAAAATAGAAATGATAATATTTCTTACCCCACTGGTTGGTTGTGAAGATTAAATGAATTAAGTGCATAAAAATAATGGAATAATGCTTAGCACAGAGTATGAATTGAGAAGGATTTGTTTTCTTTTTTTTTTTGGACTTTGTTTTATTTATTTATTTATTTATTTATTTATTTATTATGAAATTTATTGTCAAATTGGTTTCCATACAACACCCAGTGCTCATCCCAACAGGTGCCCTCAATACCCATCACCCACCCTTTCCTCCCTCCCACCCCCCCCCCCCCACATCAATCCTCAGATTGTTCTCAGTTTTTGAGTCTTTTATGGTTTGGCTCCCTCCCTCTCTAAATTTTTTTTTCCTTTCCCTCCCCCATGGTCTTCTGTTCAGTTTCTCAGGATCCACATAAGAGTGAAAACATATGGTATCTGTCTTTCTCTGTATGACTTATTTCACTTAGCATAACACTCTCCAGTTCCATCCACATTGCTACAAAAGGCCAGATTTCATTCTTTCTCATTGCCACATAGTATTCCATTGTGTACATAAACCACAATTTCTTTATCCATTCATCAGTTGATGGACATTTAGGCTCTAACAGGCACATGAAAAGATGCTCAACGTCGCTCCTCCTCAGGGAAATACAAATCAAAACCACACTCATATACCACCTCACGCCAGTCACAGTGGCTAACATGAACAAATCAGGAGACTATAGATGCTGGCGAGAATGTGGCGAAACGGGAACCCTCTTGCACTGTTGGTGGGAATGCAAACTGGTGCAGCACTCTGGAAAACAGTGTGGAGGTTCCTCAAAAAATCAAAAATAGATCTACCCTATGACCCATAATAGCACTGCTAGGAATTTACCCAAAGGATACTGGAGTACTGATGCATAGGGGCACTTGTACCCCAATGTTTATAGCAGCACTTTCAACAATAGCCAAATTATGGATTTGTCTGTTGTCTTAATGGTAGTGGTAAATAATTGTTAAAATTTAATTCTCATTATTTATATCTGCTTCAGATACAATTATCTTCTTGTACAAAGAAAGAAAAAGTTAAAGAGTCAATTGTTATCTACATTTAATAAAGTAAAATATTTCTTATATCCAAAAGGATTTATTAATATGAATGGTTTTGATTATTTGCTTTTGGTATTAAAAAGTGCTGTATTTTTTTACCACTGTTTTCTTAGCAATTCTGATAGTGCTCTGTGCAAATTTATTTTTGTTCCCTAGTGAAATTTTAATGATTCCTTCAAGGAATTGTTGAAACTATTCATCAACAGTAAATCAACTATATACATATATATATTTTTTTATTTTTTAAATGAAGTTATCTGCCTTCTTGTTAATTTTTCAATACTATCATTGAGGAAAAGACATGCAAGTCTTGCTTTAAACTGTTTATGGGTATTCCTGGATGGTGTGTTAATTAGCCTTATGTACCTGAACTATTGTGGCGGTACCATGAATTGTGTATCATTATTCATCCCAGGGACACAACCCCAAAGCACAGGGAAGGTCAAGTGTGTCTGAAGAAAGGGAAATTATAGAAAAATGTTTAAATTTTTTTCTCTACATCATTATTTTGCTTGTTGTTATGGTTCAGTATGATATTGCTTATGAGACAGCAAGGGAATTTCCTTCTTATCTTTCTTAAAGCATACCCAGTGGTCATAGCATTTATTCAACAAGTAATTGTTGAGTGTGTTCTAGCCATTGTTCAAAGAACTGGGGAAACAGCATGAAGAAAACAAACAAAAACAAACAGCACTGCCAAAAGAAAAGTTTCCACTTTTTAGGAATGGAATTCAAACAATAAACAAGTAAATAAATTAATAATATAATACCCAGGAGTCATAGATAATATGCCTATCCAGAGATGGCCACTCTAAGTAGGTATTATTGAATAGGGACTTATACGAAGCCAGGGAACCAGTGCCACAGAAGCCTGAATGAAGAGTGTATAGATAGAGATCATTAAGATTACAAATGCCCTTAGTATATTTGAAAATTGGCAAGAAAGTCCATGAGGCTGAGCACATGGGCATGGTGAAGAGTTCTGGGAGATAAACTTAGAAGGAAGCTGGGGGCCAGATCCTGCAGGTGCTTGTAGATCAGAATAAGAACTCTGGACATCATTTGACATGTGAAAGGAAGACATTGAGGAGTTGAGTACAGGCAGGGAAGAGTGGTGATTTCCATTTTAAAAGGATATTATCTTTATTCTTTTATTTGCCAAAATCATTATCTCCTCAATCTCCACCTTTACCATGCCTTTATGAGAACCTGAGTAAAGCTGAAAATTTGCTCCACTCAGTAGTGGGGAATGGTGATGGTGTTAAGCATCTCCATCTAAGGCATGGAATTGGCTGGGTGACTCTGGAGCCAGTTCTAACTCCACACAAAAAGATCATCTGGGTCTTGTTGAGGTCTCTCTAAGGAAATGGAAGTTAGAACTTCTGGCTTCACCTTGACTGAATATTTAGGCCACAATTATAAGCAAGTCTTTTTTCAGTTTTCCCCCCTTTCATTCACCTAATCAACAAGCATATAATGAACATGCACTGTAAGCCATTGGTATGCTAAGCACTGGAGATACCACCATGAAGGAGATAGACAAGTTTTCTAACCTCACAGCACTTTTAGTATTGACTTACATATGACTCTAGGGCATGCTGTTTGAAGACCGATGTAGCCAGACCTACTCTCCTAGTTTCAGGAAGTACCGTTTTACACCAATGTATTATATTAGATCAGCCTGGCCACTTGAACCCTCAAGTGCATTTGCCAGGTGTCTATATTTATAACAATGAAATGACTGGATTTATAGTCATTAGTAAATATATACTTTGTAGCATGCTCCTGGTAGTAGTATCACCTTCAGGAAAAAGACGGTTTAAATTATGCTTCTAAGTGAAGGTACTTTGCCATTGGCACATTGGCCATTCATGTATTATGTCTTTACTAATCTAACACTTTAAAAAGAACTTACTAAATCAAAACGAAGCATTCAAAGACACAAAGGCAATCATGTCTTATGAACTGGAATATATGTAACAGGACTGTCTAAATTTCACTGTCTTCTAAGAAGAGCCAGTGATTCCTTCAAGCAGGAATAGGCACATATTCCAGGTAGAGTTTTGCTTTTTCACCCCAAAGAACCCCAACCAACACTATTGTCTGAAAATATATGGCATATCTGACCCACCAGCACAGGATCTCATCAGAATAGAAACTCACTTTAGAGTAAAAGAGAAGTGGGCCCATGACCGTACACTGGTCATACCACACCAACCAGAAGCTGCTGCCTGACAGAATGCTGGAAATAGTCTTTTGGAGGCATGGCTTAAGTGCTAATTCAGTGCTAATTCATCCTTTTACAAGGATGGGGCACCATCCTCCAGGTCACTCTATATACCTTAAATCAAAGAACTTTATTTGGAACTGGGTCTCAAATGGAAAGAAAATGATTGGTCCCAGAATTAGGGTGTAGAAACAGGAGTAGCTCTACTTATCACCATTCCCAATAACCAACTGGAGGAATTTGTGCCTGTTGTCCCAACAACCCTGGTCTACTTAAGGCTTGTTAAGTCTTGGTTCCTTAAGAGAGAATACTTCTACAAAGACACAGAAAAAAAGTCATGACTGATGCCTGGGCATTTCAGGCTCCTTGTAACCAGAGACTATTGAACATGAAAAGAAATCATCATCTTGGCAAGAATTTTTGACTCTGATCATCAGCAGGAGGAAGGGTTGGTATTAACACAATGGAGGAATATTGACATGTACATGACCCATTTGGGCACCACTTGGTATACCCTTGCCCTATTTTGATGGAAAATGACAATTCTCAGGCAACCTCAGTCTGAAAAGTGCATGGTAGCCAGCCAAGACTGCCAGAAGTGCTTCATGATGGTAAAAGGAATATGGAATGGGTAGTAAAGGAAAAAAAAAACCAACATGATGAGTCTCAGTTGTGACCTTTAGATCAGTTGAACTGTAGGAGTTACAGCCAGCACCATTAACCTTCTTCTGACTTTTCCCTCAGAAGAGATACCCATCAGAATCCTGGAGGAGCTGCTCCTTGAACGTATATGAAGAAGTGGATGAGCATAGCATCGGGATGCACCTCCTTGGTTTCCCTTCAAGGAAGGACTTGTTAATGAAACTACTGGGGAGGACTGCTGGCAGAGAGTTTACAGCTATCAGTCTCTTTGGGGATTGCTTCAGCTGCAGAGAGCTGCTTGGCCAAGGTCACTTGTGTCTCAGGGCTGTGTGATCAAGGAAGGAGTAATAAGAGACCACCATTTTGGCCCAAAGCAGAATATGTCAGATGATGTGGCAGAAGCTCTCTTTGGACCCACTTGACTTCTGTATTTGACCAATCCTGGTTCTTTCCTGTCTCTTTTACAGGAGTTGATCCCAAGGATAATCCTTAGTAAGCCTCCCAACGACTGAAATTGTCTGGGTCTGCTTCCTCTGAAAATTATCTACCACTTTAAATGGAAAATCAATTAATTCCAATAACTGGTTGGCTTTCTTTCATCCATTTCATGGAATCAAAGTTAAGCTCATGGAAGTTCATTCTGTCTTATTGTGATCGTGACTGTAAGTGCAGTTAGGAAGTTCACCATTAAGAGGCGCCTGGGTGGCGCAGTCGGTTAAGCGTCCGACTTCAGCCAGGTCACGATCTCGCGGTCTGTGAGTTTGAGCCCCGCGTCGGGCTCTGGGCTGATGGCTCAGAGCCTGGAGCCTGTTTCGGATTCTGTGTCTCCCTCTCTCTCTGCCCCTCCCCCATTCATGCTCTGTCTCTCTCTGTCCCAAAAATAAATAAAAAACGTTGAAAAAAAAATTAAAAAAAGAGAAGTTCACCATTAAAAGTAAAGTTACTTGTTTTGTGGGGAAAATATGAATACAAATTTTGGTGGAGCATAGAGAGCATCATTATAAAAACAATATTAATACTCAATTAAGAAACTCATGACACAAATATATGTGGAGTTTGTTGTAGTGTACTCTTAATTGAGGGGCTGGCAAATTTGTGTCTTGTAAAGTGCCAGATAGTAAACATTTTAGGCTTTGCTATCTGTATGGGTTTTGATGCAATTACTGAATTCTACTGTTCAGTGCAAAAGCAGCAATAGAAAAATCCATAAACAAAAGAGCATGGATATATTCCAATAGAACTACATTTACAAAAACAGGCATAGTTCCAGATTTGGGCAGAGTGTTGTAGTTTGCCAACCTCTGCCTTAATTCATCAGCATCCAAATGAGCTCTAAAATTTTATCAGTCAAAATAGAACTTATGCTTAAAATTTTAAAATATAATTCTACAAACCAGTAAAAGTACTGAGGGTAAAATTTTTATTTGGATGAAATTGATGTCTTATACAAAAAAAATGCTATAGCATGGCTTATAGCATTCTCTCTTTATACCCAACATCAATTATGTTTTATGTGTTTCAACATCTAAATAAATATTTTTGATATTAATTGAAGTGTTCTAAAATGGTATTAAGATTATTTTTAAATGAGTTCTTTAAATTTTGACTGTATTTTGTTCCAAATTACTTTGAAAATTTTAATCAAAATGTTCATAAATGGGGTGCCAAAAAGTTCAGTGTTTGAAGCTTTCAGTGTATTGCAATTACTGCAAAGAAAGCATGCAAGAAACCAGATACTGAAATTTATCCTTGTAAAAGCAAGAGAGAAACTGAATCAATTAACTTTTTAGAGCTCAATGCACAAGATATCATTTTGAAATTCAATAATTGTACTTTTGAGTATCTCAATTTATGGGAAAAATATTTTTCTGAAACTCCTATTTTTAATTGAATATATATTCAACTAAAAATACATATATTTTTCATCAAAATAAAATGAAATTGAGAAGGCCTATGATTTTACATCATGCAAGTTTTGTGAAAAGAATTATGAATAGTGGCAAGTTACCTGACAGGTTTTATCCTGTAAGAATATTTATTGAAGAAAGATACTTTAAATGAAGTATAATTTAAATTATACTTTAATTTAATATTGAATAAATCTATACAAATTTGGGCTAAAGTACTTGCACATTAAAAAAACACAAAATTTTCCCCATGCAGCAGAATTTTTCTGAGTTTATTAGGTAATAGCACTAATAAGGACAAGTTTTCATTAATTAAAACTTTGTATTTTATAGGAAAGAGACAAGAGTACCAAATTTATTAATCCTAAAATGCAAGTTTGAAAAATATTGTTGGCAATTAAAAAATAAAAATAATTATACCATATGGAAAAATATAACCTTCAGAAAAATACCATTGGCAATATTAAAAATGGACACAGCTAAGAAATTGATTAAAATGGATGAATAGGTACACTAACAATTATTTTACTTGTAATCACTGTAAAAAGAAGTCTTTAACAATTTTCCTTTATTTTACATGTATTTTATTTTAGAAAGAATTTAATTTTTGAAAGTAGTTTTGAATAGAATGGCTTTACAGTCCAGTTAAAATAGTAAACCAATTTGCAGTCATTCTATATGTTTTAAATTATGTAATTTTAATTGATTTTAGTGTCCCTTTTTATTTTCAAACTATATAATATAAATTATTGTCATCTTTTTAACAGTGATCAACAAAACCAAAGGATCGTTAGAACTCATGCTGTCTTCATGGCAAAGAATGAGAGAATTCTAACAATTTTCATTAGGTATCTCTGATCATGTTACATATAATCTCATCTGATCCTCATCTAATCCTAATGCCTATTCTAGGTATTTTCTCATTTAAAAATCCAAGGAAAACAAGGTTTAGAAAGGTAAACTGCTGAAGATAATACAAGTATTAATTTATAAGGACAGAATTAAAACTTTCCTTCACTTATCTCTAAAGTCTACACTCTCAATTTTTAGGCCATAATGTAGAGGCCAGATATTCATCTTATCGCTTTTTGTTTTGAGAGAAAGAGAGGGTGCAAGTGAGTGAGGGGGAGGGAGAGAGAGAGAGAGAGAGAGAAAGAGAAAGAGAGAGAGGCTCACCCAAAGCGGGGCTCTTGCTCACCTGAAGTGGGCTTGAACTCATGAACTGTGAGATCGTGACCTGAGCCAAAGTTAGATGCTTAACAGACTGAGCTACTTAGGCACCCCTCATCTTATTATTAAAATCATGTTTGTGATCTGATTATAAAATTGAAAATACAGAAAATATTTTTTAAAAATATCTTTAGAGACACAGGAGTGCTGATACATAGGGGCACATGTAGCCCAATGTTTATAGCAGCACTTTTAACAGTAGCCAAATTATGGAAAGAGCCAAATGTCCATCAACTGATGAATGGATAAAGAAGTTGTGGTTTATATATACAATGGAATACTACTTGGCAATGAGAAGGAATGAAATCTGGCCATCTGCAGCAACGTGGACGGAACTGGAGGGTATTATGCTAAGTGAATAAGTCAGTCAGAGAAAGACAGATACCATATATTTTCACTCATATGTGGATCTTGAGAAACTGAACAGAAGACCATGGGGGAGGGGAAGAGGAAAAAAAAGATACAGAGAGGGAGGGAGGCAAACCATAAGAGACTCTTAAATACTGAGAACAAACTGAGGGTTGATGGGGGGTGGGGGAGAGGGGAAACTGGGTGATGGGCATTGAGAAGGGCACCTGTTGGGATGAGCACTGGGTGTTGTATGGAAACCAATTTGACAATAAATGATATTTAAAAAAATCTTTAGTAATACCCAGAAATAACATTAGTAGTACTTTGGGTTATTTCCTCAATGATTTTTTTAAAATTTATTTTGACAGAGCACGCATATGCACATGAGCAGAGGAGGGGCAGAGAGAGGGGGAGAGAGAGAGAGAGAGAGAGAGAGAGAGAGAGAGAGAGAGAGTCCCAAGCAGGTTCCATGCTCAGTGTGGAGCCTGGGGAAGGGGGCTTGATCTCATGACCCTGAGATCATGACCTGAGCCAATGTCAAGGTCAGATGCTCAACCAACTGAGCCACCCAGGTGGCCCCATTTCCTCCATGATTTTTCTATACATGATTGTATTTAAGTCATTGAGATCATACAATGTACTACATTCCTTCAGCCTGAGAGAAGAAATAATCTAGTAACAATTGACACTAAACATCCAAATAGCCTTGGAACATTGTTGTTATAACAACTTAGTCTTATTCCATTAAGTGCTGATTTTGCACTTCAAGGACCTCAAAGAACGGCTTTACAAAAGAACCCTCACTTACACTACATAGATGAGCAAACTGTGTACAGAATATTTAAATTGCACTAAGCTCCATTTGTAGGGATCTTCCCATAGACCATAAATTTCTTGAGGGCAGAGACCATGTTTTACTGAAGTTTGTGTTTGGGCTTTACAGGACAGCTACTCAAATTTATTAGGTACTTCAAAAAAGTTGTGTAATTGAAATACATTTTGCCATCTGAAAAAGCTTTCATGGTATATATAAGTAATGTTGAAATGCTTGTACAGCTGACATATGTAATTAGAGGAGGGTCTGAGTGGAACAAATTGTAAGATGCTACCTTTTAAGTATTATTTAGGATGAAGGACTCGTGACACTTTGAACACATTTTTTCCCCCTTGGAATAAGAAGTACATCTCAAATGGAGTCAACTCCGGACATTTATAATGATGACTGCTTCTTCTATGTGTAATAAAGAATCCTTAAACACTTATCATTATGAATGATATCATAGTCATTTTTACCTTTCATTGTGAATAGTGGAAAAAGAAAAATATCCTTTTGGCTTGTAATGATATGTTCTTAAATTTGGCATTTAGCTCTAGTTTTTACTCATGGTAATAATCTGAGGCAGGAATAATAGCTTGCCTTATGTAATGTCGATTATCTTTCCCAAGTCTCTATAGTTTTTTAATGATTTTCTCTTAGACATTTTTACATTAAGACTGTTCCTATTATTTGCGTTAATGTTCTAATTTTATTAATACTAAATTAAGAAATTTTATGAATTATGAATTCAATGAATTTGTGATGAATTTATGTATTACAAAGAGACTTTCTGACTTAGACATAGCTTCCTTTTATTATATTGAGGGATGCAATTAGACTGAACTGGGTTCAAATTGTAACACAGCTTTTTTTATTTGTTTGAGCCTCAGGTTCCTATTTGTAAGATAAGAGATAACTACCTCTTAGTGGTACTTTGAGCATTCCAGAAGGTAACAGGTGAAGACTGAGCTGATGGGCTGGTGTATGATACATGTTACCACCCAAAAAGTTGTTTTCCTTCCCTTTCCTGAAAATGCAAATGCAAGAAAAAGAAAAGAAATATAATAATAAGGACTGCAAGCTTCTTAGAAGATCCATATTCCAAACAGATCAAATCCTATCTTAAGGATGCAGAATTCTTAAAGTATCAAATGGGTTGAGACATACCTTATCCTTGGGTATCTACAGGAAGGGTTGTGCTATAGAACTCATAACCCAGTGAGGAAGAAGAAGGAGAACCATAGTGGATATAGACAAGGAGTCAGCTCCAATTAGCAGACACGACCACTTCGTGTTCTTAGGCCAAATCTATGGATACAAGTGAAAATTACAGAAGCCCCATCTATAGCAGAAATGCCATTCACCAAGGGGGTTATTCATGCACAGGCTAGATGCTAGCCTGCTTCCTAATACAGCTAGAGAGGCCTGGAGCAGGATTCCTGATCGCTGAGCTGAGCCCCGCAGGGAAATTTGGAGTTAGCTGGGCAAGAAAGGTGCATTCAAGTCTGTGAAAACAATGTGAGCAAAGGCAAGAGAGTGGTTGTTTCGGGTAACTGGAAACAACAGTGTATCGAGCTAAGGATCATCTGAGCGGTGACAGAGGTGCTGTTGGGAAAAGGTGGGAACCAGAGAGCAGATCATAAAGGATCCTCTCTGGCATTCTGTGGTTCCAGTCACATGCAAATGCTTGCAGTTCCCTGGAAATACACTCTCTCTCTTAACTCTGCAAATGGCCTTCTTATTCCTCGGTTTGTGAGGCTCATTCCTCCTTCAGGGTCTTTGCACCTGCTGTTCCCTCTATTTAGTTACCTCTTCTGGATTTTGTTGTGGCTGGCTCCTTCTGACCCGTCACATCTCAAGGCAAATGTAACTGCTCAAACCCTTTACGCATGTCTCTGTCTCTTAATAGTTCACCCCTAACACCTCACACATCCGTTGCTCTGCTTTCTTTCTCCTCATGCTTGTCATGATTTGAATTTGTATCATACACTTTCTTGTGCATCTCTGTATCAGTCACCTCCCCCCACTTACAAGGATAGTGCCATAAAAGTCGGGACCTTTTGTTTTTTTTCATCTTGTTCACTTCTGTAATTCCAGTACCTAGAATGGCGCACAGCATCGGCGCTCCAGAAATAAATCACAAGTGTTTCTTCTGCTGAACAGTCCCATCATTTCTACATCAAGCCAATTCCAACTTCCCCTTCCAGTGGCATCTAGGAATCTCCTTCACATTAGTCTCACCTACTTTTCAAAATGAGCATGGTTTTTTTAATTTTGTGTTCTCTGAGAGAGGCTCCTGTGCACATTTCTGTCTTACACTCGTCCTAGTGCACTTCAGTCATCTGTTTTCTGGTCTGCCTCTCTGGTTTTATTTTGAACTCCCTGAGAGCAGGAGCACATCATCTGGTTCTTCTGTGACCACATGTCCCATGCGGTGGCTGAGGAATTATAGATGCTAAGATTCTTTCCTTGTTATTGAGTGATGGTGAATAAATGAGAGCAGGTAGTAGAGGACTGAGACAGAGGTAGGAGAGCAGATAGGAGTCTCTGACAGCTGCTCCTAGGAATTGCACCTTCAAAAGTATCCTGCCATGTGCAGAACAGGTATGCGTAAGGATGATAGTGATGTATAATGGTGAAAAATGGAAACATGCCACATTCTCATCAGAAGGTCCAATTATGTATCTGACATCACTTATAATGGAATGTCAAGCAGCTATTAAAAATATCACATACAAGGGTGGCTGGGTGGCTCAGTCAGTGGGTGTCTGATGCTTGATTTCAGCACAGGTCATGATCTCATGGTTCCTGAGACTGGGCCCCACATTGGGCTTTGTGCTGACAGCCCAGAGCCTGCTTGGGACTCTCTCTCTCTCCCTCTCTCTGCCTCTCCCCTGCTCGTGAGCACAAATGTGCCTGTTCTCTCTCTCTCTCTCAAAATAAATAATAAATAATCATTAAAAAATAAAAATAAAAATATCACATGCCTCCATAGGTACCGAAATGGAAAACTCTCCAAATCTTTCATTAAGTGAAAAATAAAAATCAAGTGAGAGGTTGTTATGTAAAGCATGTTCCCATTTATGTAAAAATAAATCAAACCCTATATATTTTCATCTTACATGCACATGTATGCAAATGTAAGGAAAAGAACCAATGGGATATGTAGCAAATGCTTAATAGTGGATATATCTGTGGGAGGAGAGATACTGGGTAGAATGAGGCAGTATAGAAAGAGATAATTTACCCTTTGTACTTTTATTTTGTTTGGATCTTTTATAATAAGAAAATTTATTGTTTATTAATTATCTATTTTTATTAATTATGCAATTAAAAATAGTTTAAGAAATCTATGTTACTAAAATGGGAAAGAAGTTATGAGGATCTGAAGTATGACAATGACTGAGAAACTATATCCTTGATATCTGTAAGAAGTAAAAATAACAGAAATTGATGAATAATTAGTTGCAGGAAATGAGGTAGAAGGAAAAGTCTAGAGTAACTAACATTTCAAGCTTGGATACTTGTATGAATGGTGGTATCATCCACCTGTGTCAGACAACAAGGCAAAGAATAGAAGATTTACATGGGAAGTTGTATTTAGTGCAGGCAGGTTGAGTATGAGGTGTTCGTACAATGTCTAAATGGACACATTCACTAGTTAGGTACATTCAGGGCTGTAGGACTGGAAAGTAGGAATAAAAATGCAGATTCGGGTCAGTCAACACAGATTGGATATTGAAGCTTAAGAGTAGGGGAATTTTCCTAGCAGAAGCTGTAAGTGGAGGGTTTGTTAATAAATCTTTGGAAACTAAATGCAAAATTTGTGAATACGTCTTCTCCGACATTCGGCTCCTCTGAAAGAGTTCCTGGTTTTCAACAGATTTTTGAAAGAGGTTTATGACTCAGAAAGGCTGAGAAAAATTCAGTGGAGTGAGAATGGAAAACAGATGACAGTAAACCCTGAGGAAAGCTGATACTTTTAATGGGATGAGGGAACAAGAAAAATCATGATGAAGACTTAGAACGACTTGAATTATAGGAGAAGAACAAGGACTTGAGGATATTAAAGTGGAGGAAAAATCAAGAGAAAAAGTCAAAAGTGTGAAATTCTGCATGGAAGTCCACTAAAGGAAATCTTACTGCAAAGGAGAAAATAAGAACAATTAAGGTTATGTTCTGGCAAACAAATATCAATCTCATTGATCAAGAGAAATAGAATATCAAAGTGGAGGGATCTAAGATGCCTATTTATTTATAAAATTCCATATGTTTCTTTGATATTTTGTTCATTTTCCCCCCAAACTCTGGAAATTACGCAGCTAGACTAATGGTCCAAGACCATGAGCCAAAAACTGGAGAACCTTCAGATGGGAAATGTTTATTGGAGGCTGTTACATAGTAACATTTACTTTGTGCAGTGAAAGCATGTAACAGCCTCCAAGCAGCATTTCCTATAGGGGTATTAAGTAATTTGTCACTGTATCATGTACACGTTAGTATATACATATTATTAAGTAAATACAATCTCCTAAAAGCCAGTAAGTGACTGAGCCAGAGTATAAAGCTAGGCATTTGGCTCTAGATGTAGATCATTAACACCTAAACCATCTATTCTTCATTAGAGGAGTACTAGAAGTCATGTTACTAATCCAGTACCTATCTGGTTAAATCAGATTGCTTCCTAAGGCTTTTCTGAGGAACATGATATTTCAAATAGCATAATGGTGGGACATACAGTACTTGAATACATGAAATACTTTCTCCTGGATGCCTAGCCGAGTCTTTGCAGAGCTTGGAGAAGGTTGCAGTGAGCAAAGATATGGTGCAGAGAACTGGTGTCTAGACAGCAGGCCTTTGATTCACTCCACAGGACTCTGATGGACATGAAAAAGCATGCCGTCAATTTAGACTTGAGTTACCCTGGAGATTAGTTAGGAAAATGAGTACTAAAAGTGTAATGGAAATTTCATGACTCATTTCAGGTATCCAATTAGATTTCATTTCATTTTGCATTTTCCTGTCTTCTCCCATGCTCCCATAGTCTGCCTTTACTGTGTACGTTCTCTCTGGGACTTCACATTTGGTTGATATGATTTATACATATTGAGAATCTGTCTCTAGTATCTTTAATATACTGAGTCATGGTGTGGTGTGGAAACTATAACTGTTACAAAGAACAGATGATCTGTGAGTCAGGGATTTCTGCCAAAGAGAAACACAAAATACAGTGCTTTTGTGAAAATAATGAAGAAAAAAGGAAAAAGGAAAAAAGAGCAAAAAAGAGCTCTTTGTTCCCAAACTACCTGGTTTCTTGACTACCTGTGAATCAATTTCAGCAGAGGGGGTGCTCAATTCCTTCCCATCTCAGAGTGAGATTTTTTTTTATGTTCAAGATAAGAATCCAAAGAGGAACCTAAATAGGATTTCTCTACTAGGTGCAGACAGCATCTGTGGCAATGTTCCTGCAACTGAAGATGTTCAGACAGCCAGGAAAAGCATATTTTCCCTTTTATTCAAAGTAAAAATTAAAATGAATTTTACATTGTTCCATGTCTACATGTAGCCTTTTATATTTTTGGGTCTGTACTGTAAAATAACATAAACCTTGGTGATAAATTTGACACATTTCATTAAAATGTTCATTTTCAGGCAAACTCTTCCCTTGTCAATCCAAATCTTCCATAAATCTTCTAAATCACCAATTTTGGTTTTATTTATTTCTTTTTTAAATCACCCAGTCATGAGTGAAAAAACAAAATAGCAGAATGAATGCATGATAAGAAGTGCCCACATTTGTAGAAATGTGCAGGAATATGCAATATCATAGAAGTCAGTATCATCTTGTTTAAAATCACATATTCTCACATGGATTTGGTTATAAAATTTTCAGTGTCAGGTAAGATTTGTTTTCAAGATCTATAATAAGATTGAGTATAAATTTGTTCAACTATGGTTGCTTTCCAAATCATTTCACATCTGTGATTAAACAAACAAATTTTCTTTTTGATGAAAAATAGAGGTCTCTGTTGGAATTTCTTTTTCTTATTTATTCTATGTATTTAAGAGAATATGGAAAAATTGGGGAAAATGAAGGGGTCATGACACCTCTACATCCAATCCTTTTCCCAAAACTATTTATCACAATCCACATAATACCAGGTGTGAACATTTGAATGTAGTTTTAACAAATTAATCTAGCCTTAGAAAATTTTAAAAGTACATGAAAGATTATAGCTTTAATCTGGCAAAGCTCTTAAAAACCAGATATGTCAAGTGGAGTGGGAAGAAGAAAAGGTTGGTTTCTGAACTGAGAATAAAGTGAAAAGACTGAGGGAGGACTGCAAAGATAAGAGAAGATGAGGTCTAGTGGTTCCAGTCTTTTCATGAGGCTCAGCAACATTTCTGCCTTTCCATTCTGTTATATTTCTCTGCACTCTCATAAACACCCCCTCCACTTTTTTCCTTTGGTGGGTTCTAGAGTGTTTCTTTTGCTAGCTCTTTTGCACCCACCAAGAATTTGTTTAATATATTGCAGGATAGTTTCCAAGAATGTCTAAGTACTTTCTACCATGACTATCCAAGACATTGGGTAACTGATGTGATTTCTAGTTCGAGAGTAGTGAATTCATGACTGCATTTGTCAGAAGCTGTATTGTGTGGGGAGATGTAGAATGACGGATGAGGAGCTTCAGCGTTCTGTGCATAGGACACTGGCATTCACTATGTTCCTGGTGTTACTTTATGCTTCAATAACTGCATCAAGTCCCAGAATAGTGGTCTTCAGCATTTTTCCAGGTCAGGCTGCATCCTGGGCCATTCCAATTAAATATGTATAAGGACTGGCTTGTAGAAAACTAGTTCAGAGTCTGATTAATTCTAACTCACGTATTGTCATCTACAACTATTCTAAATCTAGGGTCTACAAGAATATTCCTCTACTGGTTCTTGCTTTTATGCCTCTTTATTGGCCTGATTTCTTTCTGTAACATTTAGATGAGTAAATCTTGCTTAGTTTTCCATCTCTGGGGTCTTTTCTGGCAATCTAAGCCTGCTTTTCACATTTGTTGTTATGCTAGTCATTCCATGAAGGGAACTTTGTTCTTCTCTTTAAGGTAGGTGATTCATGATCACCTGCTGCACCTCACAATGAATTCATTATATGTTTAGGATATGGATTTAACAGAAAAGCTTCACCAATGCCCCCTGATCCTTAGAGACAGAAGCAGACCCTCTATTCTTCTCTCTTCTGTACCACCTTGTATGCATTTTCTTTTGTTGACTTTTCTTATTCTTCTTTTCCTTCTAAGATATGAGAACCTCAAGAGCATGTGATCTTACCTTCTTAATATTTGTATCTATGTGACATATCCTAGTCCCAGTCATTTACATAGACATCCAACAAGTGTTGGTTTCATGAAGAATTGAATGAATGGATGAATAAATTAATGAAAAGCTGGCTAAACACAAGTTCAGGCTGTAAGATCATGAGGACCTTTAAATGTCTAATGTCTACTAAGAGTGTCAAAAGACTGTATTCATTATTACAGTCATATGATCATCCTAGGCAATGACCAAAATATCTTGCTTTTAACAAAAGGATAAACAATCTGAACCTCCCTCTAAACTAAATTTGTGAGAAGGCATTTAGCGATCTATAAATTACACACACACACGCGCACACACACACACACACACACACACACACACACTGGGGAAATGATATTTGAATTCTTATTGTGGATTTTTTGGGAAGCTTAAAAAAGAAAGTAAAGTTATTTTCCCTCTGACACTGAGGTAAGGTGTGTGTGTGAGAGAAGAGTGAGTGGGGAGAAGGGTGGAAGAGGAGAGAGAAACAGAGGCAGAGATAGAGAGAGACAGAGAAACTATGCATATATATTTTCTTCTTGCACAGGTAATCTTAATAAATCGATAGTTACTAAAACCCAACTTTGTGGATAATCTTAAACAAACAGACAAAACAAACCATCCTTTGTAGGTGCTCCAAACTAATTAGAAAAAAAATTTGTAGTTTTATTATTCTAAGAGGTAAATGTCATCTTCAAAATATCTCTCTTACTAATCATTACAGGTAATTAAATTCCCGTAATGATACTCCACTACTCATATTGCTCTGGCTGAAGACAGATCATAAAGCAAATACAATTTACAATGTAGGATAATAGGGTTGACCACTGAGTTTAACAAGCAGCAAGTTAATGAAAAAGGGCATAGGTGCCACCCCACTGCAAGCCTGTTAGAATTGCTTTTTTGATGGTTTGAAGCTGCTATTCCCTGTGCTTTAGTCGAACCATATCTGCAGGTACCAAGCGCATGTATTTCTTCCCAATGTTAATCTCACCTCTGCCTTCTCCTCCTCCTGCTCTTCTTTCTGTCTCTCCATTTTTATCTTCCTTTCGTCTATCACTTAATTCTCTGTTGTAAACTGGGTACACTTTTATTTATTTATTTAATTTTTAATTTTTTTTTTTTTTTGGAGAGAGAAAGAGTATGAGCAAGCAGTGGAGAGGGGCAGAGGGTGGGGATAGAGACAGAGAGAGAGAGAGAGAGAGAGAGAGAGAGGGAGAGAATATTAAGAAGGCTCCACACTCAGTGTGGAGCCTGACATGGGGCTTGATCACATGACCCTGAGATCATGACCTGAGCTGAAATTAAGAGTTGGTCATTCAACCAACTGAGCACCCTGGGTAAATTTTTAGACCCAGAACTTATAACAAGAAATAGGACAGTCTTTGTTTTCAGTATGCTCAGAGTCTAGCTAAAGAGAAATACAGGAAACAATCATTACAAAGTAATCTGATAGGTGGTTCTATAGTGGTATATGTAGAAGAGGAAACACCCAATTGATTCAAAGATAAGATCACGAAAGCATCGCAAAAGGAATACCCCTTGAAGTTTGTCTTAATAAGAGGAACAAACACTTCTCTAGATACTTGATTACTATCTTCCTACTTTATAGTATAGGAACTTCAGGAAATACATGCCAAATGATTAAATATGTTAATTTTCTAGTTAATGAATATGATAAAAAGTATTCCAAGGGGATGGAGCAACATAAAATCAAAGAAAATCTGTTAAGTGCATAATGAGCCAAAAATGACAAAGAAAAAATGAAAATATGTTTTTTGGGGGGACGATTGGATTAGGAGTAATTTTCCTGTGGATTATTTAAAATATTATTATTGAAGTTTATTCATTTTTGAGAGATAGACCATGAGCTGGGGAGGGGCAGAGAGACAGGGAGACACAGCATCTGAAGCGGGCTCGGGGCTCTGAGCTGTCAGCACAAAGCCCGATGCAGGGCTCAAACTCACGAACCGTGAGATCATGACCCGAGCCAAAGTACAATGCTTAACCGACTGAGCCACCCAGATGCCCCATCTGTGGGTTGTTTTTAAGTGAAAGTTATGGTTTACATCATCCGTAGGAGCAAAATATTTTGCTTATTTTTTTTATCATAGCTCTTTATGAATTTTGTATTCTACTTTTTTTCTCCCAGTTGTATATAAAAAATGTCTTCTAGGTTGTACTAAGTCTTTATAGTTATTTCAAAAATGGATGTATAATATTACAATTCCCTCATCACTTACCTAACTTGTAATCTTGCTTTTTTTAGGAATATAATTAAATCATAGTACAAACCATTATAAGTATCTTTCCATTTGGGGGGCAAGGGAAAAGAGAAGCAGTATGAGTTGGGTATGGGCTGCAGGAAGCTTTGTCTGGTTTGTGTCCTCCTGATTTCCTTTAGGGTTACTAAATGCTGTGAAAAGCTCTGCAAAAGAAGATATTATGTACCTGAAACCGTCTTCTCCACCCAATTCACATTTAGATCAAGAATTCTCCAACTGGGGATAATAGGAGATGCCATAATAACCATTGAAATCAATGATCTAAAGAATCAAGTGACACACTCCAAGGGAGGGCTGGTGGGCATTTCCTCCCTCAGTGGTTCAGAAAGGTGCCAAAGAGGGACACCTGGGTGGCTCAGTCGGTTAAGCATCTGACTTCGGCTCAGGTCATGATCTCACAGTTTGTGAGTTTGAGCCCCATGTCAGGCTCTGTGCTGACAGCTTAGAGCCTGAGCCTGCTTCAGATTCTGTTTATCCTTTTCTCTCTGCCCCTCCTCTGCTTGTGCTCTGTCTCTCTCTGTCTCTCAAAAATGAATAAATATTGAAAGAAAGAAAGAAAGAAAGAAAGAAAGAAAGAAAGAAAGAAAGAAAGAAAGAAAGAAAGAAAGAAAGATGCCGAAGAGAAGGGCTCTGAGAGATGCACTGGGCACCTTCCTCATCTCGGCATCCCGAGGAGTGTAGCTGGGACAACTGGAGAGACAGGTGTGATGGGAAGCCCCAGAAAGACTCAGAAGCTGTGATGGTTAATTTTACATGTCCACTTGGCAGGCGCAGGGTGTGTAGATAAACATTCTGGGTGTGTCTGTGAGGATGTTTCTTGATGAGATTAGCACTGGAACTCCGTAAATTGCTCTCTCTCCAGTGTGCATGGGAAAACACTCAATGCTTTGAGGGTCTGAATAGAAGGAAGGAAGATTTCACCTGTTCTTCTTCTTCTTCTTCTTCTTCTTCTTCTTCTTCTTCTTCTTCTTCTTTATTGCTCCAGCTGGGATACCTCATCTCATATTTCCTGTGTTCCAACTGAAATTTACGCCACTGGCTCTCTGGGTTCTCAGACCTTTGGATTCATACTGAATTTCACAACCACCTTTCCTGGGCTTCCAGTTTGCATATGGGGATCTTGGGACTTCTCAGTCTCCTCCACAATTGTGTGAGTCAATTCCTCATAATATGTATCTCTCTATTTCTGGTTCTATGCTTAAATCTCCATCTACATCATAGATCTAGATATGGAGACAGATAGATATGGTATAGGGATAGGGATGGGGATAGGAATAGGATGTAGATGTAGTTATGGGTATAGGTATAGATATAAATGTTTCTGTGGGGAACACTGACTAATACAGAGGTTTAGAGGGAAGATGGTGATCTTGGAGCAAGAATGGTGGTGGTGGTAAACAAAAACCCTGGTGGGCACATGAGAGGTTCTAGAAAACGCACATGAAATGAGAAAATAGTGGAGGTCAAACAGCAGAAATTCAGCCAAATCAGACACACGGCAAAGGCAGAGAGAACAGGAGCCCAGAGCACCTATGGGGCAGGGGTAAGGGCAAAGAAGCAAGAGGGAGGGGGTTAAGATGAAGGCTTATGAGGGTTTTAGTACAAATTGGTTGCTCTAGACACTAGAGGTATAAAAGAGGTTGTTTTTTGTTGTTATTTGTTTTGTTTTCTGTTGTTTTTTTTTTAGTGACATATAGGAAAATAAAAACGATTGTAAATAAAATCTGGTACAGAGTCCCAGAAGATGTGAGTTGAAAGTCATATATGATACTATTTTGATTGTTGACCAAAGTTTTGAGCTGGGCATAGAAGTACTAAGGCAGGTGAGAGATTTGGGTGCTATACTTCATTTATAAAATGGCTTCAGTGTGTCACAATAATTTACTTAGGCATTTCTTTGATATATTTTTTGGTTTTGTTTTTAAAATGAGAGTCACTTCCTCCAGAAATCCTTTGATCTCCCCTGATGGGCATTTCTCCTATTTTCCCATCACATCTCATACTTCAATTATAATAACATTTATCACACTGTATTAGACTTACCTGTTTGTATTGTGTAATATTTTTGTGGGTGTCTTAGTTTCCTAGAGCTGTTGTAACAAAGTACCATAAACTGGGTGGCTTAAAAGAACAGAAATTTATTATCTCACAGCTCTGGAGGATAGAAGTCTAAAATCATGATGTCAATAGGGCCATGCTCCCTCTGAAACCTATAGGGGATACTCTTTCCTAGTCTGGCTATCTCTTTCCTATCTCTGACTTCAGGCATGTGTCAGAAATCCTCAGCATTCCTGGGCTTGGAAATGTACCACTTCAATCTCTTCCTCTGTCATCACATGACCATCTTGTCCCTGTGCATCTCCTTCTTCCTCTCATAAGGACACCCATCATATTGCATTAAGGGCTCACCCTACTCCAGTACAGCCACATCTTAACTAGTTACACCTGCAATGATTCTATTTCTAAATAAGTTCACATTCTGAGATACTGGGATTTCAATGTATCAGGTTTTACTTTGAGGGGGAGGCACACACAATTCAACCCATAACAGTGGAAAAGGATTATGTCTATTTTAGCTGTTTTACTTTTGGATCCTTACCAATTATCCCACTGGCAAACACATAGAACTTGCTCAATAAAAACTGATGAATAAGTGTGAATAGAATGAGTTTGTAGTAAGAAGTCACTTTGCATTCTTGTATAAAAGAAACTCACGTAGAGAGAGTAGAAGGTAAAGCCAAGGAACTCTAAGGCCCTCCCAACTCCACAGTTCTGTGATTATCTCAACACTGGTTCAGCTTCAGCTTTTTAGAAAGGGTCTGTGAGTAGTTAACTGCCTACAGATTACATCTCTCTAAACCCAAAACAGGATGTACGTAAGATCATAAAGAATATCTTAATGCATTGAATTGTATGCTTATTGTTTGGTGTTTTAGAGGGTTTTAAAGGTCTTTGGCCTTGTATCTTCACTTAACTTGTTTTTAGGTTATTTAGGAGAGGGACCAAAATCGGTTTGAGTTGTAAGACTGACATCTTCTGGCTAACTCTGGATAGTGCAGAAAGGGTGAAGCATCAGAAAGAAAAGGTCATTCTAGGTTTACCTGTTGAACATTGGTGACCAAAAGAAAAAAGAAATATATATGGAAATAACACAAAGCTATTCACAGATAGATAAATTAAGTCTATTTTATAAAGAAAGAGGGAGCATATCGCCTAACAGATATTTGGTGGAGTTCACCAGAATTGATTTTGGCCTTGAAGAAGAAAGAAAGCAAGGACAAATAAAACATGAATGAAGAGACCATTCAGGAAATGCGCATGAGGAAATACATTGATAGTAAATGTTCTTGATGAAAGACACTCCAGAGTTCTTGCAAGAGATGTGGGAAAGAAGTTTTTGGATAGTTTGACAATCAGGCTACAGTTTTTGCTGTGGTCCAGAGGCAGAGCTATGGTTAGATATGAGAGATCTGGGTACGAGTTTACATTTGTACCTCCTGCCATTAGTACATTGTATATTGGTACATTCGTACCAACTTTCCCCCCAGTTTATTGTTCTCCATCTCTCCAAATCGTTTCATTTTTCCTTTCATGATGATGCAGTGCAGAGCACATTTCAGAGCACAGTGTCCTGGGTGCCCTGATGCCTCCCTGCTAGAGATTGCTCCCTGCTACTATCAACCTGAAAGGACAGCAAGAGAAAGAGAAAACAAGTGAAATTAATCAATCAGTAAAGCTACTGAGAGTTGCTCATATGTTGGGGGTGAGAGCATAGAAGGGCTACAAGGTGGAAAGCAAAAGAACGAAAGGGCTGAACAATTGATAATCCAATCATTGTTGGGGTAAGTGCTACCAAGGACGTACAGGGTGCTCAGAGAGTACAGAACAGGGAGTCCTGATCTAATATGAGAGGAGGGAAATGTTTCCAGACACAGAACATTTAAGCTGATATATAAAGAATAAATGTTTCTTTTTAGCTAAGGGAAAGGATCAGAAGGCAGCATTGCAAAGAGACAAAAGCATTAAGTATTAGGTCACTTAGGCAAGAATAGAAATCTTCTCATAGGCCTTTCTGTGTGCCAGGCACAAATTGATGATTTCATATGTGACATTTGATCCCCATAATAAGAAAACTGTTAAATGAGAACCATTATTGCATCCATTTTATGGATGAGGAAACTGAGGCACAGATATATCACATAACTTATCTAAGATCACAGAGCTAGTAAGTGGCCAGTTGAGGACTGAAACCCAGGCAGTCCACCTCCAGAATCTGGAAATATAAAAAGTGGAAGAAGGTCAGAGTAGCTGGACTTTGGGAAAGAAAGCAGAGAGGGAACTTAAAGTTGGAGAAGTAGATAAGGACTACACCCTGTGGGGCCTTGTGACCATGTTGGAGAATTTGTTTTCTATCCTCATAGTAATTAAACACTGTTGACAGACACTGAACAGGCATGGAGCAAGGAGAACTTTGCCTTTTCCAAATGTCAATCCGGATGCAGTATGAACAGAGACTGTGGTTGATCTCCTATGAGATCAACAGGAGGAAAATGCCCTTGCTAAATTACCTCCATGTTTCCTGTATTCTGTAAAAATGTCGTTGCTGTTTAACGGTCCACACTACAGCACAGGAGAACAAAGCAACCTGTTCTCACGCATTCCTGACAGGGGAGAGGTTATAAGGCATTATTTGTGCAAAAAATACTGAATACTAGATGTAGAGGACACAAGAAATATGTCATTTGCATGTCCATAGCCTCAGAGAAAAATAAAATATTGACAGTCTAATGTAATAACACATGGTAGGGTCACACTACCCAATACGTATGAATAAGAAAAAAAATATTTATAATTATATAATATAGAGTTTCCTGATAATTCAGTTCTGCATATGTAATGCAAACCATTTTAGAGAAGATTTGCAAGGAAAGATGGATGTGCTGATGTACGAGGTCACTTAAGAAACTTGACAATTTTGAGCCTTATCTCCTCAATCTCTGAAGTTGATTGCATGTTGCAAGTGACATTATCACATATACAAACGTTTTTAAAAAAATTAGAAAGAGTGGGATCTCTATAATAGCTCTTGAAGTATCACCTAATTGAAGGCTTGGTAATGCACAGTTACCCTAGCAGAAGCATGACCTTCTTAAAAGCAGATACTATGCCATAGAAGTCAATTGCATCCATTTTATGGATGAGGAAACTGAGGCACAGATATATCACATAACTTACCTAAGATCACAGAGCTAGTAAGTGGCCAGTTGAATTCTTCCTTTCACTGTATCTAACTTAATACTTTGCACATATAAGTCAAGAAGATTAGTGTTGAATGAATGCATGGTGAATTAACAGATGAATAAAGAATGTTGTCAAGTGACTGAAGTTGCAATTCCTTCTTCAGGTGTGCTGGCTTACTTCCGTATATTCAGCAAATGTAGCCTGAGCCTTGTCAACCATCAGTTCACAACAAATGCAGAAAACTGCCATGCCTACCATCCATTTCATAGAAGCCTAGAGGAAGTAAAAATATAAAACTCACTTTACACAGCAGGAGCCTGAATGGCTTTTTGGTTTTTTGTTTTTTAGAAGGCCTGCATGTTTTAGTGCAAAAGAGATGTGCAAGAATGAAGTTGTAGTAAGGTTAAATTTAGTGGGAAGGAGCCCCCTGTGTATAACTAGAAGACTAAAGAAGATCAAAAGGATCATAGACCTGGCATCTTATATGTGGCCCTAACACACCTACAAAAATAGTTTAAAGAAAATATGTAAAGCAGCCTTGAGTTCCATTTGGAAATATCAATGTAGAAAAATGTCTATTTTATATTTATATTATATTTTACAATTTCTCCCTCACAATCTGAGGGTTTTCTTTTCCATAGTTGTACTGATTATTCACCTAAACTTTTAGCATCTAGCATAAAGTCTCATAAACAAGGTCGCACACCATTAATAAAAAATAAAAGAAAGATCCACATGCAATTCATTTAATAAGCGGTAATACATGGTTGTGTCCAGTGAACAGAGGAAGGGTCAGCTCCCACGACGACCATGTTCCACATGCACGCAGGGCAGGCCTCCCTGTGCAGACCATGCAGTGTCCTTGAACAGCCCTAATCGCTGCAGCAGGAATTCACTTCCTGGCTCCCCTGAAAACATGATGCCACACTCACCACCAACCAGTTTCCATGACTGGTAAAATGAAAAGGAAATTGTGTGCTTTGAAGGGAAGACAGTGTTGCAGTTATGGTCTTCTACAAACGCCAACTGTTTTTTTTTTCAGGGCTCTGCATTCTGTGCCTAATTTTATATGTCAAAAACTGACTGGGCTAAGGGATGCCCACGTAGTTGAAAAAACATTGTTTTCTGGATATGTCTGTGAAGGGGTTTCTGGAAGAGAGTAGCATTTGAATTGGTAGACAGAGTAAAGAAGATCACCCTCGGCAAGGTAGGTGGGCCCCACGCAATCTGTTGAGGGCCTGAAGACAAGAAAAAGGTCAAAGAAGGGCAAATTTGTTCTCTGTTGAAGCTAGGAAGGACATCCATCTTCTCTCTTCCAACATTGGTGCTTCTGGCTCACAGACCTTTGGACGCAGACTGGTACTTACACCATTGGCTCCCCTGGTTCTCAGGCCTTAAGGTTTGGACTGGAACTACCACGTCAGCTTCCTCGGCCCTCTAGCTGGCAGACAGCAGATCGTGGGACTCCTCAGCTTCCATAATTATGAGGGTCAATTTCTTTAACAAATTTCTTTCTATGTATCTCCTATTGGTTCTGTTTCTCTGAAGAATCCTGACCGATACACAACCCTATCCAAGCAGAGAACGGAAGTAGGAGGACATGGGCAGGAGCTGCCTGAGAAAGAGGAGATGGGAGAAAATATAAACCTACTGGTGAGAGCTTTATAATGTATAGGTACCTCCTGCCATTTCTAAAGTCATAACTTGTTACTCTAGGCCAGTACCTAGCCTTTAAATTACACATTAACTGTAAGAAAGAGGTGTCACAATATCCTTTTAACATATGCAGCAGAGACTCAGTGTTAAGTAGGTTAGTTGCCAAATAATGTTTCCATTTGATTCTAAAGTCTATGATTTTCTCTCTACCAAGGGAATATATGGAGCTCTGGAATGTTTCTCTTCCTTCACCAGACTATCTGCTCACCCGGGATGGGGACCTAGTCTTTTTTTTTTTTTTTTTTTTTTGGTTATGGTCATATTCCCAGTGTACAGAACATTGTTTAGGTGCTTAATTGTTTTTCACCATTTGATTGATGATGAGGACAAAATCATGAGCATTCTTCAGGAAAAATAAGAGTGTCTCTAGAGACTGAAAATAATAATAATGAAAGCTGTAAGAATTTGTGTTGGAGGGGCACCTGGGTGGCTCAGTCGGTTAAGTGTTCAACATCAGCTCAGGTCATGATCTCATGTGCTGACAGCTTAGAGCCTGGAGCCTGCTTCCGATTCTGTGTCTCCCAATCTCTCTGTACCTCCCCCACTAGCACTCTGTCTCTGTCTCTCAGAAATGAATACATGTTAAAAAATAAAAAAAAAATAATTTGTGCTGGATAATTTATGATTGCCTCTCCAGATCCACTCTCAACTTGGCTCTTGGAGTTTGGTTTGAAGGACTACATCAGGGAGGCTCCCCTGCCATCCAGTGTTGGGTTGGTTTCAGCCAGTGGTCAGCACTGGTGGAAGATCAACAAGCTGGTGGAAGAGGGCAGAGTAATTAATCCACTGGCTCCCTCATTTGAGGTCATCTTCACTTGGCCAAACCTTTCCAACCGGGGTCGCTGCTTCTACAAAGGAATCCACTATGTGTATTTCAAATTTCAGTAACCGCTTCTTCCCCATGTCTCTTCAGAACTGGTGGTAGAAGTAGCTTCATAGTTTTCATTCCTTGTTTTCGTTTTTTACCCTATCCACTTATTTATAAATAGTTCATTTATCAAATTCTCTTCAATTCCCTATTTGACTGTGGCATCCATTTTATGCCAGGATCCTGAATTATTCAGTAATGTTCATTCATCCACTTGACAAATGTTTATTAAACCACAATTATATGCCTGTTATATACATTTTGGGGGGGAGGAGAGTAATGGCTCTCAGAAATCTGATTTATCCCTTCTCTTTGATAGTATTGTTTCCCCCTTTGCCAGCAATGCATCGTCCAGGTAAACAAATATGTGTGGTTAAAGTTTTTTCTGTTCTTCATCTTCATTTTTTTATTTGTGCATGTTTTTGTTTTGTTATTATTATTATTTTTTTGCATTCTGCTCAGGTATGGATAATTTTTTTATTAAAAAAATTTTTTTTAACACTTATTTATTTTTGAGACAGAGAGAGACAGAGCATGAATGGGGGAGGGTCAGAGAGAGGGAGACACAGAATCTGAAACAGGCTCCAGGCTCTGAGCTGTCAGCACAGATCCCGACGCGGGGCTCAAACTCACGGACCGCAAAATCATGACCTGAGCTGAAGTCGGCCGCTTAACCGACTGAGCCACCCAGGTGCCCCGGATAATTTTTTTGCATGCTATGTAACACTGAATGGAAGACATCCCCTGAAAGCTGTTTTTCTTCATACTAACTCTTGGAAATGTAGTACATATTTACAAATACGCCTTAATTTGCATTAGTTATATTTCAAGTGTTCAAAATACATGTTGACTAGTGGCTACTGAATTGGATTGTGTAGTTTTACAGCCTTGATAGAGCTCTCTCTGTTATCTGTTTTCTTTATGTTCTGCTCTTATTATCTTTATCTGTTTATACATTCCCTACTTCAGAGATCTCGTATGCCAAAGCAAGTTAGCTATATTGATGATTCCAAATATTATATCTCTATATAGAATGTTCATGGGCACTATAAACTCAGTATAAATCAGACTCTCCCATTGTACCCAAGAAAGTGACTTCTTCACTTTATCATTTCTAGTATTGGCATACTATCACCCATTCAGTAACCAGAGCTTAAAAGTTCAGACTTTCCCTTTCTATCTCCTACCAATGGTTTCCAAATCCTATGGCTATATTCTTAGAGTACAACACTCACTCCTTGCATTCCTATTTCAGACCCATTGAGGATGTTGCTGTTTAATTTACCTAAGTGCAGTCTTTATGTTGTCACACATTCTTAAGAAATATTCTAAGGCTCCATATTTCCTGAGAAATAAAATCAGAGATTTTTTAGTTTGGAATTCAGAGTGCTTTATAATATTATCTTTATACATCTATTCTTATCTCTGAGTAGTTTCTTTTTCTATGTTTATTTTTTTAGAGAGAGAGAAAGACAGAGCATGTGTGGGGAAGAAGCAAAGGGACAGAGAGGGAGACAGAGAATCCCACACAGGCTCCACACTCTCAGCACAGAGCTGGACGTGGAGCTCTATCCCACAAACCATGAGATCATGACCTAAGCTGACATCAAGAGTTAGATGCCTAACTGACCGACTGAGCCATCCAGGTGCCCCTCTGAGTAGTTTCTTATATGTAATCTGTATTCCAGGAAAACAAACAAACAACAAAAAAACAAAAAGTTCCCCCAGAACACTCTGCATTTTTCCCCCTTTATGTCCCTTTCTTTTTACTTCTTTACCTAGAATATTTTCCTCCTTTACCACCTGGCTCAATCCTGCCCACGCTTCAAGGCCCAGTACCAAAAGTACTTCTTGTAGGAACCATCCCTATACTCTTTCTCTTTTCTCTTAGAAAAAATTGATGTATTCTCTCCCTCCTTGGAACACACAATTAACTTCATTTTGCTTTTATTATACTGGCTGACTTTGGCCTTGTAGTATGTTTATTTTATATTTTTCATTCCCTTCTACTAGTTTTTTTTGAGGGTTAGCTTATGTATGGGAAGCCAGAAAGAGAGAGAGATAAGACCACTCCTGCTGAGAGTTTTGGAAAATAAAAAGATCCAAATTAGCATCTTGAGATGAAACATTTAAGGATTAGATGAAGAATTAGAGTCAAGCCAGGGAAGCTCGGTGGCTCAGTCAGTTGAGTGCTGAATTCAGTTCAGGTCATGATCTAGCTGTTTCTGAGTTCAAGCCCTAAATTGGGCTCTGTGTTGACAGCTCAAAGCCTGGAGCCTACTTCAAATTCTGTATTTCCCTCTCTCTCTCTGCCCCTTCCCTGCTCACACTCTGTCTCTCTCATTCTCAAAATGAATGAATGCTAATAAAAAAATTAAAAAAAAAGAATTGGAGTCCAGTCAATTTTTAAGTATGGAATAACTGTTTTCCTTCCACTGTCATCTCCAAATCTAGGCAAACTTGTTATTCCCCTAGTGTGCCCATTAGTTTAATTAAATCATATTTTTAGTTTTTGCCTAAATAGATGCAAGGACAAGAATTTCTATTATAGCCTTATTTTGGTATGGCAAGTATATACCACTAGACAACGTGTTTTAATTACTTCGATCATTTCTATTCTTTTTTTCCCATTTCAATGAAATAGAGGTCTAAAAAAACATTTACCTAAATCTTGAAGTAAGTTGTCCCAGTAAGTTGTCCCAGTATGTCCCATTTTCTCTTAAATGTTTCTGTATTTTCAGCTTCTTTTTAATTTATTTTCACAATAGCCTTCATATATTTCTAATCATAAATATCAAGTTAAAAATCAAGAATATATCATGACATTTTTTTGGCTGAACTGCCTTCTATTCTCTTTCCAAAACTTTGCCAAGTTGCATACTTCTTAAGGTCAAGGTAACAAATAAAAGATAAAAGTAGACTTCAGCCAAAGCACTTAGCAGCCTGTCAGAAAGCACTATAGTTGCTTCTGATTAAAACCAAATGAAACCAGACTTTCTTGAAAAAAGGTTTACAGAGTAACACAAAAGTGATAGCAAACAATTCATGCTGAGGGCAGCTGCTAGCAGCCTAGAAGAGTGACTCATACACTGATGAGAACTGGAGGTTTGAAGAGTGAGTTTGTAGACTATGGGTATACTTTTGTGTACTTTTTCAAAGTTTATTTATTTTGAGAGAAAGAGAGAGAGAGAGAGAGAGAGAGAGAGAGAGAGAGAGAGAGAACAAGCAGGGAAGGGCCAGAGAGAGAAGGAGAGAGAAAGAATCCTAAGCAGGCTCTGTGCTATCAGTGCAGAGCCAGACATGGGGCTTGATCTCATGAACTGTGAGATCATGACCTGAGTCAAAATCAAGAGTTGGATGCTTAACCGACTGAGCCACCCAGGCACCCATATGGGGATACTTTTAGAGGTTTCTGTAGGGTATCAGATGGGGATTTTTCATAAAGGTCTTGATTTCTACCTATTACTCCTACTAAGCATAGGAAAAGCCTAAGTTTAATAATGACAAAGGATGCCTCCTCCTTAAAAATCACTGGAGACCAAACTCCAAACTCTCTGTTTGCAAAGTTTATACCTCATTTATACTACTTATCTCAGTTGTAAAACAAAATTTGAGAACCTACAACTAGAATTAGTTGATATTATATATTGACATTGTATTACATTTATAAAGAATCACTATTGAACTTCCCACCTCATGCAAAATGCATGAGGATCATCTTAACTTTATATGTGGCAGGTGAGGTAGGAGGGGCATTACAAAAAGTCAAATGGATAAAACATTGTAGGAATAGGAGGAGAAAGCAGGGATTTAGGGAGAAGATCTGCAGCTAAGATTTGGTCATTGAGAAAGTACTACTGATTTCTGTCTCTGATGGAAGCAAGAATTTCAACAACCCCCATATCTATGGGTAAAGTAGAGCCTGTCAGGACACAGATTTAATGACCTGTCATACAAGCAGCCACACTATCCTAAGAGGGCTCATGGGATAGATTAGTTGGTCAGGGCAATCAGCAGTGCAGCAGAAAGACCTCTGACTTTGGGGTTAGAAACTTGGTAACGTTAATTTAGCTCTTCTACTCAGCTGGGTGTTATTGGAAAATTGTTGAACGTCTTTGAAATAATACCTTATCTCTCAAAGCAGAGGAGAATACCTTTGTTTTTGTGAGAAGTAATGGGATAGAGTATATGTAGAACATGAACTATGTGAATACATAATTAGTTTGGCTAGATCCAGATGAGGCTAACCTAAGTTTGTTCATCTTTGCATCTCTAGTACCTGCCATTTAGAATGTACCCACAGCTGCCAAATCAATGAATGAATAAAACAAGAGGAATCCTTGGGTCTTGAAGGAGAAAGAGTCTTGAAGGTGCCTTCTCACAAAGTGCCTTATTGGGGGCCATACAATAGGGGGTGCATGAGGGTGACGATATAGTAATAAATAAGGGACTAGGAGGGAAAAGAGGAAAATGTGGAAAGTGGAAGGAGATGGAAAAAGGTCAGAAAGGGGAACGATGGAATACTGAATTTTTCTAAGCTGGGAAAATTGTGTTGGAGTGCAAGGTGTATATGTGTGTGTGCACATGCACATGCATTTAGGTGAGTGTACATGAGAAGTTCAGTATACCACTACCTATTTGGGAGTCCTTTTCCTTTCTTTTTACATCTGTCTCCAAGGTGTGCATACTTAATAGTGGAGTACATAAAATAATCCAGGGTTATCTTCTAGAATTGTAGAGCAAGATTCTAGTACAGTTAAAGTGGGTTTTTGGAGATATTCTTTCAAGAAAAATAGATTTTTAAAAAACTCTTGGTAATGACTATTGTTTACTTCTTTTATACTATGATCTATGATTTATTTTTCTTTTAATTAAAAAAAATTAAAGAGAAAGAATGTGAGCAGGGGAGAGAGGAGAGAGAGAGAGAGAGAGGGAAAGAGAGAGAGAGAGAGAGAGAGAGAGAGAGAGAGAGAGAGAGAGAGAGAATCCCAAGCAGGCTCCACACTTAGCATGGAGCCCGACACAGGGCTCAATCCCACGGACTGTGAGATCATTACCTGAGCTAAAATCAAGAGTCTGATGTTCAACTGAGCCATCCAGCACCCCTGATCTATGGTTTCAAAGCAGTTTTTTAAAGTGTCTCTTATTCGCTATATGAAGTATACTTTTAAACTGATAAAGTGAGTTTTTGATCTATTCCTGGTAAGTATTTCTGGTTGTAAAAGAGAGATGTTTTTGTAGGAGCAGACATTGAATCTGCTGATAAATTTGAATGTTATCAAAGGAAGAATGCAACTCATTTTGGAACCCAAAAGCTCATGAAACATTTTTATAAATTAGTTGTTAAATAAACTCTCCCTTTTAAAATATGCAATGCATATGCACTACTCCCCAACTGCTATGAATGCTCAGTTGACGGGAACCACTTGACCTGGAAGTTGCCCCAGTGCCTACAGCCAATGTACAGTGTGTGGATAGATATGAGTGTTTAGAAAGCTGGTCTCCTCTGTGATCCACTTGTGTACCAGAGACTTACTGCCTGTGTTAGGCCAAGGGAGGACTTTAGCTAAGATTACATCCCTTCTGAGCTCTTTTCCCTTCTTTATCCTGTTTCCCTCTCCCTTATAGGTTGCACCTGGGAGTATATCTTCACCATATCTCTTTTACAAGAATCCTCATCTCTGGCTTTGCTTTTAGAGAACCAAATTAAGTCAGTCAATGTAAAGACTTTGACTTTTAGTCTGTGAGTGAAATGGGGGCTATGACAGGATTTGGGAAATGACATTGTCTGGCTTATATTTAGAATCATTCTTTTCACACTTGTGTGGAGAAGAGACTCAGAGAGAAAGGGATGGGAACAGAGAATTTGAGACAAGAGGATGATCACAGTAATCCAGGTAAGAGAGGACGGTGGCTTGGTAGCAGTAAAGGTGGTGAGAAGCAATTAGTTTCTGGAGTTATTCTGAAGTAATATCATACGAGACATTTGATGGATCATATATGATATTGACATTAACTGTAAAGCATAATAGTGCACTCAGAAAGCTGGTTGATTAAGCGGTCTATTTCCTGAAAAGCAGTCTTTGTTCTTCATTCTCCATACGAAACAGGACTTAATTAGCCATATGTTTGATTTTGATTCATTGTTTCTTCACTATGAAGCTATGACAGTTTTAAAAGGAGTCCTATTGAGATCAGTTTACTTCTGTTGAGATCAGCTACAAAATATTTGTAATTATTAAAAACCTATGCTAAAACATCTAAAGACCTAAATACAGTTCACTGAGAGGAAATATTAGGCCAAAACTTGCCAAAGAATCTATCTAAACCACTGATATTTTCTACACTTGTCTTGGAAATGGATCTGCAAAAAACCTTATGCCTCCAGGGTTTTTCTACCTTTGTCTACATCCCATGCCTTCTAATATAAATTGAGGTTTACCTTGAGTCTGATAACCTCCAAACTATAAACAATTAGGAGAACTGTGTAGGTTTAGATTCTATCGGAGAGAACATTAATAATCTGAGTGTTTATCTTCTTCACCATATGAAGAAGGAAGTTATACACAAATCCTAACTTCATCTACAGGCATCCAACTCTATTCTTTCAAGGCCCAAAGTAGACAACAAATCACTTGTTGAACAGTAAGTAGTAATTTTCTCATTCTGAGCTTGACTTCTTCCCCTACTCCTCATTCAACTCTCCACCACCCCCACTTAATGTGAATGTTAGAGTCAATGTGGTGTTAGAGTCAATGTGGTGTTAGAGTGAATTTTTATGTCCTAAAAGTACAACTTAATATCAGATCCACATCTGCTGAATGGAGAAAATTACAGGGAATTAACTCAAAGAATATCACATAAGGAAAAGGCATGTATATTTTTCTTGCTCATATGTTTCCAGGTAAGTTGAGAGGGTGAAACCTTTGTAACTGAACCTTCAAAGCTTTTATTTCCTTAGGATTCTGTTCCTCCTGTTTTACAACTTGTCTCTCTCTCTCTCTCTCTCTCACACACACACACACACACACACACACACACACACACACAATCAAGCTAAGTTCTAAGAAAGAATCTCCTATCATTACATTTAACTTTTGCTATTTTCACAGGATTAATGCAATTTAATTTCAGGAATTGAATTGCCATAACTAAGTCAACAAAGTACATTTACTATTGAAATAATAAATCATATTGTACACCTTCAGAATTCTACTGAGATCTCTGAAGGAATTGTTAATCAACTATAAAAATTCAGCGAATAGTGTGGTTCCAAATTAAATCTGTATCTCATTTATTAAGTGCCTACAGGAGAGTCACCACTTCATGACTCACAAGTAGACACTTAATAAAATTTGTTATTGGCAATACACATTTTGAGACAACTTTAGATCACCCTAATAACAGTTCTCTATTTTACCTCCTAGCTTGACCATTTCTTGAGAAAAATCTTATTACTATATCTTATTTGTAAGCTTAGTCTCTTCCCTTATTAATGTCATACTCAGCATGTGATGTGGTCCTATTTTGGGGATAGACAATAACAGATCTGTCTCTCTGCAGATACAAGCAGAGTTTATGGCTAATGTCCTTCTCTATACAATGCAGGGAATTAAGCACTGAGGTTAGCAATATTACATTAGAATCTAAACCTATACAGTTCCTCTGGAAATTTATAATCTTGATGCTATGAGATGCCTCTCTCCCTTATGATGTCTCATTTATTTATTTTTTTTGATGTGCCTTCAAGAGTGCTAGAGTCTTGTTAAGTTGTCTCTCTCCCTATACTTCTGTGACTCTTGGCTTAACAAGTTTGCCTGAGCATTATATTCCTCTTAGCCAGTGCTAATAGAAAAGCCACTGCTTTTCCAATGAAAGGTGAAAATATCACAAAACCTTCTTTGAACTCAGTGTAGTAGAAAAGAAAGGTGGCTGATAGAATTATAGGAATCTGACTACAATAAGTTCTATATATGAATATAAACAAAGAGCTCATGATGTTCCAATGGTGAGAACAATTAATTTTGATCAAGGGAATTAGAAAGACAATGCAGAAAACATGTTAATTGTCCAAAAAAAGAGAAGTAAGATTTCAACATGCAGATAAATAAAGAAAGACATTGTTAGGCAGAGAAGAACATGAGCAAAAATCAGAAAGAGCCATTCAGAACATGAAACAAGGAAGCTGTGGGGTCCAGACTGTGAAAGGCCTAAGGTGGGGCTGTCTGAAATGTAGTCTGGAAAATTCTTAGCTATTATCTCTTCCTATTGCTTCTACTCCATTCTCTGTCTCCTCCCTTTTTGGTGCTCCCCTTATATATACATCATACTTTTCACCTAATTTCCAATCTTTACTGCTCTTTGTTTTTGTATTCTGTATTTTGTATATCTCCACTTTTATCTCTATTCTTTTTGTTCTGCTAGATTTGGATTTAGTTTGTGCTTCTTTTTTCCTTAAAGTTAGGTTTTGATTGACAAAATTATTTCCCAATTTCGTAACATTTTAAATTTATAATGGTAAGCCTTGAACGGCAGTAAATACATGTGCATACATACATCCACACACGTGTGCACATGCACACAGAGTTAGTTTATAAAAATTGAGTGTTAAAAGAGAATTTCACATAAAATCATTAAAATGTGTATGTATTTTTTAATTTATTAAATGTAAACGTTTCTAACAAATATTATATTTTAATTTTCACTGATGTCTCTCTTCCTTTATGTCCCTCAAAGGATGCTTTCTCTTTTTAGAGACCTAATAATCTGCTAAATTCTAGATAATATTAATTAGAGGAATAAAAGCAAAAGAACAAAAGCAAAACAATGTTCAATTTGCTATATAATCTCCATATGAGCTCCATTTTGTATCCTTATCTGTATACTGATCCTAAAGCCAAAACTTAAATAAGATATGTAATAGAGTAAGGCTAAATCATTTTAAGACTAAGATTTGGAAATAGTGATATTTAAACAATGTTATGTCAATGTATCATATAGTAAAGTTAGTGAGAAAATAAATATGATATAGAGAAAAATGCTAATAACTCAGAAAAGGTAAAGAAGAAAAGGTAAATTAAAACCTATGCCCCATGACAAGATTTTTAATGAAGTTAAATTTGAATTAGACATTAAAACCTGAGTGCTTTAATCAAATATACCATTATACTGTCTTTGGACTCTAACATTTTCCTAATTGTAATCATACTTCAAAATTTAAAATTGCTGAAGGAGGGCAAGATGGCAGAATAGCATGGAAGTATTTTTGTGTCCTGTGTCCATGAAATGTAGCCAGATCAACACTAAACCATCCTGCACACCTAGAAAACTGATCTGAGGATTAAGACAACAATCTGCACAATCTGAACCACAGAACTCGGGAGGTACATGGCCCAGAGAGGTGAACTGGGGGGGAGAGAGAAGCTGTGGAGGGCAAGGAGCTGTTTTTGCTTATGGAGAGAGAATGGAGACAGGGGGACAGTATGGGAAAAGCACCCCCCCCAAAGCAGCTGGAGAGAAAGTGGAAAAGTGGAAAAAGCTGCAGGGAATGAACAAAAAAGGGAGAAAGGAAGAAGGAGAGGGTTTAAATTCCATTAAGACTCTATAAACAGGGGGAGCACAGAGTCTGAAACTCTGCAGCTCAATACCTGGCAGTGCTCTGGTGGGAAGGGCGAATCCCCAGGAGCAGAGTGAAATCCAAGGGATCCAAGGGCCATGCAGGGAAAAGTGTTTCCCCTGCTGGGAGGACATTTGATAGATGCTCTGTGGCATCCCCACAGCCAAAGGTGCCAGCAGATCCCAGAGAACCACCACATACACTCGTGCTGGAAAAAGGATGTTAAGGGTGAAGCCTGGTGCCAGATGTGTGTTGTGATATTCCATATCCCTGAAACACTACTACACGATCACATGAACTTTTTCTGGGGCAGGCTGGCACCCAGCCACAGTCTCAGGGTATCGGCAGCAGCACAGTCCTGCAAACGTTCCTGGGTGCAGCAGGCACCCAGCCATTGCTTGGTGAGACCCTCCCCTGGAAGGTCTGAGTGGGTCAAAACTGCAGTCCTTCAGAAGTGAGGGGTTGGGAAACACAGCTATAACTGAGATAAAACTCAGGAGGGAGGTGTTGCCTGGCAACCTGATGCTTGTTCACGAACAGTGTAAAAGCAGGGAGTGGATAGAAGCTGGAGACAAAGGAGGAGTGCACGATTGCTGATGGGGAGAACAGAGTTCCAATACTAGAGATTGGGTAGCTGGGTGATGCCATTTTCACTCCTTGTGTGCATGCACATACACACCTACAAGTGCCACAACAGTCCACCCCAGTAAGTTAAGAAGCGCCATCTAGTGGAGAATGGAGCCATTACACTAAACCCCGCCCTACTGGCCCAACCTCACTCTTCAGCAACACCACAAGTCTCTCTACTTGCTTAGTTTATGGACAATAAAGTGCTTCATAATTTGACTTCTAGGGGAAAAAGATACAATTTAAATCATATTTCAGTCTGTTTGCTGGTCCATCTATTCAATTTTTTTTCTTTTTCTTTCCTTTTCTTGAATACCAAAAGGGAAAAAATGTATTTTTATTTTCAATTTTTATTAAAAATAGGTTTTTAAATTTTTTATACCATATTTTTTACTTTTTTGTAAAATTTTCAAATTCTGTTTTACTTCCATCATCTAATCTTATTCTATTTCATTGTCTTCATTTTTCAAATTTCCAAACATTTTCCTTTTTCTCTTTTTCTTTTTTGTCCTTCCCTTTTTACTCTAATCCATAAAGCTCCTTTCAACAACCAGACCAAAATACACCTAAGATATAGCATCATTTATTTCATTTTTTTTGTGTGTGTTATTTTTAATTTTTTAATTCTATTATTTTTACCTTATTTCTTTTCTTCCTTCAAAATGATGAAATAAAGGAATTCACCCCAAAAGAAAGAGTAGGAAGAAACGACAAGCAAGGACTTAATCAACACAATTACAAGCAAGATGTCTGAACCAGAATTTAGAATCATGATAATAACAATACTAGTTGGGGTCCAAAATAGATTAGAATCCTTTTCTGCAGAGATAAAATAAGTAAAAGCTAGTCAGGATGAAATAAAAAATGCTATAACTGGGCTGCAATCTCGAATGGATGCCACGGTGGGAAGGATGAATGAGGCAGGACACAAAATCAGTGATATAGAGGACAAACTTCTGGAGAATAATGAAGCAGAAAAAAAGAGGGAGACTAAGACAAAAGAGCATGATTTAAGAATTAGAGAAATCAGTAACTCATTGAAAAGGAACAACATCAGAACCATAGGGTCCCAGAAGATGAAGAGAGAGAAAAAGGCATAGAAGAGTTTTGTGGGCAAATCACAGCAGAAAACTTTCCTAATCTGGGGAAAGACAGAAACATCAAGATCCAAAAAGCATACAGGACTCCCATTTTTTAACAAAAACCAACCATCAACAAGATATATCATAGTCAAATTCACAATACTCAGGCAAGGAAAGAATCATGAAAGCAGCAAGGGAAAAAAAAGCTCTTAACCTACAAGGGAACACAGATCAGGTTTGCAGCAAACCTACCCAAAGAAACTTGGTAGGCCAGAAAGGAGTGGCAGGATATATTCAACGTGCTGAATTGTAAAAATATGCAGCCAAGAATCCTTTATCCAGCAAGGCTATCATTCAAAATAGAAGGAGAGATGAAAAGTTTTCCAGACAAACAAAAATTAAAGGAGTTCATGACTACAAAACCAGCCCTGCAAGAAATTTTAAGGGGGACTCTCTGAGGGGATAAAAGACCAAAAAAGAAAAGAAAAAAAAAGAAAGAAAGAAAGAAAGAAAGAAAGAAAGAAAGAAAGAAAGAAAGACAAAAAGAAAAAGAAAAAAGACCAAAAACAACAAAGACTAGAAAGGACCAGAGAACACTACCAGAAACTCCAACTCTACAAGGAACATAATGGCAATAAATTCTTTCAGTACTTGCTCTAATCATCAATGGACTAAATGCTCCAATCAAAAGACATAGGGTGACAGAATGGATAAGAAAACAAGATCCATCTATATGCTGTTGACAAGAGACCCACTTTAGACCTAAAGACACCTTCAGATTGGTTAACAAGCTAATGGTTGACAAAAGAAAGCCATTGCAGTAATACTTATATCAGAAAATATAGATTTTAAAATAAAGACTGTAACAACAGATGAAGATGGGCATTATATCATAATGAAGGGGTCTATCCACCAAGAAGACCTAACAATTGTAAACATTTATGCTCCAAATGTGGATGAAACCAAATAAATATATCAATTAATCACAAACATAAAGAAACTCATTGATAATA